>NC_082691.1:74912152-75237778 GCF_949987515.2 Delphinus delphis | reverse complement strand
CATTAAGCAAATACCCTAAAAAGAATGTACGGTAAGACCCCTGAAAGGAATTGGAAGCACTGGCCAGGAGATCAGCTCCGCTCGCCCCGCCACACTGACCACTTTTCCTCTCCCAAGGGCTTAACGACTGGCGGGAAGGAACCCGGGTCGCTGCGCGCGCTCACGCGCCTGCGCCTGAGGGCCCAAGGCCCCAACGCTAGCGCGTCGCGCTTGCCCGCACAGCCTTCCCGCGCAGCCTTACGCGCTCCGGTGCGCAGGCGCAGAGGGAGCAGGCGGGCGTGCGTGCGTGCGTGCGAGCGGCCGATTTTGTAGGGACCTGGGCGGCGGCCATGGCTGCAGGTCCCTTGCGCGGTCTGGCAGTGGCCGGTGGAGGCGAGAGTAGCGAGAGCGAGGATGACGGCTGGGAGATTGGGTATCTCGACCGGGCAGCTCAGGTAGCGAAGGAGGACTTGTCTTGGCCGCACCTGGATCGGTCTTCCCTGGCCATGAAACCTCTTACTTCCTCGCCTGTGTTTCCCTAATTTTTTTTCCAGTGTAAATACAGGCTTTCGGACTCCAAACCAATTCGCAGTTTCCCTACTGTGCTTTCCATCAAATGCGCTTCTTTAGGTTGTCGATGTAGCTCTTTGCTTAGGTTTGGACCCATCATAACCCAAAGATAATTTTAGTTATGAGTTAGTCACAAACTTTGGATGTTGCCTCCCCCCACCCCCACCCCCCAAAAAAAGATGTACCAAAACTCGATCATTATTGTTTCCCGATGCAGTGGAAATGAAAGTATGTGTAACAGGAAAATTTTTTAACTTTCTGCTTTTTTAGAAATTAAAAGGACCGTTAGCCATTGAAGAAAAGCACGAAACATTTAAGAAAGCTTTGACTACAGGAGATGTTTCATTGGTCGAGGAGCTCCTGGATTCTGGTGAGAATTAAGGGACAGTTTCAACCTAACACAGTTGTCTCAGTTCACAAGGGTTCCTTATTTTATTTATTTATTTATTTATTTGTTTTGCGGTACGCGGGCCTCTCACTGTTGTGGCCTCTCCCGTTGCGGAGCACAGGCTCCGGACGCGCAGGCTCAGCGGCCACGGCTCACGGGCCCAGCCGCTCCGCGGCATGTGGGATCTTCCCGGACCGGGGCAGGAACCCGTGTACCCTGCGTTGGCAGGCGGACTCTCAACCACTGCGCCACCAGGGAAGCCCCAGGGTTCCTTATTTTAAAAGGTTTGAGTTGTTTTTCTAATGGAAGCACAGTGAATGTTAGTATCTCAAGTGTCCTACATGTCTTACTTGACTCAGTTCTCTCTGCCTTATTTTCTTCCTCTAACACAAATTTGGAATGCCACACTGACACCGTCCATCAGTTCTTCCACCTCCTTCAAAAGGTCTAGTCTGACTAATCCTACCCCACTTTGATAATCCTTACTTACTTTGCTCAGCATTTACTTGTCTATAATTATTATTATGTGTTTCTCAAGAATTGTTTCTAGTTATGTACATTTTAGTTATGTTCTTTGCCTGTGTTGGTTGTGTCAGTGTGTGAATGAGAATGAAGTAGGAATCTATCTGGATACCTCTTCCAGCCTATCACCTACTCAGTGTGCTTCCTTGGGAAAGTCATTTGAACTCCCAGAGCATCTATTTCTTTATAAAAACATTATAATTCTGTCTTGGGTCCCATGACATTTTTCTGTGTATTAAATTAAATATTATTTTTTAAAATTACCTTGACATGGAAGTGTGAGTTGTTGATAATGACTGAAATTATCAAAGGAGTAACAAGCATCTACTGTCTACCTGTAAACACAAAACATTCACATACAAAATTGTATATAGCAAAATGTTTTTCTTCTATGCTAGAGATGCATGGTTTAGTGGAAAGTAAATCATTTTGGAAACAGTACAGTTCTGGGTTTGATTATTAGCCCTGCCACTTGATGGCTCTGTAATCTTGACCAATTTAGGAAACTTCTTAAACTTCAATTACCCCCTTTTAAAAACCGGGATGCATTGTATCAAAGGGTTTTTTTTGGGGGGGGGGATTAAAATGAGAGACTATATACAGGTCTTAGAACATATAGGCATTATATAAATATTAGCCGTTGTAACAAGTAAGAAGGATCGTGTGACTTTGTGGACAATGGAACTTGAATTTGTAATTAAAAAATTAAATTGAATAAAATTGGAATAATTGAAAGAGGCCTAATACTAGGATATGAACACGTGCAGGAGTGTGCATAGTGTTGGATGGGATGGAATAGGCAGAAATTTGTTTTAGAAAAGTGAGTTTGCCTTGGGAGTAGTGGGACTAGGTGCACTGAAGTGTTGGAGGCTCTTGAAAGGATTGAAAAGAGCCTACTGGTAAAGTGTTTCGTCAGCCTTTTAAAATTTGTCTTTAATTACAAAAAAATTTTAACTTCCTTTTAAAAAAACAATAACAAATAGGTATAAGTAGAGAAACACCTTTGTCCCCACTTTCACCCGTATTACCTCTGAAGTCTCATTTTCACACGTAACTCTTGTTTTAGTATTTCCTGATTTCCTTCCAGATGTCATTATTTAACACTTTAAAAAATATTTTTACTTTTTTGCCTTTCAAAGCCATACGTATTCCTGCACCAGTTGGAAGTTTAATAAAAATATGAAACCTCCTTTTGAGTCAGCCATTTTTAGCAGTCTTTGGTTTTTGTTCTTCTGCTATGCACTAACATTTTCAGTTCTCTTTAAATTATTAAATATTTTAGACATTCAAAAATGTATGGCGACTTATCTTTTTCCCCCTGGAGATTACCACTCTCCTATAGTTGGTATTTATTATTCCTATGTACGTCTTTATACTTTTACTATATGTATATACCCCCAAACAATTTAGTGTTATTTTGAATGTCGTTGAGCTATAAAAATATATTGTGTCAATCCTTTTAAACTTATCTTTTTTGCAGTATGCTTAGAACATAATATGTGCTTAATAATTTACTTTTTTGAGCTTAGAGGTGATGATTATTAAGAATTTTTATACTAAAATGCCACATTTGCTTAGCCTTATCTTCACATCTTTTCCTTTTTACTTTTGCTGTCACAGTTTTGAGCAGTAAGGTCAATAAGGAAAGAATAATGAGAAAACAAAATGATCTTTTCTCTGATCTCGTTCATATGCTTTCAGTTGCAGCAATTTAAAGAGGAAAATTTGTTAGAGAAGACAAGTTGGGTCAGCAGTATATATATATATATATATATATATATATACTAAGACAGTTTTCTGTTGTTTTGTCCTAGGAATTATCATGCACTTTATATCAATTAAAGTTAGACAATTGGGAATTTGACAAATATAGTCTTTCAGTAACTTAGTGTTCCTACAGAAAAAAAGTGAGTTCTCCCTAACAAGTTTCCATTCCTTCAGTGATATGACCTTCATCTTTGCAGATGGAACACTTTAGAGCCAGAGACTACAACCTGTAAATTGTAAGGTATATATAAGGAAGCCTATATTCAGTGGTTTTGACATAGAAGTTTTCCTTCTTTGAAACAGAAAAACGTTCTTTTTTTTTTTTCTTTTCTTAAGATTAGCAGATATTTCTTAGGTTGAAGAGAGAGTTTGCCGCTTACATCTTGATCTCTTTATAGCAAAGGCTTTACATAAATGTAATAGGTTATGTTCACTGCCTTTTTATAATCTTGTCCTTGTATCGTATCTTCTATGCTCTTCCCCAGTCTTAGATCCAAATCTAGATTAGTTCAACCATTTTTTTTTCTTTTTTATGTGACTAAACTAATCAGTGCTATCGGGGAAAATCAGATGACTTCGGGGATTTGTACCATTAATGATTTGTTTGAGGATTTTAAGGTCAGCTGGCTCTCATCGTTTCTTAACAGTTACTATCCATCCCTTCCTGTCTCATTCTGGATGGTGGCTATTTAAAACTTTATCCTGCTCCTCAGGCCTGATATCTCTTCTGTGCCTCTCCTTATTCTAGCTCACTGTTTCGTTCATTTGTCCAAAGCAGAACTTGATAGTTATTTTCTATTTGTTCTTTTCCAACACTCCTCTTCCTCAAAGTAATTTTAAATTCCAATAACCCTGCCTTTGAAATGTCCTTTTGTATTTCTTCTTCTTTTTCTCTGCTGCCCTTGCTCTGACTTTTGCATGGACTTCCAGCCTCATAACCAGTTCTCCCTGCCTCCTATCCCACTCTCAGCAGTGGTACCTACATTTTCTTTATAATACGAGTATAATGATGTAAATCCCTGGATCACAAAGTATAGTCTACATTTCTTAACCCTAACCTACCTTTTTAACCTTATGTTTGGCCAGTAACCCATGGTTAAATTTTGCGTTGGGAAGGAGGGTAAAGGAGTTTTAATAAGGAATATATTTGTTTACACAATATTGTTTACACAATATTTGTTAATATGTTTGCCACCATAGAGATGTATGATAATATTCTAACTAAAAAGACATTTTTTATCTGTGAAACTTTTTCCAACTGCCCTAGAGAGAAAAAGGAAGCATGTAAAAACCTGTTCTAATATAAATATATATTATATGAAAAAACATTTGACAAATTCAGTCTCTTGGAAAATAGTGAAACTGAAGTGAACTATAGTGAAACTGAAGTTAGCTTTTTTATCAAAGTTCATATATAATTTTCTATTTTTCTGAAGCCATTATTACCAAGAAATTCCCTTCCATTATAAAGTACACAGTGTATGTCACTATGTGAAGTACTTTAAACATATTAAGGTGACAGTGATTTTTTTTTTTGGTGGGGGAGGTTTTAAAACCTTGTCTTTATATTGACAGGCCTCAGTGTAGAGTTCAGCTTTCGCTATGGGTGGACTCCCCTTATGTATGCTGCCAGTGTTTCCAATGTAGCGCTGCTTCAGGTTCTGTTGGACAGAGGTGCTAATGCAAGCTTTGATAAGGGTAAGATGTTTTAAATATTTAAATATGTGAAAATGTACTTTGTATATTTCTCTGTTTAGAAGCCTAATTATATTCTGTTTGGGGGTGGTGATATATACTTTCCATGCTCTGTTTTCATATATTCACTTTAAACCTTTGCTCTTGAAAACAATTGTAATAAGGTTAAGATATTTGACGTAACTTAACTGATTATTTTTACTGTGATTTTCTTGATTCCGAAGCAGCTAATAAGCAAAGTGAAAAACATTAGTTTTTTTTAAAAAATCTTCCTATTAGTTATATTATATAAACAACATAAAAAACAAATTAGAAACCATAGATATTTTGAAAAACCTTCTATCCAAAGAGGTAGATTCCATTTATATTATCGTTATAAATGGTTGTGTTCTTACTATATACCTTTAACTTCTATGCTAGAGAGTTTTGGTTATTTTTAAGGTAAAATGCATTGAAAGAAAACACTGAAAAGCTGATAATTTAGTGGAAAATTGCTTGAAAATCAGTCTTTGGAATTTACAGCTCAACTCTGAATTATATCACGTAAAGTTGTTTCAAAGATAATTTATTAAATCCATTTGTTTCTGTCTTTGTCAGTAGTGCTTTGATTGCTTTTGAAGAATAAGAGTATATGTGCAAATGCTATTTAATTATTATATTGAATTACTGATTATTTTCTACAGGTTCCCAATAGACAATTCATTTCGTAATTCAGGTATAGGTTTCATTTTAGAATTAATTTTGTACTACATTAGATATTTGTAAAATCATTTCTGTTTTTTTCTCATTTATATATTTTATATAAATTCTTGTCTTATTGACAATTTTATGTTTAATCTGCTGCTGTGGTAGGTTTTTCTTATTATGTCATTTAAAAATATCACCCAGCGGAAAAAAAGAAAAATATCACCCAGGGACTTCCCTGGTGGTCCAGTGGTTAAGACTGCTCTCCCAATGCAGGGGGCACAGGTTCGATCCCTGGTTGGGGAACTAAGATCCCACATGCCACATGGCGTGGCCTAAAAAGAAAAAAAAAACAATCTCCCAATGAAAGCTATACTTAGAAATGAGATTTTTGAAAGTGTATAAAATGTTGTGCTCAAAAAACTGATTAATAGTTTTCTTTTTCTGCTTCGTGTAATAAGAGGAATACCTTTCAGTTATAAAACACTTTATATTTTGCCCAGCATGTTCACATAAATTATTTTATGTATCCCATAGACCCCCTCAGGTGGAGGGCAGGCTTTAGCTTCTTATATGTAAGTTAGGTCTACTAAGATATCACTGGAATCACAGTTTATCAGTGACAGAACTGGGACCAGAATCTATATTTCTATATTTGGTCAATATTGAACCACAAATGTAAACCATGGCTGGCATGACCTATTTTTAATTCCCCAATTCTTACTTGAGAATTGTTTTTTGTTTTGTTTGGGTTTTTAATTTACCCTGCTCTCCACTGATGCCATAGAAGCCAAGGGAAGAAGAGTTTTAGGAAATGGGATGGGCTAAGAGAGATCAAGTAGAAAAGGACTAAAAAGAAACCAATACATGTAGCAGTTAGGACATCTTCAGTAGGATGGTTTGGGCGTAAGCCAGATTTCAGTGAGTGGTCAAATGAGTGAGAACTAAAGAAGTGAAATCAGAGAATATCAATCATTGTTTTTTAACCATGTGTTCAAGGCATACTTTAATCAACCAAAAACTATTCAACTCCAGGCAGTAAATCTGCACAGAGCTCATGCTCTGAACCACTTTCCTATTCTCTTGAAGAAATGAGAATAGGGAAAGGAAATTAGTGAATGAATTGTAGATATACTTTGGAAATTGATAGTTCATCCCTGAGCTCATTTTTTGGTGAAGGAATACAAAGTTATCCGCTAAGAACAAGAGATTTGGAAATAGGTTATAGAATTTTAAGAATGCAATAAATATTTAGAATCTTTTGAATGATAAAAGAAGTTAATTAGATACACTTTCTGATGTGTGTGGGGTTTTCCTCACTTTTCCTTTCACTATAGATAAGCAAACTATTTTGATAACTGCATGTTCTGCTCATGGCTCAGAGGAACAGATCTTGAAGTGTGTAGAGCTACTACTTTCAAGAAATGCTGATCCAAATGTTGCTTGTAGGTAAGAACCTTACCATTTGTTCAAAAATGATGAAGATACTTTTCTTTGATTATCAGCCTTTTGTTTGATTATGTTAAACACTTGACAGCATGATTTTTTAAACATCATGAGCAGTGTGTGTTTACTTGGCCACATAGCTGATGAATGAAAATAAGTCATAAGGTCATGGTTCCAATTGTACAAGAATATCAAAGGAAGGGCATGTCATTAAAGTAGTCTTTCAATTTTTAATATTTAGAGGAATGTCCTAAGAAGTTGAATGAGAGGGAAAGTACAACAATAAACTGTATCATTTTCCTTTGAATTACACACTCAAAAGAATATGATAATTGAGCTATAATAGTAAAGCCTCTTAGTATTCTCTCTATAAAGCACAGACCCACTAAACAATTTACACAGATACTATGAATTCCAAAATTATATCAAAATGTTTCCATTTTCCCAAGACTTTTCCAGTTAACTATATTATATATGTAATAGTGCCTAGATGCATAGAAGATAAGCAGTGAATGTATCTTGCATCTGTTAAAATGTCAATAATAAAAACAAAATGAATCATATTATTTCAAATTTCTATCACTGACTTCCTTCTTGTCTGGCTCCAACTTCCTATTAAAGCTCTTTCTGTTTTATTTAATCTTCAAAATGAAGCAAGAGGGAAGTAGCCCATCCAATAGAAAATGTCTAGTGTGAATAGAATTATAATGCCTGATATATAGAAGTAACTACGCTTTACTCTGGAAGTTATTTTCTAATTTAGCTTAGTTTCTGTGACCTGTATAGCAGCTTTGGAAGGTACTGTACAGCTGTAGATAATTCCCAGATCTTTTCTGAGGCAGAGATTTTGATTTAGTAGAGTGGTTCAAGCAAGGTCTATTTGGTCCTCCAGTGGATTTTTGGCAAAGCCTGGAGACTTTTTTTTTTTTTGGCTGCATTGGGTCTTCGTTGCTGCACGCAGGCTTTCTGTAGTTGTGGCAAATTGGGGCTACTCTTCGTGGGGGGGCACAGGCTTCTCATTGTGGTGGCTTCTCTTGTTGCAGAGCATGGGCTCTACACACACGGGCTTCAGTAGTTGCAGCACTCAGGCTCAGCAGTTCCAGCACGCGGGCTCTAGAGCGCAGGCTCAGTAGCTGTGGCACGGGGGCTTAGCTGCTCCGTGGCATCTTCCCAGCCCAGGGCTCGAACCGTGACCCCTGCATTGGCAGGTGGATTCTTAACCATGGTTCCACCAGGGAAGTCCCTGGAGACATTTTTGATTGTCACATCTGGGAGACACTGCTGGCATCTTATGGATAGAGGCCAGGGATGCTACTAAACATCCTACAATGTGTAGGACAGCCCCTCAAAACAAAGAATTGCCCATCCCAAAATGTCAAAAGTGCCAAGCTTGAAAAATCCAGTGTGAGAAAAGTCAAAGCTTATGGAGTGGATAATCAGTATTTAACAAATTAAGATTTAAAAGGAACTGGGAAAGAAACTACCTGCGAATTCTTAGCAAATCAATTCACAGGAACTTTTATTCTCTCATTTACAATATAATCCCTAGTTAGGTATACCTTTTGAATCTGATTATACCTTGAAATTAGGAACTCCAGGATACCTTACTGAAGTAAACTTCAACAGGTGCTGTAATTTTTTTTTTATTGTTGAATTTTATTTATTTATTTTTTCATACTGCAGGTTCTTATTAGTCATCAATTTTATACACATCAGTGTATACATGTCAATCCCAATGGCCCAATTCAGCACACCACCATGCCCACCCCACCGCGGCTTTCCCCGCTTCGTGTCCATACGTTTGTTCTGTATGTCTGTGTCTCAACTTCTGCCCTGCAAACCGGTTCACCTGTACCATTTTTCTAGGTTCCACATATATGCATTAATGTAAGATATTTGTCTTTCTCTTTCTTACTTACTTCACTCTGTATGACAGTCTCTAGATCCATCCACGTCTCAACAAATGACTCAATTTCGTTCCTTTTTATGGCTGAGTAATATTCCATTGTATATATATACCACATCTTCTTTATCCATTCGTGTGTCGATGGGCATTTAGGTTGCTTCCATGACCTGGCTATTGTAAATAGTGCTGCAATGAACATTGGGGGTGCATGTATCTTTTTGAATTATGGTTTTCTCTGGGTATATGCCCCGGAGTGGGATTGCTGGGTCATATGGTAATTCTAATTTTAGATTTTTAAGGAACCTCCATACTGTTCTCCATAGTGGCTGTATCAATTTATATTCCCAGCAGTGCTGCAAGAGGGTTCCCTTTTCTCCACACCCTCTCCAGCATTTGTTGTTTGCAGATTTTCTGATGATGCCCATTCTAACTGGTGCAAGGTGATACCCCATTGTAGTTTTGATTTGCATTTCTTTAATAATTAGTGATGGTGAGCAGCTTTTCATGTGCTTCTTGGCCATCTGTATGTCTTCTTTGGAGAAATGTCTATCTAGGTCTTCTGACCATTTTTGGATTGGATTGTTTGTTTCTTTAATGTTGAGTTGCATGAGCTGTTTATATATTTTGGAGATTAATCCTTTGTCCGTTGATTCATTTGCAACTGTTTTCTCCCATTCTGAGGGTTGTCTTTTCATCTTGTTTATGGTTTGCTTTGCTTTGCAAAAGCTTTGAAGTTTCATTAGGTCCCATTTGTTTATTTTTGTTTTTATTTCCATTACTCTAGGAGGTGGATCAAAAAAGATCTTGCTGTGATTTATGCCAAAGAGTGTTCTTCCTATGTTTTCCTCTAAGAGTTTTATAGTGTTCCGTCTTACATTTAGGTCTCGATTCCATTTTGAGTTTATTTTTGTTTATGGTGTTAGAGAGTGTTCTAAATTCATTCTTTTACATGTAGCTGTCTAGTTTTCCCAGCACCATTTATTGAAGAGACTCTATTTTCTCCATTGTATATCCTAGCTTCCTTTGTCATAGATTAGTTGACCATAGGTGCGTGTGTTTATCTCTGGGCTTTCTATCTTGTTCCATTGATCTATGCTTCTGTTTTTGTGCCAGTACCATATTGTCTTGATTACTGTAGCTTTGTAGTATAGTCTGAAGTGAGGGAGTCTGATTCCTCCAGCTCCGTTTTTTTCCCTCAAGACTGCTTTGGCTATTTGGGGTCTTTTGTGTCTCCATAAAAATTTTAAGATTTTTTGTTCTAGTTCCATAAAAAATGCCATTTGATTTTTGATAGGGATTGCATTGAATCTGTAGATTGCTTTGGGTAGTATAGTCATTTTCACAATATTGTTTCTTCCAATCCAAGAACATGGTATATCTCTCCGTCTGTTTGTATCATCTTTAATTTCTTTCATCAGTGTCTTATAGTTTTCTGCATACAGGCTTTTTGTCTCCCTAGGTAGGTTTAACCTAGGTATTTTATTCTTTTTGTTGCAGTGGTAAATGAGAGTGTTTCCTTAATTTCTCTTTCAGATTTTTCATCATTAGTGTATAGGAATGCAAGAGATTTCTGTGCATTAATTTTGTATCCTGCACCATTTCCAAATTGATTGATTAGCTCTAGTACTTTTCTGATGGCATCGTTAGGATTCTCTATGTATAGTATCATGTCATCTGCAAACAGTGACAGTTTTACCTCTTCTTTTCCTATTTTATTCCTTTTATTTCTTTTCTTCTCTGATTGCCGTGGCTAGGACTTCCAAAACTATGTTGAATAATAGTGGTGAGAGTGGATATCCTTATCTTGTTCCTGATCTTAGAGGAAATGCTTTCAGTTTTTCACCATTGAGAATGATGTTTGCTGTGGGTTTGTCATATATGGCCTTTATTATTTTGAGGTAGGTTCCCTCTATGCCCACTTTCTGGAGAGTTTTTATCATAAATGGGTGTTGAATTTTGTCAAAAGCTTTTTCTGCATCTACTGAGATGATCATATGGTTTTTATTCTTCAGTTTGTTAATATGGTGCATCACATTGATTAATTTGCGTATATTGAAGAATCCTTGCATCCCTGGGATAAAACCCACTGGATCATGGTGTATGATCCTTTTAATGTATTGTTGGATTCTGTTTGCTAGTATTTTGTTGAGGATTTTTGCGTCTATATTCATCAGTGATATTGATCTGTAATTTCCTTTTTTTGTAGTATCTTTGTCTGCTTTTGGTGTCAGGGTGATGGTGGCCTCATAGAATGAGTTTGGGAGTGTTCCTTCCTCTGCAATTTTTTGAAAGAGTCTGAGAAGGATGGGTGTTAGCTCTTCTCTAAATGTTTGATAGAATTCACCTGTGAAGCCGTCTGGTCCTGGACTTTTGTTTGTTGGAAGATTTTTAATCACAGTTTAAATTTAATTACTTGTGAATGGTCTGTTCGTATTTTCTATATCTCCCTGGTTCAGTCTTGGAAGGTTATACCTTTCTAAGAATTTGTCCATTTCTTCCAGCTTGTTCATTTTATTGGCGTAGAGTTGCTTGTAGTAGTCTCTTAGGATGCTTTGTATTTCTGCGGTGTCTGTTGTAACTTCTCCTTTTTCATTTCTAATTTTATTGATTTGAGTCCTCTCCCTCTTTTTCTTGATGATTCTGGGTAATTGTTTGCCAATTTTGTTTATCTTCTCAAAGAACCAGCGTTTAGTTTTATTGATCTTTGCTGTTGTTTTCTTTGGTTCTATTTCATTTATTTCTGCTCTGATCTTTATGATTTCTTTCCTTCTGCTAACTTTGGGTTTTGTTTGTTCTTCTTTTTCTAGTTCCTTTAGGTGTAAGTTTAGATAGTTTATTTGAGATTTTTCTTGTTTCTTGAGGTAGGCTTGTATAGCTATAAACTTCCCTCTTAGAACTGCTTTTGCTGCATCCCATAGGTTTTGGAAGATTGTGTTTTCATTGTCATTTGTCTCTAGGTATTTTTTAATTTCCTCTTTGATTTCTTTAGTCATCTCTTGGTTATTTAGTAACGTATTGTTTAGCCTCCATGTGTTTGTGTTTTTTACGTTTTTTTCCCTGTAATTCATTTCTGATCTCATAGCGTTGTGGTCAGAAACGATGCTTGATATGATTTCAATTTTCTTAAATTTACTGAGGCTTGATTTGTGACCCAAGATGTGATCTATCCTGGAGAATGTTCCATGTGCACTTGAGAAGAAAGTGTAATCTACTGTTTTGGATGGAATGTCCTATAAATATCAATTACATCTATCTGGTCTATTGTGTCATTTAAAGCTTCTGTTTCCTTATTTATTTTCATTTTGGATGATCTGTCCATTGGTGTAAGTGAGGTATTAAAGTCCCCTATTATTATTGTGTTATTGTTGACTTCCTCTTTTATAGCTGTTAGTAGTTGCGTTATGTATTGAGGTGCTCCTATGTTGGGTGCATAAATATTTACAATTCTTATATCTTCTTCTTGGCGTGATCCCTTGATCATTATGTGGTGTCCTTCCTTGTCTCTTGTAACATTCTTTATTTTAAAGTCTATTTTATCTGATATGAGTATTGCTACTCCAGCTTTCTTTTGATTTCCATTTGTGTGGAATATCATTTTCCATCCCCTCACTTTCAGTCTGTATGTGTCCCTAGGTCTGAAGTGGGTCTCTTGTAGACAGCATATATATGGGTCTTCTTTTTGTATCCATTCAGCGAGCCTGTGTCTTTTGGTTGGAGCATTTAATCCATTCATGTTTCAGGTAATTATCAATATGTATGTTCCTATGACCATTTTCTTAATTGTTTTGGGTTTGTTTTTGTAGGTTCTTTTCTTCTATTGTGTTTTCCACTTAGAGAAGTTCCTTTAGCCTTTGTTGTAGAGCTGGTTTGGTGGTGCTGAATTCTCTTAGCTTTTGCTTGTCTGTAAAGCTTTTGATTTCTCCATTGAATCTGAATTAGATCCTTGCTGGGTAGAGTAATCTTGGTTGTAGGTTCTTCCCTTTCATCACTTTAAGTGTATCATGCGTCTCCCTTCTGGCTTGTAGAGTTTCTGCTGAGAAGTCAGCTGTTAACCTTATGGGAGTTCCCTTCTATGTTATTTGTCATTTTTCCCTTGCTGCTTTCAATAATTTTTCTTTGTCTTTAATTTTTGCCAATTTGATTACTATGTGTCTCGCGTGTTCCTCCTTGGGTTTATCCTGTATGGGACTCTCTGCATTTCCTGGACTTGGGTGGCTATTTCCTTTCCCATGTTAGGGAATTTTTTTGACTATAATCTCTTCAGATATTTTCTCTGGTTCTTTCTCTCTCTCTCTTCTCCTTCTGGGACCCCTATAATGCGAATATTGTTGTGTTTAATGTTGTCCCAGAGGTCTCTTAGGCTGTCTTCATTTCTTTTCATTCTTTATTCTGTTCCGCAGCAGTGAATTTCACCATTCTGTCTTCCAGGTTAACTTATCCGTTCTTCTGCCTCAGTTATTCTGCTATTGATTTCTTCTAGTGTAGTTTTCATTTCAGTTATTGTATTGTTCATCTCTGTTTGTTCTTTAATTCTTCTAGGTCTTTGTTAAACATTTCTTGCATCTTCTCGATCTTTGCCTCCATTCTTTCTCCGAAGTCCTGGATCATCTTCACTATCATTATTCTGAATTCTTTTTCTGGAAGGTTGCCTATCTCCACTTCATTTAGTTGTTTTTCTGGGGTTTTATCTTGTTCCTTCATCTGGTACATAGCCCTCTGCCTTTTCATCTTGTCTATCTTTCTGTGAATGTGGTTTTTGTTCCACAGGCTGCAGGATTGTAGTTCTTCCTTCTACTGTCTGTCCTCTGAGGTGCTGTAATTTTGATTTGTACTTTTAGCAATGGCTTATGATAAGACTTGCCTCTCTGGATTCTTGGAAAATTGTTTTTTGTTGGTGCTGTTCAATTTTTGTTCCTACTTCTACAAGATACTATAGATATTGAAGTCTTTAACCCTCCTAGTCACTTACTATCTTGTAAACACATTAAAGGAGAAGCCAAGCAAATCACTGTCAGACTATTCTATTTCCTTAAGAACTAGAAGGTGTCTTCTAGATACATAGGGAATATTTGGAAAAAACATATTTCATTTGAATTAAAATAACACAAGGTTAGAATCTCAAGCTAAAAGTATAAGGCAACCACACAATTTCAAAACTCAAACTCTAGAGAATTTGCTGAATTTGAAAGAGTATAAGATTTAGATTTGTATGTGGTCAACTAAAATAAATAGAGAATTCTACAGCATGGCTGAAGAAAAGAGTAATCTGCATCTAATTAACAAATGTGAAAAATACCTGAAAAAACAAACTATTCAACTGCTTTTATTTTAATGCTCAAATAAAGCAATAAAATGATTAAATTGTGTTTTCTTGCAGAAAAAGGATCTTGATAGAGCTAAAAAGAGAATAAGTCATGGCAAATAGTGCTGTTAGGCTGCAGATTTTATACGGATAGCATTAGTGGACCTACGGGGATAGCATGCTGGCAGTGTAAAGAAAAAAAATCTCAGGACACAGTAGAGTACAGTGAGATTTGGGGGAATTTTAGAGGTAATTCATTAGCAGTGGCAAAAATTGAAACCTATTAGAAGGTTGGGAGTTTTAGTCTCATGTACAAAATGCCAGAAAATATAAGGGTTATGTGAGGGAACTCCTGTTCAGTTAAAACATGTTTAGATGAATTTACTTTCAAGCTGTTGACATAGCCTGTTTTGTTGAACAGTTCTTCTGCTAACAGAAATTACCTCTCAAGAAAAAGAGGGGGAAGAGTCAGCCATAAAACATAAATGGATAGTTTTTGTGAAAGCTTGACGGTCATATACTTGCCAGCTGCAAAGGAAGTTGACCTGTAACTACTTTTTTTTTTTAACTAAAATGAGATCAGTAGTCTTGTTCCATGAAGTTAAAGTAATAGAAAAGTCTTTAGAGATCAGCCTCTAATCTAGAACACAGAAGTCTCATTTTCGATATATAAAGTAGCATGGAAGCCCTTCTGTATTCTATGGATATAACATAAAAGACAGGCTTAGTTTGCATAGAATATGGAAAAAAGAAAAAGAGGGTTTTTACCAGTATTAGAAGCAGGAAAATAATTCTAGATCTTATAATGGAAGTGAATCACTTAAATGTACCACTTGGTTCTGTTTCCACTAAAATTGAATAGAAGAATAAAAATTAAGAAGAAACTGTTGAACTCCCTATACTTAATTAATTAGAGGTCTTGCTGAATGGTACTGAGGAAATTGCATAGTAAAGATTTTTATTGTATGTAATTTACATACAGTGAAATATTCAGATTTTCAGTATACAGTTGGATCAGTTTTGACAAACACACATTTGTGTAACTCACACCCCAACATGGAACATTTCTGTCATCCCAGAAAGTTCCTTCATGCCCCTCCCCAGTGCTCTGGAACTTACTTCTTTTTTATTTTTTTGCTGTGTTGGGTCTTAGTTGCGGCAGGTGGGCTCTTCGTTGAGGCATGCAGGCTCTTTGTTGCAGAGCGAGCTTCTCTCTACTTGTGGCGTGTGGGTTTTCTCTCTCTACTTGTGGCGCTCAGGCTCCAGGGTGCATGGGCTCTGTAGTTTGCTGCATGTGGGCTCTCTTGCTGAGGTGCCTGAGCTCAGCAGTTGTGGCATGCGGGCTTAGTTGCCCGACCAGTGATTAAACCCGTGTCCCCTGCATTGGAAGGTGGTTTCTTTACCACTGGACCACCAGGGAAGTCCCTGGAACTTACATCTATCACTATAAATTATTTTTTGCTATTCTAAAATGTTACATAAATATAATTATACAGAATATTTTCACTCAGGATAACGTTTTAAAGATTTATCCATGTTGTGTGTATCAAAAATTTGTTCCTGGGCTTCCCCTGTGGTGCAGTGGTTGAGAGTCCGCCTGCCGATGCAGGGGAGACGGGTTTGTGCCCCAGTCCAGGAAGATCCCACATGCCGCAGAGCGGCTGGGCCTGCTGAGCCTGTGCATCGGAGCCTGTGCTCCGCAACAGGAAGGGCCACAGCAGTGAGAGACCCGCATACCACAAAAAAAAAAAAAAAAAAAAAAAATTGTTCCTTTTTGAACCCTCTTGCACTGTTGGTGGAAATGTAAATTGATACAGCCACTATGGAGAACAGTATGGAGGTTCCTTAAAAAACTAAAAATAGAACTACCATATGACCCAGCAATCCCACTACTGGGCATATACCATGCGAAAACCATAATTCAAAAAGAAACATGTACCACAATGTTCATTGCAGCACTATTTACAATAGCCAGGACATGGAAGCAACCTAAGTGTCCATTGACAGATGAATGGATAAAGAAGATGTGGCACATATATACGATGGAATATTAGCCATAAAAAGAAACGAAATTGAGTTATTTGTAGTGAGGTGGATGGACCTAGAGTCTGTCATACAGAATGAAGTAAGTCAGGAAGAGAAAAACAAATACCGTATGCTAACACATATATATGGAATCTAAAAAATAAAAAGCTTCTGATGAACCTAGGGGTAGGACAGGAATAAAGACACAGATGTCGAGAATGGACTTGAGGACACTGGGAGGGGGAAGGGTAAGCTAGGATGAAGTGAGAGAGTAGCATTAACATATATACACTACCAAATGTAAAATCGATAGCTAGTGGGAAGCAGCTGGGAGATCAGGGAGATCAGCTGGGTGCTTTGTGACCACCTAGAGGGGTGGAATAAGGAGGGTGGGAGGGAGATGTAAGAGGGAGGGGATATGGGGATATGTGTATACATATAGCTGATTCACTTTGTTATTGTAACATTGTAACTTTCCTTTTTATTGCTGAGCTTCCATTGTATGGAAATTCTGTACTAATTTAAAGAGATGTGATGAAGTCTTTATGGCCTGACAAAAATAGCTGACTCAATCAGGCAGAAAATTGATTGGCTTGGAAATTGAAAGAAAAGACAGAATAGTATATTTAAAAGACTGTGAAATTATTAAAATACTTCAGTAGGCAGAATTGAAAGCATACTATGGCATGCTCTGTGCTAAGGCAGCATGAGTGCAGACAACATAGTGCATGATTCTGTATCCCTAGCAGCTCCTGGTATTAGGTCCAAGCACCTGTAGCCAGCCCTTAGCTTGTCTTTCCACAGTGTTTTTTGATCTCACTCCTTTCTTCAATTCTCCCCAGATTCCTGTGTCTTTTCCTCTAACGTTTAAACTATTAAGTCCTACCTATCGCCCCCCTTTTTTTTTAATTTTTAAAATTGTGGTAAAATATTTATAACATGAAAGTTGCCATTTTAACCATTTTTAAGTGTACAGTTTAGTGTATTTTTTGACTAAACGTTTGCCCCAGGTATTTGAAGCTTTGCAGTCTTTTTGAGCGATGCCTGCTTTTCTAGATTGAGTTGTGAGTTAAACTAAATAGACGAGCATCTTGTCAGTTCTTCAGGTAGCTGTGACTGTCTGCTTCTTTGTTTTACCTGCTGAATGCTTATTGGTGTTTGTTGTTTGATTTGGTTCAGCAAGCCATTTGTGTATGTGTGCTGAACGTCAATATTTGCCATCAATATTTGCTGAACGTCACTAATTGCTCTTATATCATTTTCAGGGTTTCTTTTACTTTCTTAGCCATTCTAGTTCATTGTTATGGTGAACGTTTAATAATATTCATATTTATTAGATAAAGGTTATTTAAAAGAGCAACTCTCGTCTGCTTTGAAGTTTTATGTTGTTCCCAAATTTTGTATGCAAAGTAGACTTTCAAATCTGCTAGTACATTTGATTCCTAGGTGTCCATGTATTTTGGCAAATTTTTCTTAGTTTCTTCCAACATTTCTCTGTTTCATCTTGAAAATGGCTAATGAACAAAACACCAATTTAATGTGGTAGGTATTATTAAGGTATCTCCATCTGCCACTTCAAGCATTATTATGACAAGCTTCTAAATGTGGGGTTGGTGCCTCAGTTCTGGAGAAGTCTCATCCATTATCTCTTTAAATATTACCTCTGCCCTGTTCTTTTCTCTGTTTCTGGGTCTCTGATTGCATATCTGTTAGACCTCACTGTATCCTCAGTGTCTGTCTTCTTTATTCTCCATCTTTTTGTTTCACTGTGCCACATTCTGGGTAATAGCTTCTAATCTGCCTTGTAGGTCATTGAATCTCATTTCACGTGCTTCTAATTTATTGTTAAACTCATCAATTGAGTTCATAATTTCAGTTATTTTTTTATTTCTAGAAATTGTTTGATTCTTTTTAAAACTGGCAGTGTTATAAAGAAGTTATAAACTATTATTGTTATAAAGAAGTTTATAGCTTCTTGTTCCCTGAAAATATTTTCAGGCTCTAAATAAAACTTCTTTAATATGGTAAACATATAGTCTAGATGTAACAGTTATAGTATTTGGGATCTTTGTGGGTTTGTCTCTGTTAGCAGTAGTTTCTTATGCTTCTCACTCATGACTAGGTGCTAGTCATTAGATTTTAAAACTTACTTGTTGGAATAATATGAGGCCTCGGATGATCCATCAGAGAGGATTTTGTATATTTCTTAAAGGTGCCTAGGGCACTATCAGTCCAGGACTCATGTAATCTAAGTTCAGCGGTTGAAGTTCCCTGGACCATTTTGGTGATGTAAATTAAACCTAAACAGCTGGTTTATTTGTTTCATCCTTACCCTAAAGGTACTTAGAGTCCCAGATTAATGTGTCTTGAGTATGGTTTAGTAAACTCTCTACTTTGTATAGGCCCAGTGCTTTGAATTTTGTTCATCTTGAAGTTTGAAGCCACCAAAGCCACAGCTCAATTTCTCACTGGGTTCTTATGCACTGCCAGATGTCCTCAAGGCAAAAGCAACTGTTTATTTACCTCTTTTGCCACTTCAGTTAGTAGTTCTTTGATATCTTATTCAGTCTGTAAGAAATTAAAAAAAAATTTTATCTAGCTATTTTAAAAGCCTTCACAATTTTGATCCAAATTTAGCTTGCCATTACTGGAAGTAGAAATCAGCATCTTCTAAATTTTTTAATTGTTTTATTTATATGTCTTCTTTTAACTCTTTGTATTCCTTGCAGACTTTTAAAAATCTTGTTGAAAACAGCGTTGATTTATTATTTAATGATCAGTTAAGTGTGAGTACATATAGATCTACCTTGTTATTTTATTAGTTTTTCTTAATTTTAAAAATTCTTTTAATTTCCTTCCTGTAGGACTAATGGAAAAAAACCTGACAACTTAAAAACCATTTTTAAATGAACACAAATCACGTTTTATGTTTCTCTTGGATCTTACCACTGACAATACCTAGTGTACTGTGTCTAGCAAATACAACAATTTAATACTGATTTATTTATTTTAGCTTTAGAATTTGTTTCTGGGGTTAGGTTTTTAACTTTGTTTTTTAATGAAACACTTATTCAATGTTTCCTGTGTACCAGGCACTGTGTTAATTGCTCTTAAATATGTTGTCTAGTATAATCCTTACTGCTCAGTGGTAGATGGTATGTTATTTTTACAGAAGAGAAAGTTGGCAATCAAGTGTTTAAGCCTTTAAATGTAGCAAAGGTTTGGTAAGGGAATTTACAAGTTTGATGTGAATAGGATCCACCATTGGGAATGTATTTATATTCCCTGTCTTGTCTAGGTTGAGGATTTTTCAAGACAACCAGTTTAAACAGCATGTCTTTTCTAATTGTTGCAAAACACGTCTTAAATTTGCCTTGTATCTTTGGGTTTTTTCCTCTCTTTCCCTAAATTATTGTTGGTACTTGAACGTTCTTACTTGAAAAGTCCACAGATTGCAAAGGGAAGTAGGTGAACAGAAAAATATTATCACCTTAATTCAGCATAATTCTATTTAGCTCTGAAAACAAGGTGGCCTGTGACTAAACTGATTGGAACTTGGCAGCTGTGCCATAGTATGGATTTTATCATTCTTTATTTTTTTATATTGATAGTGCAGTAACAGATGATATTGTAAATTATTAAAGTCTAAAAGGTCTATATTAGACTATTGGATACATGATAAAATTTGAAACCCTCTTCAATCTAGCCTTAAATTTGCAGTTGATATTTTTATTGTTTGAGTAATAATAAGCCTTTAAAATATATATATAATTAACATTTCTGTTTTTAGGACTTGTGTGTTTTTCCCCCAGTTTGCTAAAACATTTTCTTATATTAAAAAATACATATTTTCTTTACATTTAGTAGGTAATTTTTCTGGCAGGGGAGTTTGTTATATTCACATCACTTAGTCATGAGATAAGGGTTTTGTAAAATGATGTGGCATTTTATTTTCAATAGATGTTTTATTACCATTGATAAGACAGCACACATTAACTAATGTCCAAGGTTTTGACGTAATCATTGTGTGATTGTTAACTTGTTCAGTGTTACTGCCTATACAGAAAATACTCTGGGAAAAATGTTGCTTTCTTTATCACAATATAAATTTAGTTGTAAATGTCACTGGAACAGTTTGGTAGATTGAGGTGTAATTTTCAATTAAAATATTAACTTGTGTTCTAGTTGTAAGTAATGATATGACATATCTTTGCTCTGAAAACATAGGCTGAAGTCACAAGATTATTTTCAGAAAAAAAATTTTTAAATAACTTATTTAGAAAATATTACTAGAAATTGTTATTTTGTGATTTTCTTTTTTTTTTTTATAAATTGCCTGTCCATATCCTATACTCATCTTTTCATTTACCTGTCTTTTCTTTATCTGCATATAGGAGCTGATCTTATCTTTGTCATCAGTTTCCCATGTATGCAAAAGGTGACAAATATCTTAGTGTTACCTTGCATATACAGGGCATAGGATTAATATTGCTATTCATATACATGGAAATCTGCTTGGTCCTTTTGAAAGCACAAAATGGAGAGGATAGAGGTGAGAAAAGCTAGCTAATGAAAGCACTTGACGCTCATCTCTCAAAACACATACACAGAAGCCAAGACTGAAAAAAAACAAGAACAAAACCCTTTCAAATTCTGACTTGACTTTGTCTTACTTGTGTCTGGCACCAATGGTATATTGTGTGCTGGCTACTAAAGCTTCCACCTGGAAGAGACCCGTGCCATTTCTTCTATTTAAGTATGGTCACATGGTCATATCTAACTTCAAGGGAGTAAGGAAGTGTTCACAGAAGGAGAATCAGCAATATTGGGTGGACAGCCCTCATGATTTACCACGTCACCCTAAATGTATTTTCTTCATGGCCATAATAATTGTATTTTGTTTTTACTGTATGCTTAAAGCAATAGTTAATTTTGAATTTTGGACATAAATTTATACTGAGAAAAACTGATACTTATCTCAGACTTTGCCATTCACTTTTTTTTTTTTTTTTTGCCATTCACTTTTATGTATAATTTGTTCTTACTTTGTAATATCTCTTAGAGTTATTGCAGTTTTGATATTTATCATCCCACCTTAGGGGCAACTTTAATAGCCTCCTAACTGATATTTCTAACTGCACTATTTCTGTACTTTAGTCAGTCCTATATGCTGTTACCTGTAGAACACACTTCCTTTTGTCTATTAGGTGAAATCCAAAACTCTCCATAGTTTGATCCCACCTATTTCTGCTACTCCCTTATATCTAACTTTTATTTTATTTATACAATTTCAGCGATGTTCCTCAGGTACATAATCATTCCTGCCTCTATGTTTTAGCTTTTGTTATTCTTCAATTTGGAATGTCCTCTCCTCCCCTTATTGTGCATTCACATTATGCCTTCGAGGGCCAGATTAATAGTCTGTTAAGCTTCCCTATGTTATTACAACCCACAAGAGTGCTTTTTGTTCATAAGCTATGACTTTGGGTGGGTGATTATCTTGTTTAGCACATTTTTATACATGTCGTGTGTTGTTCTCTTTGTTCTCTCATTGTTTAATGTATGAAAGTCTTGATTTTACTGTAAGCCACTTGATTACCATGGCACCATATGTATTTTTCGGCTCCTTCACAATTCTTTCATGTGGTATTTGTCAAGTTTTTTTGTTTGTTTTTGTTAGTATTAGTTTTTTTTTGAATTTTTGAATTTTATTTTATTTTTTTATACAGCAGGTTCTTATTAGTCATCAATTTTATACACACCAGTGTATACATGTCAATCCCAATCACCCAATTCATCATGTCAAGTTTTTTATTGAATTTAATATATTTGATATAGAATGATCATTTATCTGTTTATAAAACTTAACTGAAACATATCATTTGTGAAGTAATTAATATATTAATCCACTTATACCACAGAAAGTATGAAGCATGACTTAGAGCCTGAAAATCTGGGTCCAAATACTATCTCGATGACTTATCAAAGCTAATATGACTATTAAGTCTTTTTATAATCTTTGAGGCTCAGTTTCTTCTCTCATTGAGAGATATGATATCTGGCTAACTAGCAGGATGACTATGAGAATTAAAACAAGATAATGAATATGAAAGTACTTAACATGCTGCCATTTGATAGTTCTGGTGCTTACCAAATGTTACATTTACTTAAATTGGGAATGTTTCCTGGGCTGTGTTATGAGCGCCATAAATTCTAAAGTGTTTCTGATTGCTTTATAAACTAAATAAGTATAGGTACTATTTTTCTTTAAACATTTATTATCATTTTAATAAAATACACATAAATGCATGAGTATATTCTTATCTGTTATGACTGAACATTAAACTGATTATGTATTTCAATAGGAAAAAAATCTGGATTATTATTGTGGTGGGTCAGGAATAAATGAGAGTTGGGGATGTGGAAAGGATGGATATAAACTACCTTTCTTGTAGCTTAGCAAGAAAGAGAGAAGAGATATAGGATGCTGTCTAAATGGGAATGTCAAGTACATTACTGACTTTAACAGTTAGTCTTTTAACTCTGTTCTGTTAAAAGAATGAATTTTTTAAAGTTAATCTGGAGTTTGCCTAACACTTCTCAAAAAGATTACCCAGGTAGTGAATATAATTATTTCAATTGCTTTGTGATTAGGAATTATAATCCATCCTCTTCAGAAGTCTCTCTTTGAACTTTGGAATTGATTATGTTTAGATCACCAGAAACATTTTCACAAAAAAATTAATTTGAAATAAAACCCAACCATATTTCATGTTTTATGATACATATTTTTTTCACATATTAGCATCTCTGAAATTAGTATGCTTCCTAAAATTGATGATATCTTAGATCCAATGAAATATAGTAATTTGTTACTTACGTATTTTAGTAGTTTTATCTTAGTTTGTACTTTCTGTATCCAGGAATGTCCAGTGATATTAGAGGTCCTGGGAAAAGTGAATAGTGTAAAAATAACATTAAAAATTTTCTCTCATGATTTCATAGCTTTCAAAAATTAAAATTTTTTTCTTTCTTAAATATACACTATTTCAGCATTTTCCCACCAGAATAAGTTACTTTCTATATATTAATGGTCTGTGCTAAAGAATTTTAGGAGAAGGATGATTCCTGATGCAAGTGAAGCATCAGATATAAAGAATTAATATATTTTTTCATTATACTACCTTGTATACAAATATAGATGATGTTTTCATTAATAGGAAGCATAGTGCTACAATTATATTTCCTTTTGGACAATTTTCCCACATTCCAGTGTTATAGCAATAACTTCATGAATATATAGAAGTGAATCCATTCTTGCTGGGAAAGCTTAATATCTCCTCTTAATATGTCTCTGTGGAATTGTGCAATTATAAGGACCTTTATTTAGTCAAAAATTTACTGGATCTTGGAACCCTTTTCCTCAAGATCCCAGCGGGCTGAAGACTTGGAGAGGGAGAGCTTGAGGTGGATCAAGTGCGATGTTAGAGGGAAGCAATTAGCTCCTGTGTTGTTGCCTCTTAGGAGTCCAACCCCTCTGGGAAAATCTGCCCCAGGCCGCCTCCAGAGATCTTTAAGATGGCAGAGGAGTAAGATGTGGGGATCACCTTGCTTCCCACAGATACATCAGAAATACATCTACATGTGGAACAACTCCTACAGAACACCTGCTGAATGCTGGCAGAAGACCTCAGAATTCCCAAAAGTGTGGCTGACAGGGTCTCGGTGCCCTGGCCGGGTGTCAGGCCTGTGCCTCTGAGGTGGGAGAGTTGAGTTCAGGAGATTGGTCCACCAGAGACCTCCTGGCTCCACGTAATATCAAATGGCGAAAGCTCTCCCAGAGATCTCCATCTCAAAGCTAAAACCCAGCTCCACTCAATGACCAGCAAGCTACAGTGCTGGAAACCCTGTGCGAAACAACTAGCAAGACAGGAACACAACCCCACCCATTAGCAGAGAGGCTGCCTAAAATCATAATAAGGTCACAGACACCCCAAAACACACCACTGGACATGGTCCTGCCCACCACAAAGACAAGATCCAGCCTCATCCACCAGAACACAGGCACTAGTCCCCTCCACCAGGAAGCCTACACAACCCACTGAACCAACCTTAGCCACTGGGGGCAGACACCGAAAACAATGGGAACTAAGAACCTGCAGCCTGCGAACAGGAGACCCCAAACACAGTAAGTTAAGCAAAATGAGAGGACAGAGGAACACACATCAGATGAAGGAGCAAGGTAAAAACCCACCAGACCAAACAAATCTAGGAAATAGCAAGTCTACCTGAAAAAGAATTCAGAGTAATGATAGTAAACATGATCCAAAATCTTGGAAATAGAATGGAGAAAATACAAGAAACGTTTAACAAGGACCTAGAAGAACTAAAGAGCAAACAAACAATGATGAACAACACAATAAATGAAATTAAAAATTCTCTAGAAAGAATCAATAGCAGAATAACTGAGGCAAAAGAACAGATAAGTGACCTGGAAGATAAAATAGTAGAAATAACTACCACAGACCAAAATAAAGAAAAAAGAATGAAAGGAATTAAGGACAATCTCAGAGACCTCTGGGACAACATTAAATGCACCAACATTCGAATTATAGGGGTCCCAGAAGCAGAAGAGAAAAAGAAAGGGACTGAGAAAATATTTGAAGGGATTATAGTTGAAAACTTCCCTAATATGGGAAAGGAAATAGTCATTCAGGTCCAGGAAGTGCAGAGAGTCCCATACAGGATAAATCCAAGGAGAAACACACCAAGACACATTTTTATTTTTAAAAAAATTTTATGTATTTTTGGCTGCATTCAGTCTTCATTGATGCTCGCGGGCTTTCCCTAGTTGTGGTGAGTGGGGGCTACTCCTCGCTGCAGTGCGTGGGTTTCTCACTGCGGTGGTTTCTCTTGTTCCAGAGCACAGGCTTTAGGTGCGTGGGCTTCAGTAGTTGTGGCAGGCAGGCTGAGTAGTTGTGGCTTGTGGTCGCTAGAGCACAGGCTCAGTAGTTGTGGCACATGGGCTTAGTTGCTCCGTGGCATATGGGATCTTCCTGGACCAGGGATGGAACTCATGTCCTCTGCATTGGCAGGCAGATTCTTATCCACTGCGCCACCAGGCAAGTCCCACTACTATTTTTAATTTTAGCCATTTTATTAGGTGTGTGGTGATATCTTACTGTGGTGTTAATTTTCATTTCTCTTTAATTTTTGTTAACATGGTTAATGATGTTGAACAACTTTTCATGTGCTTATTTGCCATATATCCTCTTTGGTGAAGTATCTTTTCCTGTCTTTGGTGAAGTATCTTGCCCAGTCTCTGTTTGGATTGTTTGTTTGTTGACTAATAAATTATGAGAGTTCTTTGTATATTCTAGATACAAGGCCTGTCTTTTCATACTCTTCACAGAGTCTTTGGAGGAGCAGAAGTTTTTAATTTTGCTAAGGTCTCTCTCCTCTGTATTTAACTTATATGTTTAACCTGGCCTGCTCTATCGCACTTTTTCCCTTGGTGCAAAAACTGTATCACAGTGCATCGAACTCTAGAACTACATCTACCTTGAAGCATGTTTCTTTTCCTCTTGTTATATCAGCTAATGATGCCACAGTCTAGCACAAAACAGACACCTGAGCGCCTCTAATCCTCTACTTTCTCCTTTAACCACCCACCCAAATCCTGTCTATTCTTACTAAACATTTCTCAAGTTCACTCTATATCATATTTTTATTCTTAGTGCTCTTGTCTTGATTCAGATCCTTATTATTTCTTGTCAGGATCATTGCACTGAGCTCCTCATTATACTCCTGGCTTCCAGTTTTGCCTATCATAAAGCAAGAGAATTCTTGCTTCCATATTGCTATAGAATGATCTATCCAAAATGCAGCCCAATCATGTTATTCCCCTGCTCAAAAAAATCCTTAAACATCCTTAAATACCTTACCATCATCTCCAGAGTAAGTTTAAATTTTTTAACATGAGGTACACACCTTATCTCTCACTGCTCCCTCACACCCAGACATTAGCTCCAACCAATCTAATTTATTGCAGTTTCTTTCTCTTTTTTTAACATCTTTATTGGACTATAATTGCTTTACAATAATGTGTTAGTTTCTGCTTTATAACAAAGTGAATCAGCTATACATACACATATATCCCCATATCTCCTCCCTCTTGCGTCTCCATCCCACCCTCCCTATCACACCCTCTAGGTGGTCACAAAGCACTGAGCTGATCTCCCTGTGCTATCTGTTTTACATTTGGTAGGATATATAAGTCCATGCCACTCTCTCACTTCGTCCCAGCTTACCCATCCCCCTCCCCATGTCCTCAAGTACATTTTCTATGTCTGCGTCTTTATTCCTGTCCTGCCCCAGGTTCTTCCAAACCTTTTTCTTTTTTCTTTCTTTCTTTCTTTTTTTTTTTTTTTGCGGTACACGAGCCTCTCACTGTTGTGGCCTATCCCGTTGCGGAGCACAGGCTCCGGATGCACAGGCTCAGCGGCCATGGCTCACGGGCCCAGCGGCTCCGTGGCATGTGGGATCTTCCCGGACCGGGGCACGAACCCGTGTCCCCTGCATCGGCAGGTGGACTCTCAACCACTGCGCCACCAGGGAAGCACATTTTTTTTTCTTTTCTTGATTCCATATATATGCATTACATTTATCCATTCATCTCTTGATAGACACTAAGGTTGTTTCCAATCCTGGCTATTTTAAATAGAGCTTCAGTGAACATTGTGGTGCATGACTCTTTTTGAATTATGGTTTCCTCAGGTTATATGCCCAGTAGTGGGACTGCTGCGTCGTGTGGTACTGCTATTTTTAGGACACATATTAATCAAACTATCAAAATTTAAATACAAAGAAAAAATATTAAAAGCAACAAGGGAAAAACAACAAATAACATACAAGGGAATCCCCAGAAGGTTAACAGCTGATCTTTCAGCAGAAACTCTGCAGGCCAGAAGGGAGTGGCAGCACACATTTAAAGTGATGAAAGGGAAAAACCTACAACCAAGATTATCCTACCCAGCAAGGATCTCATTCATTTTCGACGGAAAAATTAAAACCTTTACAGACAAGCAAAAGCTAAGAGAATTCAGCACCACCAAGCCAGCTTTACAACAAATGCTAAAGGAACTTCTCTAGGCAGGAAACACAAGAGAAGGAAAAGACCTACAATAACAAACCCAAAACAATTAAGAAAATGGTAATAGGAACATAATATCAATAATTACCTTAAATGTAAATGGATTAAATGCTCCCACCAAAAGACACGGACTGGCTGAATGGACATAAAAACACGAGCCGTATATATGCTGTCTACAAGAGACCCACTTCAGACCTAGGGACACATACAGACTGAAAGTGAGGGGATGAAAAAAGATATTCTATGCAAATGGAAATCAAAAGAAAGCTGGAGAAGCAATTCTGATATCAGAAAAAATAGACTTTAAAATAAAGACTATTACAAGAGACAGAAAAGGACACTACATAATGATCAAGGGATCAATCCAAAAAGAAGATATAACAATTGTAAATATTTATGCACCCAACATAGGAGCACCTCAATACATAAGGCAAATGCTAACAGCCATAAAAGGGGAAATCAACAGTAACAAATCATAGTAGGGGACTTTAACACCCAACTTTTACCAGTGGACAGATCAGCCAAAATGAAAATAAGGAAACATAAGCTTTAAATGATACATTAAACAAGATGGACTTAATTGATATTTATAGGACATTCCATCCGAAAACAACAGAATACACTTTCTTCTCAAGTGCTCATGGAACATTCTCCAAGATAGATCATACCTACATCACAAATCAAGCCTTGGTAATTTTAAGAAAACTGAAATCGTATCAAGTATTTTTTCCGACCACAACCATATGAGACTAGACATTAATTACAGGAAAAATTCTGTAAAAAATACAAACACATGGAGGCTAAACAATACACTACTTAATAATGAAGAGATCACTGAAGAAATCAAACAGGAAATCAAAAATACTTAGAAACAAATGACGATGACCCCAAACCAATGGGATACAGCAAAAGCAGTTCTAAGAGGGAAGTTTATAGCAATACAATCCTACCTCAAGAAACAAGAAACATCTCAAATAAACAGCCTAACCTTACACCTAAAGCAATCAGAGAAAGAAGAACAAAGAAAACCCCAAAGTTAGCAGAAGGAAAGAAATCATAAAGATCAGATCAGAAATAAAGGAAAAAGAAATGAAGGAAACAATACTAAATATCAATAAAACTAAAAGCTGGTTCTTTGAGAAGATAAACAAAATTGATAAACCTTTAACCAGACTCACCAAGAGAAAAAGGGAGAATATTCAAATCAATATAATTAAAAATGAAAAACTGACACTGCAGAAATACAAAGATCATGAGAGATTACTATAAGCAACTCTATGCCAATAAAATGGACAACCTGGAAGAAATGGACAAATTCTTAGAAAAGCACAAACTTCTGAGACTGAACCAGGAAGAGAGAGAAAATATGAACAGACCTATCACAAGTAATGAAATTGAAACTGGGATTAAAAGTCTTCCAACGAACAAAGGCCCAGGACCAGATGGCTTCACAGGCAAATTCTATCAAAGATTTAGAGAAGAGCTAACACCTATCCTTCTCAAACTCTTCCAAAATATAGCAGAGGGAGGAACACTCCCAAACTCTTTCTATGAGGCCACCATCACCCTATATCAAAACCAGACAAAGATGTCACAGAAATGAAAACTACAGGCCAATATCACTGATGAACATAGATGCAAAAACCCTCAACAAAATACTAGCAAACAGAATCCAACAGCACATTAAAAGGATCATACACCATGATGAAGTGGGTTTATTCCAGGAATGCAAGGATTCTTCAATACACGCAAATTAATCAATGTGATACACCATATTAACAAATTGAAGGATAAAAACCATATGATGATCTCAATAGATGCAGAAAAAGCCTTTGACTAAAACACCCATTTATGATAAAAACCCTCCAGAAAGTAGGCACAGAGGGAACTTACCTCAACATAATAAAGGCCATATATGACAAACAGTCAACATCGTTCTCAATGGTGAAAAACTGAAACCATTTCCACTAAGATCAGGAACAAGACAAGGTTGTCCACTCTCACCACTAATATTCAACATAGTTTTGGAAGTTTTAGCCACAGCAATCAGAGAAGAAAAAGAAAGAAAAGGGATCCAAATCGGAAAAGAAGTAAAGCTGTCACTGTTTGCAGATGACATGATACTATACATAGAGAATCCTAAAGATGCTACCAGAAAACTACTAGAGCTAATCAATGAATTTGGTAAAGTAGCAGGATACAGAATTAATGCACAGAAATCTCTTGCATTCCTATACACTAAAATGAAAAATCTGAAAGAAAAACTAAGGAAACACTCCCATTTACCATTGCAACAAAAAGAATAAAATACCTAGGAATAAACCTACCTAAGGAGACAAAAGACCTGTATGCAGAAAACCATAAGACACTGATGAACATAATAAAAGATGATACCAACAGATGGAGAGATATACCATGTTCTTGGATTGGAAGAATCAACACTGTTAAAATGCCTGTACTACCCAAAGCAATCTACAGATTCAGTGCAATCCCTATCAAACTACCAATGGCATTTTTCACAGAAGTAGAACAAAAAATTTCACAATCTGTATGGAAACACAAAAGACCCCGAATAGCGAAAGCAATCTTGAGAAAGAAAAATGGAGCTGGAGGAATCAGGCGCCCTGACTTCAGGCTGTACTACAAAGCTACAGTAGTCAAGACAATATGGTACTGGCACAAAAACAGAAATATAGATCAATGGAACAGGATAGAAAGCCCAGAGATAAACCCACACACCTATGGTCAACTCATCTATGACAAAGGAGGCCAAGACATACAATGGAGAAAAGACAGTCTCTTCAATAAGTGGTGCTGGGAAACCTGGACAGCTACATGTAGAAAAATGAAATTAGAGCACTCCCTAACACCATACACATATGCTCTTCTGTATGTCTAGTAATTCTTCTTTATTATAATATACTCTGTCTAATATTAGTATGGTTATATCAGCTTTCTTTTAGTTAGTGTTTATATATCTTTTTCTATCCTTTTGCTTTCAACCTTTCTGTGTATTTTGATGTAAAGTAAGCAACAAATATAGTTCTTTTTTGATCCAGATTGATTAATAATAGTTTCCTTTTAACTGGAATATTTAGTCCATTTGTATTTAGGGTACATACTGATATATCTGTTCCATTTAATTAGTGCTCTTTTCCAATATTGTTTTTAGATTAATCTTTTTATTATTCAGTTTCCTATCTTGCTATCATTTTTCTATTATTTGAATGGCTACTCTAGAGATTATAACATGTATTGTCTGCTTCCTAGAGTCTATTATAAATTAGTACTTTTTCCAATTCCTGGACAGTGGCAAGAATCTTAGAATATTTTAACTCCATTTGCCCATGCCACCCCTGCCTTTGTGCTATTGTTGTCATATATTCCTAACCTATATGTATCTTAAACCTGACAATACATTATTATCATCATTTTATTGTCAGCAATTATGTTGTTATTATTATCTACTTTTATTTAGTTTTACTCCCATATTCATCTTTTCAGGTGTTCTTAATTTCATCCTATATTTTCATGTTTCAATCAGGAGTCATTTTTCTTCTGAAAATCTTTCTTTAGTGTATTTTCTGGTGACCAAGTCTTCTTGTTTGAAACCTTTTTATTTCACTTTAATTTTGAAGGTTATTTTCATTGAGCATAGATTTCTAGGTTAGGAGTTAACTTCCTTTTGGTATGTTAAATCTATTTTGGTTATCTCCTGGCCTCCATTGTTTCTATTGAAAAGCCAGCTGTTAGTCTTATTGATCTTTTGAAGGTGTTGATTTTATCCGGTGACAGTTTTTTGAGATTTTCTATTTGTCTCTTGTTTTGGGCAACTTTGCTATGATAACCCTAGGCTTGGTTTTCTTTAAGTATGTTCAGCTTGGGGGTCATAGAACTTGAATCTCTTCTTTGATATATTTCATCATATTTCTAGTATTTCTTCAGATACTGCTTTTGCCTCATCCTCCATCTTCTCTTTTGCTGGGATTTAGGCCATTACACCCATATCACATTTGTCAACATTCTTTTATTTTCCATCCTTTTTTCTCTCCATTTATTACAGTAGTTCCTTAGTATTTTCTCCTGGCCTAACTTCCAGGTGACTAATCCTCTTCTGCTATAGCTAATCTGCTACTAAACCCATCTATTACCTTCTTAATTTCAGTAATCCTAATTTTCAGTCCAGAATTTCTGCTTGCCTCTGTTTTTTCCTTATAATTCAGGTCTCTAATTAAATTTTCACTTGCTTTCTATTTTCTGGAGCATATTAATCACACTTATTTTTAAAGTGTGTTTCTGATAACATCTATAGGTCTGTTTTTATTATTTCTTTCTCTTTTCTTTTGGTCATTTGGTTCTGTCTCCTAAAATGCCTAGTAATTTTTGATTGAATAATAGATATTATGTATGAACATTTGTATAGGTCTGTTTGCTTCCAGAAATATTTAATTTTCTTCTGACTGGCAGTTAGAACCTTGATCTAATCAGGGATTACAGTGGTTCAAGTCTGGGTGTTGGGTTTAGTCTATTTCCCTTATAGCCCTTCAGTGGTCGCAACTGAAATTTGGGTGTTTACTTGAGCCACTCTCCCTTTGAGGGTCATGAATGCCAAATTTTGTCTCCTCAGTTTTATAGGAATGCTAAAAGCCCCTCTTAGCTTTTCAGCCTTTTAGCAGCTAATTTGTAGTCTTCCTCACTGCCTCCCCATGCATATTTTGTGTATTTTAGGAATATGCAAATGCCTTGAAGGGAAAAGCCCAGTAGAAGATCCCTTCTCTGCAGGGCTGCTTTTCTGCTATTCCCTTTTTTCCAGACTATTAGTCCTTGAAGTTCTTGGTTGGTAGCTCTTAACTTCAATTTTTGTGTCTCTAGCAAAAAAAAAAAAAAAAAAAAAAAGGCCTAGAGGTACTGCTTTCTACTTATGCCACTCAGGAATTGGCAAACGTCTCAAGGGAAAACGTGTCAGAGAATGTAGGACTCAATTCAACAGATGCTTCTTTTGTCCCCAGGATCTTGACTTCTCATGTTTAGCTGCCTTGGTCTACTACAATGCTTTCAAACATATTTTGCATTTTATCAGGTGTTATAGCCTTTGTTAGTGGAAGGGTTGATCTAATAAAACTACTGTGATAAGTAGAAATGGATGTTCAATTCACAGCCTTTTATCATTTTCAAAATCTCCTTTATCATACTTACTTCATTAATCTCCTAGCTAAAAGCTAATTGTTTAAAGCACACTAAAAACAGTAGATAATACTGACCTGTACAGTAAAAATGTGACAAGAAGGCAAACTAGCCATCTTCCCCTTGGTACAGAGAAGTAATAAGTATATCACCAAGAAGGTACATTTATTTTTTCTCTGTCAGACTGTTTTGGTTCTATCAATACTTTTCCTTGTATGCCCTCTAGTGGAGGTTTTATTGAAATGAAATAACTAGAAAGTGAGATGAATAAAAGGCTCTGTATCATCCAGAGAAAAAAACTTGTACATAAACTTTATTCTTGTTAACCAACTCTTGATGGTTAACAATTTTGAGAAGGTTTGGTAGATGAATTAAAAAGCCGACTTAATATCATTAGTAAATTCAGCTGGGTGTTGTTAACAATATATGCTAAGTACTAGGAGACACAAGATAAAAGACCCAGTCCCTGCCTCTATTATATTTGATAGTATGGTAGAAGAGATTATAATACTATAGGCATTTTACAGAATTGTAAGATTATAGATAGTAGAGAGTGTCGCTAGGAATATAAATTAGAATTTAACTGAGATGAAGATGACAAGTGAAAGCTTCCCCGAGGTTTATCTTTTGAACTGAGGTTTGAAGAATGAATCGGATTTAGCCAACTGAAGATGGCAGTAAAGAATATTCAGTGTAGAGGATGGTGCATGTGTAGGCCGAGAAGGATGAGAAAGCACATTTCATTCAGCCAGTTATAAGTTATGTAAGAAGATCATATGATATTAGGGTAGAAAATGAATCAGAATTCAGCAGTGGCTAGATAATAACCTATGTAATCCACGCTAAAATATATGAATTTCATCCTGAAAGCTATTGAACAACTTTAAGACTGAACATATTAGTATTTTATAAAGGTTATTTTGTCAGCAGTTGAGGATGAATTGGAGGCAAGATGTCCAGCTAAAAGGCTTGCTCTTGCCAAAGCCAGGGACTATGTATTCAGAATTAACATTAGCAAGTAATTTTGCCTGAATTTGAAGAACATTAGTTCCAGTATACCTAAAGATAGATTTCAAATTTTATTTTTATTTAAAATTTGGGTCATAAAAGGTTCCTATTAAATTTTTTAAATAATATCTAACTTAGGAAGTGGGAAGTCTTCTGTTTTCCCTATAATATGGTTGGTTATTATGTATTCTTGCAGAACTTCTTCCATGTGTTAGCATTTTTCTTTTGTTTTCCTTTGTTTTCTGTTTTTTAACATCTTTATTGGAAGATAATTGCTTTACAATATTTTGTAGTTTCTTCTATACAATAAAGTGAATCATCTATATGTATACATATATCCCCATATCCCCTCCCTCTTGCGTCTCCCTCCCACCCTCCCTATCCCACCCCTCTAGGTGGTCACAAAGCACTGAGCTGATCTCCCTGTGCTATGTGGCTGCTTCCCACTAGCTATCTATTTTACATTTGGTAGTGTATATATGTCCATGCCACTCTCTCACTTTGTCCCAGTTTACCCTTCCCCCTCCCCATGCCCTCAAATCCATTCTCTATGTCTGCGTCTTTATCCCTGTCCTACCCCTAGGTTGTTCAGAACCTTTTTTTTTTTTTTTTTAACATTCCATGTATATGCGTTAGCGTACGGTATTTGTTTTTCTTTCTGACTTACTTCACTTTGTATGACGGTCTCTAGGTCCATCCACCTCATTACAAATAACTCAATTTCGTTTCTCTTATGGCTGAGTAATATTCCATTGTATTTACGTACCACATCTTCTTTATCCATGCATCTGTTGATGGACATTTAGGTTGCTTCCATGTCCTGGCTGTTCTAAATAGAGCTGCAATGAACATTGTGGTGGTACATGACAATTTTTGAATTATAGTTTCCTCAGGGTATATGCCCAGTAGTGGGATTGCTGGGTCATATGGTAGTTCTATTTTTAGTTTTTTAAGGAACCTCCATACTGTTCTCCATAGTGGCTGTATCAATTTATATTCCCAACAAGACTGCAGGAGGGTTCCCTTTTCTCCACACCCTCTCCAGCATTTATTGTTTGTACATTTTTTGATGATGGCCATTCTGAACGGTGTGAGGTGATACCTCATTGTAGTTTTGATTTTCATTTCTCTAATGATTAGTGATGTTGAGCATCCTTTCATGTGTTTGTTGGCAATCTTCTTTGGACAAATGTCTATTTAGGTCTTCTGCCCGTTTTTTTAAAACTAATTAACATACTTTTTTATTTCATTTTTGACTGCATTGTGTCTCCGTTGCTGCGCGCGGGCTTTTCTCTAGTTGCTGCGAGTGGGGGCTACTCTTTGTTGCAGTGCACAGGCTTCTCATTGCAGTGGCTTCTCTTGTTGCAAAGCAAGGGCTCTAGGCACATGGGCTTCAGTATTTGTGGCACGTGGGCTCAGAAGTTGTGGCACGCGAGCTCTAGAGTGCAGGCTCAGTAGTTGTGGCGCATGGGTTTAGTTGCTCCGCGGCATGTGGGATCTTCCTGGTCCAGGGCTCGATCCCATGTCCCCTGTATTGGCAGGCGGATTCTTAACCACTGCATCACCAGGGAAGCCCCTTCTGCCCATTTTTGGAATGGGTTGTTTGTTTTTTCGATATTGAGTTGCATGCGCTGCTTGTATATTTTGGATATTAATCCTTTGTCAGTTGCTCTGTTTGCAAATATTTTCTCCCATTCTGAGGGTTGTCTTTTTGTCTTTTTTATTGTTTCCTTTTCTGTGCAAAAGCTTTTAAGTTTCATTAGGTCCCATTTGTTTCTTTTTGTTTTTATTTCCATTTATTTAGGAGGTGAATCAAAAAGGATTATTTCATAGAGTGTTCTGCCTATGTTTTCCTCTAAGAGTTTGATAGTGTCTGGCCTTACATTGAGATCTTTAATCCATTTCGTGTTTATTTTTGGGTATGGTGTTAGGGAGTGTTCTAATTTCATTCTTTTACATGTAGCTGTCTAGTTTTCCCAACTTATTGAAGAGGTTGTCTTTTCTCCATTGTATATTCTTGCCTCCTTTATCAAAAATAAGGTGACCATATGTGTGTGGGTTTATCTCTGGGCTTTCTATCCTGTTCCATTGATCTATATTTCTGTTTTTGTGCCAGTACCATATTGTCTTGACTACTGTAGCTTTGTAGTACAGCCTGAAGTCAGGGCGCCTGATTCCTCCAGCTCCATTTTTCTTTCTCAAGATTGCTTTCACTATTCGGGGTCTTTTGTGTTTCCATACAAATTGTGAAATTTTTTGTTCTACTTCTGTGAAAAATGCCATTGGTAGTTTGATAGGGATTGCACTGAATCTGTAGATTGCTTTGGGTAGTACAGGCATTTTAACAGTGTTGATTCTTCCAATCCAAGAACATGGTATATCTCTCCATCTGTTTGTATCATCTTTAATTCTTTCATCAGTGTCTTATAGTTTTCTGCATACAGGTCTTTTGTCTCCTTAGGTAGGTTTATTCCTAGGTATTTTATTCTTTTTGTTGCAATGGTAAATGGGAGTGTTTCCTTAGTTTTTCTTTCAGATTTTTCATTTTAGTGTATAGGAATGCAAGAGATTTCTGTGCATTAATTCTGTATCCTGCTACTTTACCAAATTCATTGATTAGCTCTAGTAGTTTTCTGGTAGCATCTTTAGGATTCTCTATGTATAGTATCATGTCATCTGCAAACAGTGACAGCTTTACTTCTTTTCCGATTTGGATCCCTTTTCTTTCTTTTTCTTCTCTGATTGCTGTGGCTAAAACTTCCAAAACTATGTTGAATATTAGTGGTGAGAGTGGACAACCTTGTCTTGTTCCTGATCTTAGTGGAAATGGTTTCAGTTTTTCACCATTGAGAACGATGTTGACTGTTTGTCATATATGGCCTTTATTATGTTGAGGTAAGTTCCCTCTGTGCCTACTTTCTGGAGGGTTTTTATCATAAATGGATGTTTTAGTCAAAGGCTTTTTCTGCATCTATTGAGATCATCATATGGTTTTTATCCTTCAATTTGTTAATATGGTGTATCACATTGATTAATTTGCGTGTATTGAAGAATCCTTGCATTCCTGGGATAAACCCCACTTCATCATGGTGTATGATCCTTTTAATGTGCTGTTGGATTCTGTTTGCTAGTATTTTGTTGAGGGTTTTTGCATCTATGTTCATCAGTGATATTGGCCTGTAGTTTTCATTTCTGTGACATCTTTGTCTGGTTTTGGTATAGGGTGATGGTGGCCTCATAGAATGAGTTTGGGAGTGTTCTTCCCTCTGCTATATTTTGGAAGAATTTGAGAAGGATAGGTGTTAGCTCTTCTCTAAATCTTTGATAGAATTTGCCTGTGAAGCCATCTGGTCCTGAGATTTTGTTTGTTGGAAGATTTTTAATCACAGTTTCAATTTCAGTGCTTGTGATTGGTCTGTTTATATTTTCTATGTCTTCCTGGTTCAGTCTCAGAAGGTTGTGCTTCTCTACGAGTTTGTCCATTTCTTCCAGGTTGTCCATTTTATTGGCATAAAGTTACTTGTAGTAATTTCTCATGGTCCTTTGTATTTCTGCAGTGTCAGTTGTTACTTCTCCTTTTTCATTTCTAATTCTATTGATTTTATTCTTCTCCCTTTTTTTCTTGATGAGTCGTGACTAAAGGTTTATCAATTTTGTTTATCTTCTCAAAGAACCAGCTTTTAGTTTTATTGATATTTAGTATTGTTTCCTTCATTTCTTTTTCCTTTATTTCTGATCTGATCTTTATGATTTCTTTCCTTCTGCTGACTTTGGGGGGTTTTTTGTTCTTCTTTCTCTTGATTGCTTTAGGTGTAAGATTAGGTTGTTTTTTAGTTGTTTCTTTTTTCTTGAGGTAGGATGGTATTGCTATAAACTTCACTCTTAGAACTGCTTTTGCTGCATCCCAAAGGTTTTGGGTCATTGTGTTTTCATTGTCATTTGTTTCTAGGTATTTTTGATTTCCTCTTTGATTTCTTCAGTGATTTCTTGGTTACTTAGTAATGTATTATTTAGCCTCCATGTGTTTGTATTTTTTACAGAGTTTTTCCTGTAATGGATAATCTAGTCTCGTAGGGTTGTGGTTGGAAAAGATACTGGATATGATTTCAAGTTTCTTAAATTTACCAAGGCTTGATTTGTGACCCAAGATATGATCGATCCTGGAGAATGTTCCGTGAGCACTTGAGAAGAATGTGTACTCTGTTGTTTTGGGTTGCAATGTCCTATAAATATCAATTAAGTCCAGCTTGTTTAATGTATCATTTAAAGCTTCTGTTTCCTTTTTTATTTTCATTTTATATGATCTGTCCATTGGTGAAAGTGGGGTGTTAAGTCCCCTACTATGATTTTGTTACTGTTGATTTCCCCTTTTATGGCTGTTAGCATTTGCCTTATGTATTGAGGGGCTCCTATGTTGGCTGCATAAATACTTACAATTGTTATATCTTCTTGGAATGATCCATTGATCATTATGTAATGTCCTTTTTTGTGTCTTATTTTCAAGTCTATTTTGTCTGATATGAGAATTGCTACTCCAGCTTTCTCTTGATTTCCATTTACATGGAATATCTTTTTCCATCCCCTCACTTTCAGTCTGTATGTGTCCCTAGGTCTGAAGTGGGTCTCTTGTACACAGCATATATATGGGTCTTGTTTTTGTATCCATTCAGCCAGTCTGTCTTTTGGTGGGAGCATTTAATCCATTTACATTTAAGGTAATTATTGATATGTATGTTCCTATTACCATTTTCTTAATTGTTTTGGGTTTGTTATTGTAGGTCTTTTCCTTCTCTTGTGTTTCCTGCCTAGAGAAGTTCCTTTAGCATTTGTTGTAAAGCTGGTTAGGTGGTGCTGAATTCTCTTAGCTTTTGCTTGTCTGTAAGCATTTAATTTCTCTATCAAATCTGAATGACATCCTTGCTAGTTAGAGTAATCTTGGTTGTAGGTTTTTCACTTTGAGCACTTTAAATATGTCCTAACATTCCCTTCTGGCTTGCAGAGTTTCTGCTGAAAGATCTGCTGTTAACCTTATGGGGAACCCTTGTATGTTATTTGTTGTTTTTCCTTTGCTGGTTTTAATATTTTTTCTTTGTATTACTTTTTGATAGTTTGATTAATATGTGTCTTGTCGTGTTTCTCCTTGGATTTATCCTGTATGGGACTCTCTGCGATTACTGGACTTGATTGACTATTTCCTTTCCCATATTAGGGAAGTTTTCATCTGTAATCTCTTCAAATATTTTCTCAGTCCGTTTCTTTTCCTCTTCTTCTTCTGTGAACCTTATAATTTGAATGTTGGTGCATTTAATGTTGTCCCAGAGGTCTCTGAGACTCCTCAGTTCTTTTTCTTTTTTCTTTATTCTGCTCTGTGGTAGTTATTTCCACTATTTTATCTTCCAGGTCACTTATCCATTCTTCTGCCTGTTATTCTGCTATTGATTCCTTCTAGGGAATTTTTAATTTCATTTATTGTGTTGTTTATCATTGTTTGCTCTTTAGTTCTTCTAGGTCCTGGGTAAATGCTTGTTTCTTGTATTTTCTCCATTCTATTTCCAAGATTTTGGATCATCTTTACTGTCATTACTCTGAATTCTTTTTCAGATAGACTGCCTATTTCCTCTTCATTTGTTTTATCTGGTGGGTTTTTACCTTGCTCCTTCATCTGCTGTGTATTTCTCTGTCTTCTCATTTTGCTTAACTTACTGTGTTTGGGGTCTCCTTTTCGCAGGCTGCAGGTTCATAGTTCCCATTGTTTTTGGTGTCTGCCCCCAGTGGGTAGTTTGGTTCAGTGGGTTGTGTAGGCTTCCTCGTGGATGGGGACTGGTGCCTGTGTTCTGGTGGATGAGGCTGAATCTTGTCTTTCTGTTGGGCAGGGCCACGTCCAGTGGTGTGTTTTGGGGTGTCTGTGACCTTATTAGGATTTTAGGCAACCTCTCTGCTAATGGGTGGGGTTTTGTTCCTATCTTGCTAGTTGTTTGTCATGGGGTGTTCAGCAGTGGAGCTTGCTGGTTGTTGAGTAGAGCTGGGTCTTAGCATTGAGATGGAGATCTCTGGGAAAGCTCTAGCCGATTGATATTACATTGGGCCAGGAGGTCTTTGGTGGTCCAATATCCTGAACTCATCTCTCTCACCTCAGAGGCTCAGGCCTGACACCCACTAGAGCACCATGATCCCCTCAGCCACACAGTTCAGAAGAAAAGGGAGAAAAAAGAAGAAAAAGAAAGAAAAAGAAAAAAAATAAAGTTATTAAAATTAAATAAATAATAAAGTAATAATAAAAAGAAAAGAAGAGAGCAACCAAACCAATAAACAAATCCACCAATGATAGCAAGCGCTAAAAACTATACTTCAAAAACAAAGAAACAAACAAACAAAAAACTGACAGAACCCTAGGACAAATGGTAAAAGCAAACCTATAGAGACAAAAGTTACGCAAAGAAGCACACATATACACATTTACCAAAAGAGAAAAGAGAAAAAAAATTTATATATATATATAAAAAAAATAATGGAAGAGAGCAACCAAATCAATAAACAAATCTACCAGTGATAATAAGCTCTAAATACTAAACTGAGATAAACATAAAACCAGAAACAAATTAGATCAGAAAGGAAACCCCAAGCCTACAGTTGCTCCCAAAGTCCACCACCTCAATTTTGGGATGATTAGTTGTGTATTCAGGTATTCCACAGATGCAGGGTACATCAAGTTGATTGTGGGGATTTAATCCGCTGCTCCTGGGGCTGCCAGGAGAAATTTCCCTTTCTCCTCTTTGTTTGAACAGCTCCCAGGTTTCAGCTTTGGATTTGGCCCTGCCTCTGCATGTATGTCACCCTCTGGCATCTGTTCTTTGCCCAGACAGGATGGGGTTAAAGTAGCAGCTGATTAGGGAGCTCTGGCTCACTCAGGCTGGGGGGAGGTAGGGATACAGAATGCGGGGCGAGCCTGTGGCGGCAGAGGCCGGTGTGACGTTGCACTGGCTTGAGGTGCGCTGTGTGTTCTCCTAGGGAAGTTGTCCCTGGATCACTGGACCCTGGCAGTGGCGGCTGTACAGGCTCCCGGGAGGGGAGGTGTGGATAGAGACCTGTGCTTGCACACAGGCTCTTGGTGGCTGCAGCAGCAGCCTTAGCATCTCATGCCCGCCTCTGGGGTCCGCGCTGATCACTGCAGCTCATGACTGTCTCTGGAGCTCCTTTAAGCAGTGCTCTTAATCCCCCCTCCTCGTGCACCAGGAAACAGAGAGACAAGAAAAAGTCTCTTGCCTCTTGGGCAGCTGCAGACCTTTTCCCGGACTCCATCCCAGCTAGCTGTGTGCACTAGCCCCCTTCAGGCTGTGTTCACGCAGCCAACCCCAGTCCTCTCCCTGGGATCTGACCTCCGAAGCCCGAGCCTCAGCTCTGAACCCCCACCTGCCCCGGTGGGTGAGCACATAAGCCTCTCAGGCTGGTGAGTGCTGGTCAGCACCGATCCTCTGTGCGGGAATCACTCTGCTTTGCCCTCTGCACCCCTGTTGCTGCACTCTCCTCCATGGCTCCGAAGTTTCCCCTCTGCCTCCCCCCGTCTCCGCCAGTGAAGGGACTTCCTAGTGTGTGGAAACTTTTCCTCCTTCACAGTTCCTTTCCAGAGGTTCAGGTCCCATCCCTATTCTTTTGTCTCTCTTTTTTCTTTTGTCCTACCCAGGTACGTGGGGAGTTTCTTGCCTTTTGGGAAGTCTGAGGTCTTTTGCCAGCATTCAGTAGGTGTTCTGTAGGAGTTGTTCCACATGTAGATGTATTTTTGATGTATTTGTGGGGAGGAAGGTGATCTCCACGTCTTACTCCTCCGCCATCTTGAAGGTCCCCTCCCCCCTTTATTTTTAAATGGGATTTTGTGCTATATGCTGTATTGCAATTGGCTTATTTAACTGGACAGTGTTTCATGGACAGTATATCTGCCAGTATGTATACATCTAGTTCTGTTTATAATGGCTGCATAATATTCCACTCTATGGATATGGTATCATTAATTAACCTAATATTTAATTGAAGAATGTTTGGATTGTTTTCAATTTTTTAATATTACAAAAAATGCTACAGTGAACATCTCTGGCAACTTGGGTAGGTTTTCTATAGAATACATTAGTAAAGTGGAGTTTCTGACTCATATATGTATATTTAGAATTGTGATAGATGCTGCCAAATTGTTTTCTGAAAAAGTGGAATCACTTTAGATTACCTCCCACAGTATTTGAAAGAACCCACACAGTGATATCACCAGGTATTTGGTATTCTGAATTTCTAATCTGATTTGTAAATAATACTTCATTTTAGTTTGCATGCTCTTCAATAATAATTGATTAGTCTTCCACATTTTTGTTAGTGGCTTATATGTATTTCTATTAATTGCGTTTGACCTTTTTTGACCAGTTTTCTAGTTGGTTTATTCTAGTTTACTGATTTATAAGACCTTTTTGTATATTGGATCTCTTAGATTTTTATTGTTACATGTGTTGAAGATGCTATTTCTAGTTTGTTTTTTTTAATTTATGCTGTTTTTGGTTGTTGTTTTTCTTAATTTTTATGTTGTGATTTTTATCTGTCTTTTGAGAAAAATTGTCATAAAGCCAACTTCCAAAAAAAGTCCTGGACTCAGAGAGTTTAAAGGTCATTTCTTTTAAACTTCCAAGGAATAGATTACACTAGTACAATTTGAGGAGTTCCAGAGTATAAAAGAAGGGAGAGAGAGAAGCCTTTCAGTTCTTTTTTATAAAGCAAACGTAATTCTAATTGTGAAATTGAGTAAAAAAAAAGTTATCCAGTCCAACAAACTTTATAAATCAATCTCAGTTATGATTATAAATACAAAAATCCCTTAATGAAGTATCAGCGGGGTGAATGTTATCTGCAAAATAAATGAGTAATATACAATAATCAAATGGGATTCATGCTAGAATTTCTATTTCAAAGGAAAATAGTTCAATATTAGGGAAATAAATTTTATAAATATGTCAAGAGCTTTTTTAAAAGGAGGTTATCATTATAATAGATGCCAGAAAGGTGTTTTTATAGAAGTTAAACTCTTATTCTGATTTTTGTAACCTTAGTAAAATTTGATTAGGTGAATAGTTCTTAATTTCATACACATATATCTGAACCCCAAACAAGTCATATCCTTATCAGAGAAACACTAACAGCATTTGCATTAATGTCAAGAACAAAATAAGGATGCTTACTATAAGCTCGTTTTGTCTTACATTGTTTTGGGAACTATAAGGCAATTTAGTTATGTAAGAGAAAAAAACAAGAGACACAAATAATAATAAAAATAGCTAATAATGACAGACCATTTATTTTATGCCTAGTATTATTCTAATTATTGAACATTATTATTTCTTTACCACATATTATGATAATATCACAAATAGGTACCACAAATGCAGAAATTATTATTATGCCCATATAAAGTTGTGGAAACTGAGGCAATGAGAGTTAAACTTGCCTAAGGTTACATGGCCAATAAATACTGAGGACTAGATTTTAACTTAGGCAGACTGACTGACTTACACTTATAAGTATACTTCTTATACTCTAAGCTAGGATTTTTGCAAACCTTTAAAGTGTGATTGGAACAGAGCCATGCTCATTCCTTTATGTATTGTCTACGGCTACTGTATGCTACCGTAGCAGAGTTGAGTGGTTATGACACAGCTGTGTATGCCCCATTAAGCCTAAAATATTTATTTTCTTGTCCTTTACAGAAAAAAACCAGCCAATCACTGTTCTAAACCACTGTATTATGTTACCTTGGATCAAACTATTAGGCCTTTTTTATTAGGAAAGAGGGGACAAATTTATATTTTAGATTATATGAATATATGCTTGATAAACCCAAGTATGAACTCAGAAACTGTTAGAAATAGTAATCATAAAGTGAGATAGCTTTCTTTTAACTAATATGCAAAATTAAGTTGGTTTCCAATTTACAAATAATAGCCAGCTTGAGTACATTTAGGTAATAGATCCCAGTTTCAAGAGCAAAACCCCATAAATTTCCAAAGGTAAATGTAAAAGAAATGTGAAGGATACAAATGAAGAGAAGTTTAAAACTATACTGACTAAAACAAAAGGAGATTGAATAAATAGACATGTCATGTTCTTGGCTGGGATGACTCAGCATTAAAAAAAGACATTTGTTTTTTATCTAAATTAGTTTGTAAAATTAAACATCTTATTTAGAGTGCCAAGGGAATTGTTTTAATTTGATGAGATGGTTCTAAAAATTCTGAAAGAAAAACATGACCCAGAAAAGACCAGGAATTTTCTGAAAAATAGGTTTATGACTTCAAGATGTTAAACTGAACATATGCTAAAGTTTTGCCCTTCCGCAGCAAACTTTAGACATCCTTAAAATTTTAATAAACTTCTATTTGAAACAAGAAAGGGAGTTATTTCTGGGATGGAAAAAGAAACAAGAAACAAGAAAGGGAGTTATTTCTGGGATGGAAAAAGAGTAAAGAAAGAAACAAATGGGAACCCTCTCTGGCAATGCCTAAGAACTGCATTACTGATAGTCCAGGCCAGGGTTGCTGGCTTGAGTTTTCCACGCTTGAGGGTATTTACAGGCCAGAAGATGGGTGCATAACCACAGATCACCAAAACCTAGAGAATGTAAGCATCACAAAACAAGGGCAACAAATCCAACAAAAGGTGTCTTAGACTAGATAAAGTAGAAAAAACAGAAGAATCTAAAAAGGACTGTATTCCTCTAAGCAATAAAAGAAGGATTTGCTTCCACAACATAACAAACAGGAATTATGAAACAAGTAGAGTGCATTATGAAAAAAGAAACTATTATTGAATATTAAACCTAAGTACGTGTAAAGAATAGCAGATGGGACTCAATTGAAGAGCTAGTGAGTGGACTGGAAGATAGATGTGAGGAAATCTCCTGGAATATACAACACAAAGAGTTACAAAGGAAAAGGTAAGAGACATGGAGAACCTCGCCAGAAGTTATAACATTTGTCTAATAAGAGTTCCAGAAGGAGAAAACGGAAGATAGACTGTATTTGAAGCAATAATGTCCAAGAATGTTCCTAAACTGAACACACAAGTCCTTAGGATTGAAAGATCTACCAAGTGCAAAATAAAATTTATACATACAAAGTGATAAAGATATATAACATATATTTTACTTTAAAATTAAAATATAAAGACATCACAATAACCTTCCAAATATCAAGAATAAAGGCAAAATTCCTAAAAGTTACCTATAGAAAAGACAATTTATCAAGACAATTCCTATCAAGAAATGATCATCTGACATTAGACTTCTTAATAACAACTATATATGGAAGAAGACAAATGGTCTGAGGAATAAACTTTGAACTGTACTTCTGTGTTTAGCCATTCTGTCATTCAAGAGTGAAGGCAAAATAAAGACATCTTCATATGTACAAGAACTTAAAGTTATCATCTTCAGCATAGGTACAACTGACATTTTGAATGAGATTGTACTGTGTATTGCAAGATATTTAGCAACCCTCGCCCTCACCCATTAAATGCCAAAAGCTCTGTGCAGTCGTTTTGATAAACTAAAATACCTCCCACATATTTGATAGAAGTGTTCCCAGTCAAGAACTGCTATTCAACTGACTTAAAAATAACATCTAAAAAGTTTGCTACAAAAAGAAAAACAAACCCAGAGGCAATGGGATGCAAGGTATAGTGTTGAACAAAGAAATTAGTAAGCATATTGGTAAATCTAAATAACTACTGGCTGTAAAAAAAAAAAAAAAAAAAGAGAGAGAGAGAGAGTATGTGATTATAAGACAATGTTATACTAAATTTCCATGATATCAAGTTTGGAATTTGGGTGGCTGAGGAGAGAATGAAGCAAAATAAAAGTAAACTTCTCTCTTCAGATGAGACCAAAGTTATTGATTAACTTTAGTTTTTGTTGAATGGTAAGGTGAAGGGTGTTAGGAAGGTGGTGAAAAGGATTTAAAAGTAAGCACAGTAGTTCCCCCCTCCTTATCTGCTGTTTTGCTTTCTGTGGTTTCACTTACCCACAGTCAACTGCAGTCTGAAAATATTAAATGGAAAATTTCAGAAGTAAACAATTCATAAGTTTTAAATTGCATGCCATTCTGTGTAATGTTATTAAATCCCTTGCTGTCTCACCCAGGACATGAATCATCCCTTTGTCCTGCGTATCCACACTGTTTATGCTACCCGTTTTTTCTGTTAGTATAGGAAAAAAACATAGTATATATAGGGTTTGGTACTGTCTGTGGTTCAGGCACCCACTGGGGGTTTTAGAACATATCCCCTGTGGATAAGGAGGGACTGTTGTCCTAGAAGAAAGGAAGGACATTACAAGCTTTTAGATAAAGGGGCGGGGTGGGGGGAGGTAGAGGGTGGATAGAACAAATAGAATTTGATCAGTCTAACAAGACTAAAAAGGAGACATAAAGGCATATATTTACCATGGAAGCATGATAAATAAAAACTGCAAAAATATAATGTCAGAAATAAGTCTAACCATATTAATAAAAAAGAAAACATTGGTAAAGCTCACTGATTAAAATATAGTAACTCACATATGGCTAAAACCAAAATCCAATAAAATCACAACTAAAATACAATAATAATGGTTGAAAATAAAATGATAAGAAAATGTTGTTCATTTAGAAAGTACTTATACCTGGTAGATACCAAGACAAAACAAAACAAAACAAAAAACCCTCTGGGGTAATAAATTATTTAAGGGAACAAAGAGGAAGTGTTCATTTTGATAAAAGCAAAAATTTAACAAGATAGTTTTAATATAAATGGCTTTAAAATATATAAAATGAAAATTATAGAACTGAAAAAGAAATGGAAAATCTATAATTATATTTGAAGACTTTAGTATAAATGTATTAGACAAAAATTAAAGGTATAGGAGGTTCAAATAACACTTAAGAAGTGTATCTAACTGATATTTATTTAGAATTCTGATGCTAACATAATTTATATATATAAATTCTTTTCAACTATACATGGATTGTTTTTAAAATACGGTTATGTTCTAGGCCATAAAGGAAGCTTTAATAAATTCCTTTTTAAAAAGTGATGTCTTATAGAACACTTTCAGTAACTACAATGTAATGAATTTAGAATTTAACAACCAAAAGCCTCCTCAATGCATAAAACTGGGTATTTAAATTATACATTTTAGTAACTTCTGGATTAAAGAGGAACTGAAAAGAAAAGTGGTAAAACTTAGAATTGAACAACAATTAAAGCCTTGGTATCAAAACCTGTGTGATTCAGACAAAGTAATATTCAAAGGGAACTTAAAGGGTTTTCAATTCATTTATTGGCAAGACATTGCATAAATAGCATGATATTATTTATATTTTAAAATGTCTTCTTTTTCTGCACACATATGTTTATATACATAAAATTTGTTCTTTTTGTTTGCTAAGATCTGGAACAATACCCAACTCTTATCAGTGATTATCAGTAGTATTCTAAGGGAGAAGTATTACTACATATGTGTGAATTAAGTAATTTTAAAAAATCAATACATCTTTTTAAAAAGAAGAGTTATGATATATAATTTGCCTTATGTCAAAAGTAAATCACCCTAAGTGTCCATCAGCAGATGAATGGATAAAGAAGATGTGGCACATATATACAATGGAATATTACTCAGCCATAAAAAGAAACAAAATTGAGTTATTTGTAGTGAGGTGGAGTGACCTAGAGTCTGTCATACAGAGTGAAGTAAGTCAGAGAGAGGAAAACAAATACCGTATGCTAACACATATATATGGAATCTAAAAATAAAAAAAGTTATGAAGAACCTAGGTGCAAGACAGGAATAAAGATGCAGACCTACTAGAGAATGGACTTGAGGACACGGGGAGGGGGAGGGGGAAGGGTAAGCTGGGACAAAATGAGGGAGTGGCATGGACATATATACACTACCAAATGTAAAATAGATAGCTAGTGGGAAGCAGCCGCATAGCACAGGGAAATCAGCTCATTGCTTTGTGACCACCTAGAGGAGTGGGATAGGGAGGGTGGGAGGGAGACACAAGAGGGAGGGGATATGGGGATATAGGTATACATATAGCTGATTCACTTTGTTTTACAGCAGAAACTAACACAACATTGTAAAGCAATTATACTTCAATAAAGATGTTAAAAAATAAATAAATCACAATAATTAAACTGTGTGGTGTTGGTGGAAAGCTCTCAATTGCTGATTGCTAAAAGTAAAACAGAAAAGAAAATCTAGGATGAAATCCAAGAATACATGAAATTATTATATATGATTAATGTGGCATTTCAAACTAGCAGGGGAAAATGGATCATCATTTTAGTGCTGGGGATTTGGATTGCTATTTGAAGGAGTAAAAAATGCTGGGTTCCCCACAGCCAATATAACACTCAATGGTGAAAAGCTGAAAGCCTTCCCACTAAAATCTGGAAAAAGATAAGGATGCCCACTCTCACCTCTTCTATTCAACATAGTATTGGAAGTCCTAGTCACAACAGTCAGACAAGAAAAAGAAATAAAAGATATCCACATTGGAAGGGAAGAGGTAAAATTGTCATTATATGCAGATGATATGATACTCTATATAGAAAACCCTAAAGACCACACAGAAACTACTAGAACTGATAAACATATTCAGCAAGGTAGCAGGATGCAAGATTAACATACAGAAATCGCTTGCATTTCTTTATACCAACAATGAAATATCAGAAAGGGAATGTAAAAAAAAAAAATACCTTTTAAAATTGTACCCCCAGAATAAAACACTTAGGAATAAACCTGATCAAGAAGGTGAAAGACTTATATGCTGAGAACTATAAAACAGTAAAGGAAATTGAAGATGATTCAAAGAAATGGAAAAATAGCCCATACTCTTGGATTGGAAGACTTAATACTGTTAAAATGGCCATACTACCCAAAGCAATCTGCAGATTTAATGTGATCTCTATCAAATTACCTATGACATTTTTCACAGAACTAGAACAAATAATCCTAAAATTCATATGGAACCATAAAAGATCCAGAATTGCCAAAGCAATCCTGAGGAAAAAGAAGAAAGCAGGAGGCATAACGATCCCAGACTTCAGACAGTACTACAAAGCTACAGTAATCAAAACAGCGTGGTATTGGCACAAAAACAGACATATGGATCAGTAGAACAGAATAGAGAGCCCAGAAATAAACCCATACACCTATCGTCAATTAATCTCCAACAAAGAAGGCAAGAATACACAATGGGAAAAAGACAGTCTCTTCTGCAAGTTGTGTTGGGAAAGTTGGACACCTGCATGTAAATCAACGAAGTTAGGACACACCCTCACACCATACACAAAAATAAACTCAAAATGGCTTAAAGATTTAAACATACGGCATAACACCATAAAACTCCCAGAAGAGATCACAGGCATAACATTCTCTGACATAACTTGTACCAATGTTTTCTTAGGTCAATTTCCCAAGGCAAGAGAAATAAAAACAAAAATAAACAAATGGGACCTAATCAAATTTACAAGCTTTTGCACAGCAAAGGAAACCATAAAACGAAAGGACAACATACAGAATGGGAGAAAATATTTGCAAATAATGCAACTGACAAGGGCTTAATTTCCAAAATAATACAAACAGCTCATACAACTCAACAACAACAAAAAACAAACAACCCAATTGAAAAATGGGCAGGAGACTTAAAGAGACATTTCTCCAAGTGGCACATGAAAAAATGCTCGACATTGCTAATTATTAGAGAAATTTGTCAAAACTACAATGAGGTACCACCTCACTCTGGTCAGAATGGTGATCATTAAAAAGTCTACAAGTAACAAATGCTGTAGAGGATGTGGAGAAAAGGGAACCCTCCTACACTGTTGGTGGGAATGTAAGTTGGTGCAGCCACTGTGGAAAATCAGAAAGGAGGTTCCTCAGAAAACTGAAAATACAATTACCATAAAATCCAGCAATCCCACTCCTGGGCATATATCCAGACAAAACTCTAATCCAAAAATATACATGTACCCCTATGTTCATAGCAGCACTATTCATAACAGCCAAGACATGGAAACAACCTAAATGTCTATCAACAGATGAATGGATAAAGAAGATGTGGAACATATATACAATGGAATACCACTCAGCCATAAAAAAAGAATGAAATAATGCCATTTGCAGCAACATGGGCGGTCCTAGAGATTATCATACTAAGTGAAGTAAGTCAGAAAGAGAAAGACAAATACCGTATGATATCACTTATATGTGGAATCTAAAATATGACACACATGAACCTATCTGTGAAACAGAAACAGAATCATGAACAGAGAGAATGGATTGGTGGTTGCCAAGGGGGAGGGGGTGGGAGAGGGATAAAAAAAATGCTGAGTTCCAACCTCACACAAAAGTTACTTCATATGCCTCAAAATATTTAAATATTAAAAAAAAGTCACACAGATGCTTAATAAAAAATTACTAGATGAAAATATGGATGAATATATGTTGGATTGTCAATGGCCCTTATAAACATGACACAGCATATCTGGGAACTTGGCTACCAGAACATCATTCTCATCCTCTGTGTTCTCAACTCCAAGCTATGGCTTTCCCAGACCTTGGGCTGCTGAGACCTTAAGGGAGCTGGGTGTTGATAAGGATTCAGGCTTTTGTTCCTATGCCTGCAAAACAGACAAACTCTTTTCCCCAAGGGTAGGAAATTATCAGGCATAAGCCTAGGTGGAGAGCAGCTGATCCCGCAAAAGTTTGACATTAGGAGATCTGTGGACCTGAGGTAAAGCTGATCCGGCATGAATGCCGTAGGTTTCCAGACTCTTAAAGACTTGGAGCTAAACAAATGGGCTGAGTTGTCTCTGTTCATGAGGTTGGGCAAGTTCAGGAAGATAGGAAAGCTGAGAGAATTCTCAAGGTACTGCTGGAGGGAGCTAACAGCCTGCCCTTAAACTCTAGACCCATTGCATAAGCAACTTCTTTGATTTTCAAAATCTGTAAGGATTTCTGCCATTAAGAATATTACAGGTACGGGACCTGAGCCCTAAAGAGGCAATAGGAAATAAAAAACTTCCCAGCAGGTAGGGAAAAGACTGACAACTAAAGTATTTGCCTAGTACAATAAAATTGCTGACAGAGAAAGGCAAAAACCTGAATTAAAAATTAAGAGCACATGAGATCTAAATGCAGCATGAAGAAAGATCTCTTGGAACTTAAAAAAATGTGGTGTTTGAATCCAAAATTCTGGGAAGAAAAAGGAACATGGAAGATTCGTAATAATAAACACATTCTAGAAAAAAGAAATGGTTCCTAAGCTGAAAAACTCTATCAAGACTGAACTCAAAAAAAAAAAAAAAAGACTGCATTTTGGAAAAGTTCCTGAACTTTAGTTTGGACTGATGGGGGGTGGTGGGGGCGGGGAAAGACACTCCTAGGCGTAAATTCTGGTTAAAATGTGTAAACTCTAAAAACAAAGAGGAAATTTTTACAAGTTTCCAGGCAGAAAGAATTAAGTGTTTAACAAAGGAAAGTAAAAAGATTAGAGTGACATCAGATTTCCCATGTGCACAGCTGAAACTAGAAAAAAAATGAAATTGTATTTTCATTTAGACAAAGGCCTGCAACCTAAAGATCTTATTCTCAACCAAGCTAAGCCTGTCAGGGTAAAAGAAAGATGGTCAAGGATATGCAGGAACTCAGAAAATACATTACCCAAGCACCCCAGCTGAGGAAAGACTAACCAAACCAAAAAGAACCAGAGACCTCATGAAGGAGGAGGGTGAAGAGAAAGCAGTGAAGAGGGATGAACTTAGATAAACGTGTATTTAATGGATTATATTAGACTGGGAATGTGAAATATGAATGCTAAATAAGGATTCTGGAAACAGACAAGACAAAATGCAAGTAAAATTCTAATAAATATTAAATTATGCCAACAAAATCTAAGAGCTATAGTTTGCAGAGAGTTGGGGGACACCTAAGAGAAGAAAGGGAGCTAAGAGTATTCAAAAGGTCTTATCCTATTTGAGTGTAAACAGGGAGAATGTGGCATGGTGGAGGCAGAAACCGTAAGTCTCATTAGGAGAAATAGGTCTTACCTTGCTTACCTATAGGAGAGTCATATGTGTTTTGCTAAGAGCAGAGAAACAGGGTAATGTTTAATGGCATCTTTTTTTTAAAAAAAGGCAAATCAGAATCATCAGATTTTCAAGGGGAAAAATGTAGTGAATGGCAGTTTTGTTGCACCAACAAAAACAAAAGAGAAGAAATACTGTCAATTATATCAGTCATTATGCTAAATGAGAATGGACTGAATTTTTCAACTGAGATACTGACTTAAAAAACAAAAGACAGCTAAACGCTATTACAAGAAAATTTGAAGAAAAAGAGGTATGAAAAATCCCTTTACAGGGACTTCCCTGGTGGCACAGTGGTTAAGAATCCGCCTGCCAATGCAGGGAACACAGGTTTGAGCCCTGGTCCGGGAAGATCCCACATGCCGCAGAACAGCTAAGCCTGTGCACCACAACTACTGAGCCTGCACTCTAGAGCCCATGAGCCACAACTGCTGAAGCCCGTGCGCCCTAGAGCCCGTGCTCCGCAACAAGAGAGGCCACCACAATGAGAAGCCTGCGCACTGAAAGGAAGAGTAGCCCCCGCTCGCCGCAACTAGAGAAAGCCTGCACATAGCAACGAAGACCCAATGCAGCCAAAAATAAATAAAAATTTTTTTAAAAATCCCTTTACAGGTAAAGGTAAACCCATAGAAATTAGGATTATCAATATCAGATATTACTACTATTAAATGCAATACACAGAATAAAGAACTTTATACTATGAAAAAAGGCAAAATCAATGAAAATATAACAAGCACAAACCTGTACACTCTAAACTACATGGCTACTAAATCCATAAATCGAAACCCATTAAAATTCTGGGAGAGGTAGATCAAAATACAATTATAGCAGGAAATTTCAACATGTATCCCTCATTAGGCAAATCTAAGGATATAGAGTAAGGATATAGATGCATTGACTAACACAATCAGTAGACATGTGATGATGTAATAGATAAGGAGAAAACCCTGCCTGTGTTAAATATACGCATGACACAAAACACAGAAGTAGAGCATTATACTAGTCACCGCATGGGTTGTGGGGGGTGGATATAGAGGCAGGTCAGGATCATTATCCTCAAAGAACTGATAATCTGGTTGAGAAACTAGATGAATTGAACAAATACATTTTGGCCTGAAAGGTGAACTGACAAAAATAAGTACAGAGTGCTATGAGAACATAGAGAAGAGGGGAATTGCTATCTAAGATGAGATGGGGCATCAAAAAATTGGGGGACATGTTGGCTTCTAAGATAAAACCCCAGAGGTAGATTATGAATACATGTGTTGAAGAGAAAAGTGAAAAGACATTTCAACCAGAAAGTACTCTGAAAATAGGACATTCAGAGGAGAGAGGCAAATTCATACCTGCAGATATGACTGAAATCTCTTAATAGGATGGAGTAGGATTGCAGGTACTAAAATGGTAGAGAGGTAGACAGAGGACTTATCATGAAGATTCTCATAGGTGTAACCTTGAAAACTTTAAACAGTGAATTGATTCGATGAGATTTACAGAGGTGGAGGAAAGACTGGAGACAAGGAGGCTAGTTACGCTGTTGCATGCAGTGATCCATGTAAGAAATGATGAGGGCTTGAACACAAGGAAGAAGGAGGAGAGTGTAAAGTACAGATGCAAATGATAGGAAGGAGGTAACACTGGCAGGAGTGCTGGCTTAGACATGAAGGCACAAGGAGTCATGGATAAATTCCAGGTTTCTGGGTTGGGCCATGCTTGGACTCTGATGCTGTTCACAGAGATAGGTAATAACAGAGAGTATTGTGTGTTAGCGGGAAGATGGTGACTTAAGATTTGGGTATGTGTTGATCTTGAGTTTTGTTGGAGTACCCAGGTAGAAGTGACAGTTATGATCCAGAGCTCAGGAGCAAGGCCTGGGCTAGAGATAGAGACTCAGCAGCCATCAGTGTTTTAACAATAGTCATGAGAGTGGGTGAGATCATACAGGTATGGTGTTTATGTAGTGAAAAGGGAAGAGTATTGAGGACAGAAGCCTCTGAAATACATACCTTTAAGTGCTAGAAAAATAAAAGGAGTCCAAGTAACTCCTGACCTTTGCCAAAGCAGTTGTGTGTTAGAAGGAGCAGGCAGAACAAAATTGCAGTGATTTAAAGAGAGAATGGGAAGTAAATAATTCTTTATATTAAATCTCAGGAAATAAATAAGATGGAAATTAATATTGAAAGTAAAGTTATCAGTAGCACAGAGTTACCACGTCACCTGAGTAAACCAGTTATTTTAAAGTTTCATAACTTCCCTGAAAAGTTTATAAACTTGTTTATAAGAGTCTATAAGATTGTCCATTGGTGTAAGTAAGGGGTTAAAGTGCCCCAGTATTATTGTGTTACTGTTGATTTCCTCTTTTATAGCTGTTAGCAATTGCCTTATGAGTTTATAAGATGATGAGTAATACACCGTCTAGGTAATCTAGACACTTTTATAGGAGTTTGCTGTTGCATTCAGTAAATTCAACTTTTCTTAGAAGTTAGAAACCAATGCAGTGTTTTTTATAACACATTTTCCAGTAGTGATCTGAAGCTTCTTAGTCAGCAAACTATACTAGTCTAGTAGTTTTATTATCTAGGATGAAATAAGCATCTCTAAGAAGCCATTTTATGTCCATGTGAATTTACAGACTGAAAATTATATCCCTGCTGGTTTCTGAGATTCTAAGAGAAATCGATACTTAGAAGAACCTCAATTTTCAGTACAATTTCAAAACAGATTTCAGTACAGATTTAGGAAATTTCACTTACGATTATCAGTAATAAGTTTCCAGCAAATGGGACACTCACACTTTCATGTTACCTTTTCTGATTAAGATGAAGGAGTGCACAATATGAAGGTCTAGGGAAAGGTGGAGGGAATAGCACTTGCACAGTCTCGGCAAGGGGAAGAACTTGGCATTTCCAAAAAGAATAAACTGTAAGTGGCCAGAGTAGAAGCATGGAGAGCAGTTATGAGGCTGTTACAAAACTATAAATCAGAGAAATATAATGATGGTTTGAACTGCTTACTGTGGCTAACAAGGTTGTGAGAAGTGGTTAGATTCAAAATATGACGGACTTCCCTGGAGGTCCAGCAGTTGGGACCTCACCTTCTAATGCAGGGGGTGTGGGTTCGATCCCTGGTCAGAGAGCTAGGATCCCACATGCTCGTGGCCAAAAATCCAAGGCATGAAACAGAAGCAATATTATAAAAAATTCAATAAAAACTTTAAAAATGGTCCAGATCAAAAAAAAATTTTTTTTTAAATATGATGAAAATAGAGCCAATAGGGCCTTCTGATGACTTCTATATGGAGAGGTGGAGAAAAGTCATGAATGGTGCTTAGTCTTAGGCCTGAGTTATTTGGTTAATGGAAGCTTTTTGAAATAGGGAAGCTTGGAAGGAGCAGATTTGAGCTGTTGTGGGGGAGGTGGGGTGGAGGAGAAGCATCAAGACGTCTGATTTAGACTTAGGGAAGAATTTGCATGATCAGTTGACTCAGACAGCTTTGTCCTATTGTATGTATTTTCCCTATTTGCTTAAGCTATCCAGAACTTCACTCTTCACTTCATAAAGATTGTCTAATGAAGCAACTGTGTAGGAGGTATTCAAGGTAGAAGAGGCAGCACTTGACAACTACCTTAGCATATAATTTCTAATAAAAGATTGAAATTCTAATAAAAGATTGAAATTGTAATTTCTAATAAAAGATTGAAATAGAAGGAACAGATAAATGTGTAAAGCTTTTTGTGCTAAAGACATCGGTGTGAAGTGACCAGATGATATACCTCATGTTAACAAACCTTACAGAGAAGTATTCTGTTTCTGTGTTGTGTATGTAATGTGAGTAGCCAAGACAAGCTACCTTAATGAGGTCAAAACAGAGAATTCTGAAATTATTTAATTTGTTATTTTTCAAAGGTCTTTGTATATAAATCAGATATTTGAGGTGACTCAGGAAGATTGAGCCCAGAATCCCAGATCTCCTTTAAAACAGACCATGATACTAAGTTCAGCCCAAGTGGAACTAATAGAATCTTTCTGGTGTCCTTTGTAATTAGGTCCAGAAGCAGACTTCTAGGAGTAGAGGGGTTGAATCTCTAATTTTGGGAAATGATACCCTAGAGGAAACTACTGTGGTCTCTCAGAACATAGTCTCTGGCTAAACTATTGGACTGGATGTCTTTCTTGATTACAGTAAGCCTCCAAGTCAGGGTAAAATTCTTTCAGTCCTAAAGTAGAATCATAGTAGAACACATTAAGAAATAAGAGTTTTAAACTTATATTTTTACTAAATAAAGGGTAAATTTTAAAAATGTAACAATTATTTAGTATGAGCAATTTTGAGAGGTAGGGGGCTTGTTTGTGTCATTCATCACTATTTTCCCAGCACAAGCACAGTGAGGTACTCTGATGTTTTTCTATGTAGATAGGTAAATTAATGAAACCTCATATTAGAAAGCATAACTTCTTTCATGATTTTTCAAAAACACATTTCTACAGTCCACTATACCCACCACCAGTTCCTCCCATCAGAAAACTTGCACAAGCCTCTTACATAGCCTCATCCAACAGAGGGCAGACAGCAGAAGCAAGAAGAACTACAGTCCTGCAGCCTGTGGAACAAAAACCACATTCACAGAAAGATAGACAAGATGAAAAGGCAGAGGGCTGTGTACCAGATGAAGGAACAAGATAAAACCCCAGAAAAAAAAACAAATAAAGTGGAGATAGGCAACCTTCCAGAAAAAGAATTCAGAATAATGATAGTGAAGATGATCCAGGACCTCGGAAAAAGAATGGAGGCAAAGATGGAGAAGATGCAAGAAATGTTTAACAAACACCTAGAAGAATTAAAGAACAAACAAACAGAGATGAACAATAAAATAACTGAAATGAAAACTACACTAGAAGGAATCAATAGCAGAATACTGAGGCAGAAAAACGGATAAGTGACCTGGAAGACAGAATGGTGGAATTCACTGCTGCGGAACAGAATAAAGAAAAAAGAATGAAAAGAAATGAAGACAGCCTAAGAGACCTCTGGGACAACATTAAACACAACAACATTCGCATTATAGGGGTCCCAGAGGAAGAACAGAGAGAGAAGGGGCCAGAGAAAATATTTGAAGAGATTATAGTCGAAAAATTCCCTAACATGGGAAAGGAAATAGCCACCCAAGTCCAGGAAATGCAGAGAGTCCCATACAGGATAAACCCAAGGAGGAACACGCCGAGACACATAGTAATCAAATTGGCAAAAATTAAAGACAAACAAAAATATTGAAAGCAGCAAGGGAAAAATGACAAATAACATAGAAGGGAACTCCCATAAGGTTAACAGCTGATTTCTCAGCAGAAATTCTACAAGCTAGAAGGGGGAGGCATGATATACTTAAAGTGATGAAACGGAAGAACCTACAACCAAGATTACTCTACCCAGCAAGGATCTAATTCAGATTCGATGGAGAAATCAAAAGCTTTACAGACAAGCAAAAGCTAAGAAAATTCACCACCACCAAACCAGCTCTACAAGAAATGCTAAAGGAACTTCTCTAAGTGGGAAACACAAGAGAAGAAAAGGACCTACAAAAACAAACCCAAAACAATTAAGAAAATGGTCATAGGAACATACATATCGATAATTGCCTTAAAAGTGAATGGATTAAATGCTCCAACTGAAAGACACAGGCTTGCTGAATGGATACAAAAACAAGACCCATATATATGCTGTCTACAAGAGACCCACTTCAAACCTAGGGACACATACAGACTTAAAGTGAGGGGATGGAAAAAGATATTCCATGCAAATGGAATCAAAATAAAGATGGAGTAGAAATACTCATATCAGATAAAATAGACTTTAAAATAAAGAATGTTACAAGAGACAAGGAAGGACTCTACATAATGATCAAGGGGTCAATCCAAGAAGAAGATATAATAATTATAAATATATATGAACCCAACATAGGAGCACTTCAATACATAAGGCAACTGCTAACAGCTATAAAAGAGGAAATCAACAGTAACACAGTAATACTGGGGCACTTTAACCCCTTACTTACACCAATGGACAGATCATCCAAAATGAAAATAAATAAGGAAACAGAAACTTTAAATGACACAATAGAACAGATAGATGTAATTGATATTTATAGGACATTCCATCCAAAAACAGCAGATTACACTTTCTTCTCAAGTGCTCATGGAACATTCTCCAGGATAGATAACATCTTGGGTCACAAATCAATCCTCAGTAAATTTAAGAAAATTGAAATCGTATCAAGCATCTTTTCCGACCACAACGCTATGAGATTAGAAATGAATTACAGGGAGAAAAACGTAAAAAACACAAACACATGGAGGCTAAACAGTACATTACCAAATAACCAGAAATCACTGAGGAAATCAAAAAATACATAGAGACAAATGACAATGAAAATACGATGATCCAAAACCTATGGGATGCAGCAAAAGCAGTTCTAAGAGGGAAGTTTATAGCTATACAAGCCTACCTCAAGAAACAAGAAAAATCTCAAATAAACAATCTAACCTTACACCTAAAGGAACTAGAGAAAGAAGAACAAACAAAACCCAAGATTAGCAGAAGGAAGGAAATCATAAAAATCAGAGCAGAAATAAATGAAATAGAAACAAAGAAAACAATAGCAAAGATCAGTAAAACTAAAAGCTGGTTCTTGGAGAAGATAAACAAAATTGATCAACCATTAGCCAGAATCATCAAGAAAAAGAGGGAGAGGACTCAAATCAATAAAATTAGAAATGAAAAAGGAGAAGTTACAACAGACACTGCAGAAATACAAAGCATCCTAAGAGACTACTACAAGCAACTCTATGCCAATAAAATGGACAACCTGGAAGAAATGGACAAATTCTTAGAAATGTTTAGCCTTCCAAGACTGAACCAGGAAGAAACAGAAAATATGAACAGACCAATCACAAGTAATGAAACTGAAACTGTGATTAAAAATCTTCCAACAAACAAAAGTACAGGACCAGAAGGCTTCACAGGTGAATTCTACCAGACCTTTAGAGAAGAGCTAACACCCATGCTTCTCAAACTCTTACAAAAAACTGTGGAGGAAGGAAAACTCCCAAACTCATTCTATGAGGCCACCATCACCCCGATACCAAAACCAGACAAAGATACTACAAAAAAAGGAAATTACAGACCAATATCACTGATGAATATAGACAAAAATCCTCAACAAAATACTAGCAAACAGAATCCAACTACACATCAAAAGGATCATACACCATGATCAAGTGGGATTTTTCCCAGGGATGCAAGGATTCTTCAGTATAGCAAACCAATCAATGTGAAACACCATGTTAACAAACTGAAGAATAAAAACTATGTGATCATCTCAATAGATGCAGAAAAAGCTTCTGACAAAATTCAACACCCATTTATGATAAAAACTCGCCAGAAAGTGGGCATAGAGGGAACCTACCTCAACATAATAAAGGCCATATATGACAAACCCACAGCAAACATCATTCTCAATGGTGAATAACTGAAAGCATTTCCTCTAAAATCAGGAACGAGACAAGGATGGCCACTCTCAAAACTATTATTCAACATAGTTTTGGAAGTCCTAGCCACGGCAGTCAGAGAAGAAAAAGAAATAAAAGGAATCCAAATTGGAAAAGAAGAAGTAAAACTGTCATTGTTTGCAGATAACATGATACTATACATAGAGAATCCTAAAGATGCCACTAGAAAACTACTGGAGCTAAAGAATGCATTTGGTAAAGTTGCAGGATACAAAATTAATGCACAGAAATCTCTTGCATTCCTATACACTAATGATGAAAAACCTGAAAGAGAAATTAAGGAAACACTCCCATTTACCATTGCAACAAAAAGAATAAAATACCTAGGAATAAACCTGTCTATGGAGACAAAAGACCTGTATGCAGAAAACTATAAGACACTGATGAAATAAATTAAATATGATAACAACAGATGGAGACATATACCATGTTCTTGGATTGGAAGAACCAATATTGTGAAAATGACTATACTACCCAAAGCAATCTACAGATTCAATGCAATCCCTATCAAATTACCAATGTTGTTTTTTACGGAACTAGAACAAAAAATCTTAAATTTTTTATGGAGACACAAAAGACCCCAAATAGCCAAAGCAGTCTTGAGTGTAAAGAACGGAGCTGGAGGAATCAGACTCCCTAACCTCAGAATATACTACAAAGCTACAGTAATCAAGACAGTATGGTACTGGCACAAAACCAAAACATAGATCAATGGAACAAGATAGAAAGCCCAGAGATAAAGCCATGCACCTATAGTCAACTAATCTATGACAAAGGAGGCAAGGATATACAATAGAGAAAAGACAGCTCTTCAATAAGTGGTGCTGGGAAAACTGGACAGCTACATGTAAATGAATGAAATTAGAACTTTCCCTAACACCATACACAAAAATAAACTCAAAATGGATTAGAGACCTAAATGTAAGACCGCACACTATTAAACTCTTAGAGGAAAACATAGGAACAACACTCCTTGACATAAATCACAGCAAGATCTTTTTTGATCCACCTCCTAGAGTAATGGAAATAAAAACAAAAATAAACAAGTGGGATCTAATGAAACTTCAAAGCTTTTTCACAGCAAAGGAAACCATAAACAAGATGAAAAGACAGCCCTCAGAATGGGAGAAAATATTTGCAAACGTATCAATGGACAAAGGATTAAGCTCCAAAATATATAAACAGCTCATGCAGCTCAATATTAAAAAAACAAACCACCCAATCCAAAAATGGGCAGAAGACCTAAATAGACATTTCTCCAAAGAAGACATACAGATGGCCAAGAAGCACATGAAAAGCTGCTCAACATCACTAATTATTAGAGAAATGCAAATGAAAACTACAATGAGGTATCACCTCCCACCAGTAAGAATGGGCATCATCAGAAAATCTACAAACAGCAAACACTGGAGAGGGTGTAGAGAAAAGGGAACCCTCTTGCACTCTTGGTGGGAATGTAAATTGATTCAGCCACTATGGAGAACAGCATGGAGGTTCCTTAAAAAACTAAAAATTGAACTACCATATGATCCAGCAATCCCACTACTGGGCATATACCCAGAGAAAAAAACATAATTTCAAAAGACACATGCACCCCAATGTTCATTGCAGCACTGTTTACAATAGCCAGGTCATGGAAGCAGCCTAAATGCCCATCAACAGATGAATGGATAAAGAAGAAGTGGTACATATATACAATGGAATATTACTGAGCCATAAAAAGGAATGAAATTGGGTCATTTGTTGAGACGCAGATGGATCTAGTGACTGTCATACAGAGTGAAGTAAGTCAGAAAGAGAAAAACAAATATCATATATTAACGCATATATGTGGAACCTAGAAAAATGGTACAGATGAACCAGTTTGCAGAGCAGAAATTGAGACACAGATGTAGAGAACAAACGTATGGACACTAAGCGGGGAAAGAGGCGGGGGGGGTTGGTGGTGGTGGTGGAATGAATTGGGCAATTGGGATTGACATGTATACACTGATGTGTATAAAATAGATGACTAATAAGAAGAATCTGCTGTATAAAAAAATAAAATAAAATTCAAGAATTTAAAAAAACCCACATTTCTTCACTAGAGGGTGCTGTGTAAGCATTCAATACTTTTAAGAGTGTAATCTCCCTTATATTTATTTATTTGCTGGAAAATTGGATTTTCGGATCCCCTGATTTCTGAAAAGCTTTCATGTTTCTTTACTTTCAAAACAACACTGATGGTATTATGTATGGTAAATTTCATGGCTTTGAAGAACTGTTAAGGGCAGCATTGACACAGTTTCTTTTTTTCCTCCTCTGTAGGAGACTTATGACTCCCATCATGTATGCTGCACAGAATGGTCACCCTCAGGTTGTTGCTCTCCTTGTTGCTCATGGAGCAGAAGTTAATACCCGGGATGAGAATGGCTATACTGTGAGAACCGATTGTACAGTGTTCCTTTTTATCTCTAGGATGTTAATATCTTATTATCAGTAGACCACAAGGGAGGTTTTTTAAGAAGTAAAAATTATAGAAGGGCTGGGATGTAATTGCTGTGCAGTGAAGAAAAGCAACAGCTTAAATGGGAAAAAAGAAATTATCTGTTTCTCTTGGTCCTCACCCTTGACACAAGAAACTGTAACACACTACAATGCCTGGATTCTGGAATACAAATGGAATTCTTTTTTATAGAAAACAGTTCTGTGATTGGCAGATAAATCGTTTTATTCTATAACATCACTTGTCTGTGTAAAACATTATTTGGTCTTACAAAATCAGTGAACACTGGCAGTCTGCTTTGCAATTACAACTTTGGAAATAGGTTTACATTTTATTGTGAAATGATGAGATTGCATCATTCCATTAATTAACCATGTTCACTTTTTTATTGTGCCATAAATACTGTTGAAAAGTTTTCCCCTCTGTGTCATATACACTCCCTCTCTTTAAACAGTCTTCTTTTTTTCCCCCTACTTACAGGCTTTAACATGGGCAGCACATCAGGGTCATAAAAATGTAGTTTTGAAGTTGCTTGAACTTGGAGCTAATAAAATGATACAAACCAAAGACGGAAAGACACCAAGTGAGATTGCAAAAAGAAATAAACATCTAGAGGTATCCTGTTATTAAACTAATTTTTCTTAGCCTATATTATTGTTTGTAAAACTTTTGTTTTGTTAGAACTTACTACTAAAATAATAGTATATCTGGCTATTATTAAATGTTTCAATGTGTAATTTTCTTCCAGCCAGGTAATGAAAACTTTATATTACTAGAGTATTTATCTTTCACTAAATAAGAGGAATTTATAATGTGGTAATTTAAAAACTATATAAAGGGATAATAAAGTCTTATCTAGCCCTAGAAATAAAATTGTAATAGACTTTAAATGTTTATTTCAACATTTCCAACTGGTTCAGATTTTCAAAAATTAGTGTATTGACAGTAAAATTTCAAAATTTGCACATGTAATTAAACTATTGTTTTAAAATTTTAATTAATACATATTAAACAATTTAAAAATTAAATCCTTTAAGCTACATTTACCTCTGTACATTTGACAAGGTATGTAATAAATTGATAACATGCTTGGGTATATGATTTACAATCATTCAGATCTTAAAGTCAGTAATAAATATTTGCCATACATTAAATTATTGATGTAAACTTTTGGTCTGAATATTAAAGCCTTCAGCCAAAGGTGTGTAATTTCTAAGCAAGGATCAAATATAGTACAACTGTAAATCTAAGTTATATAGTTCAAGATCTTCTAAAACTGAGTTTCTGAATTTGAAAACTTGTAACATTCCAAAGTTTCCATCATATAATACTCAGACCATGCCAGTTTTGTTGCATGTAAAATAACTTCCTCTATTTTTTTATTATTATTTTTTTTTGCGGTACGCGGGCCTCTCACTGTGTAGCCTCTCCCGTTGCAGAGCACAGGCTCCGGACACGCAGGCTCAGCGGCCATGGCTCATGGGCCCAGCCGCTCCGCGGCATGTGGGATCCTCCCGGACCGGGGCACAAACCCGTGTCCCCTGCATCGGCAGGCGGACTCTCAACCACTGCGCCACCAGGGAAGCCCCACTTCCTCTATTTTTAAGCAGCCTATAAACATGCCTATCATTTTATAACTCAGATCTACATTTCCAAAATTATTCTAGTGTAAATGCTAATCACTGAAGCCCTGTGAAACTTTAAAAAGAAATTAACAGTTTTTCTACTAAGCTTTGGAAATTTGAAAACTTTTAATTAATATACTGCATCATTAAATTTAGGGTAGATGACAGTGAATTTGACATACTAAGAAATGTATGAACATCAAAGATTATTTTGAGTCATAAAGTGTTTCTTGAAGTGAGATTTGGTTTTGTATCTTGGCTGATTATATGACTTAAACTTGGCTTGCTAAAAAGTTAGAACTAAGAAGTTTGAAAACTAAGAAATTTCACATCTCTTTAAGGTGTACAGTTGAGATTTGTTTACCTTAGTCATGCTTCTTACTCTCTCTCTATTTAAAAATGTATTTAGGGCTTCCCTGGTGCCGCAGTGGTTGAGAGTCCGCCTGCCGATGCAGGGGACACAGGTTCGTGCCCCGGTCTGGGAAGATCCCAAATACCGCGGAGCGGCTGGGCCCGTGAGCCATGGCCGCTGAGCCTGTGCTCCGCAACGGGAGAGGCCACAACAGTGAGAGGCCTGCATACCGCAAAAGAAAAAAAAAAATGTATTTAAAATATTTAGTCTTTCTGATTCACTTACCAAAATGGAAGTTTTAGTTTTGTTTTATATCTTGTTGAAAATATTATATTAATTACTATCTTGCTTTAATTTTTACTGTAACTTTTTTCAGATCTTCAACTTTCTTTCCTTGACTTTAAATCCTTGGGGAGGAAAGCTTCAACAGCTAACTAAAGAAGAGACTATTTGTAAACTATTGAGAACAGATTCTGATAAAGATCACATATTTAGGTAACATAGCATGTTTCTGTTCAACACAGTACCTATAAATGAGTAAAAATTGTGCATGTTTTTTATTACTTATAGTAAATGTGATGACTTATTTAAAATACATATTTTAAACTTTTACAAGCATTTAAAAATATTACTTAGAAATGTCTGAATTTAAGTGCTTTGTTCTCCAGAATTTTAGAAAAATTTGATATACATGTACTAACAGTAATGAGAATAATTTTTTACTTTAAATAAAATATCAACAATACAGTTTTTTTCTAAAAGGTTCTAAGATTATATTTTTGTTAGTGTTCAAACTAGATTGCATCTTGCTCTCTAATTCTTTATAGCAGATTTCTGATTTTATAAGCTAAAAATAAAAATACGTTTTTTCCCCTGAACACAGTTGTTCAGTACATGGCCACAGCATTATCCTCTACTTACCTACATTTAAAATAGTTAGTAAATTTTTACTTCCTACAATTAAAGAGATTTTCATGTACAGACCGCTCACAAGGAATACAGCTGACCCTTGAACAATTCCGGGGGTTAGGGGCGCTGACCCTGCCCTTGGAAAATCTGTATCCAAGGTTCCTCCATCTCTGCAGTTCCACATCTGTGGATTCAACTAACCACGATTGTGTAGTACTATAGTATTTACTATTGAAAAAACTCCATGTGTAAGTGGGTCTGCACAGTTCAAACTGTGTTGTTCAGGGGTCAATTGTATAAATATTGGCAAATATTTTCCTTCTTAGGAAAAATGAGCTTCATTTTACTATCACCATTTTCTCTGTTTACTTAAATCTTCACTCAGGAAACCTTTCTTATTCCTTTGTATAACATAGGTCTAGTGGGTAAATTTGCAAATATAGGCATACCTCAGAGATATTGGGGTTCAGTTCCAGACCACCACAATAAAGCAAATATCACAATAAAGTGAGTTACGCAAATTTAAAAGTTATGTTTACACCATACTGTAGTCTATTAAGTGTGCGATAGCATTCTGTCTACAAAAACAATGTACATATATTAATTAAAAAATACTTTATTGCTAAAAAATGGTAACCATCATCTGAGCCTTCAGCAAGTTATAATAGCAACATCAAGAATCACCATAACAAATATAATAATGAAAAAGTTTGAAATATTTCAAGAATTACCGAAGTGTGACACAGATACACAAAGTGAGCAGATACCGTTGGAGAAATGACACCAGTAGACTTAGTTGACATAGGGTTGTCACAAACCTTCAATTTGTAAAAAACAATGTCTGCAGATAAAGCAATAAAGCAAAGCACAGTAAAACGACATATGCCTGTATATTCGACATAGACTCATGCTTACTCATTCTTATTCTCATTCTCTCTCTGCATCATAAATATATATTTATTATTTGTGCACTGATAGTCTGTTCTGAAATTGACATTGCTATAAATATGTATAGTTCATATACAGCATTTGGAGATCTGGAAATATTTTTACATGGTCTTGGACTTGAACATATGACAGATTTACTGAAGGTAAGATTTTGTTTAAGCTATGGTGAGTTATGTATGCATGTTTATTTGTTGGTTAACATAACATTAAATATTAATTCATAAGCATGCTTATGAAGGGCTGACAGATGTACTTTTCTCCATAACTTGTACTGTTGATACATCCCATTTTAAAATTACAAGCATTGTGAAAATTTATTATTATAGAAATTTACATAAATTAGAATCTGGCTTTTACCCACTGCCCAAAGCATCACAGAACTCCTTGTACATCTAAGCCCTTAGTCTGTTTTTGCAGTTGCTGATCTTTGTGTATAGAATATTAGAAGCATGATTTTAAACCAAACAAACCAGGTATCAGATTCTTGCTCTAATGATTATTAACTGAAACATGTTACTTAAATCTCCTTTTTTTTCATAAGGATGGTAATACCTAGTGTAGGATTGTCATAAATATTAAATTAGATCATATGTGAAGCACTGTTGTAGGTATTTTAGGCATGCATTATGGGATTTGAGCAGATGACAGTTATCAGCCATTTAGCTGATACTGCAGCAGTAAAGCACTATTTAAGACAGGGTCTCCTTAAGAATATGCACATTCATTTAGGCAGTTTAGAATTGGGTTTCATTATACAATCGTGAAACTTCCTAATTGAGAAATATTCAGTAAAACCAAATTTTATTAATATTATACAATTATAAATTTTAAAAATTCATAAAACAATTTGTCAAATTTTATAGAGCTGTTTTCTTTTTATGTAAGCAAATATAAGTTGTAATACTTTTTTCTGAATCTGGGAAACTAGTTATGTTTATATTTTTTTTAGTAATTATACATATTATTATACTCATTACTATCTACCCAGTAGTTGAAAGTTTTTAGGCGGGTAGCATATAACTGACTAACTTATATGTACAGTTGCCTACTTCCCCTTCTACTTTTTCATTTATATAGAAAGGTGGCGTTTTTTTCTTTTCTACAGGAAAGGGATATAACTTTAAGACATCTTTTGACCATGACGAAAGATGAGTTTACAAAGGTTAGTATCAATTTCAAAAACTCCAGACATTATCTTTCATATTTTTAATAGTTTGAATCCTTTTATTTTCTATTTAAAAAATCCTACAGCTATAGACTGTGAGTGATCTTTTGCTAGGTTCCTCATTAGATATGATTATGGATAACCATATCTAAAATCTTCCATTCCAATATTAAGTTGCCTTAGGAATATTTAAAGACTTACTTAAAAGCTTTTGCACAGCAAAGGAAACCGTAAACAAGATGAAAAGACAACCCTCAGAATGGGAGAAAATATTTGCAAATGAAGCAGCTGACCAAGGATTAATCTCCAAAATTTACAAGCAGCTCATGCAGCTCAATATGAAAAAAACAAACAAACCAATCCAAAAATGGGCAGAAGACCTAAATAGACATTTCTCCAAAGAAGATATACAGAGTGGCAACAAACACATGAAAGAATGCTCAGCATCACTAATCATTAGAGAAATGCAAATCAAAACTACAATGACATATCAGCTCACACCAGTCAGAGTGGCCATCATCAAAAAATCTATAAACAATAAATGCTGGAGAGGGTGTGGAGAAAAGGGAACCCTCTTGCACTGTTGGTGGGAATGTAAATTGATACAGCCACTATGGAGAACAGTATGGAGGTTCCTTAAAAAACTACAAATAGAACTACCATACGACCCAACAATCCCACTACTGGGCATATACCCTGAGAAAACCATAATTCAAAAAGAGTCATGTACCACAATGTTCATTGCAGCTCTATCTACAATAGCCAGGAGATGGAAGCAACCTAAGTGTCCATCAACAGATGAATGGATAAAGAAGATGTGGCACATATATACAATGGAATATTACTCAGCCATAAAAAGAAATGAAATTGAGTTATTTGTGGTGAGGTGGATGGACCTAGAGTCTGTCATACAGAGTGAAGTAAGTCAGAAAGAGAAAAACAAATACCATATGCTAACACATATATATGGAATCTAAAAAGAAAAAAGGTCATGAAGAACCTAGGGGCAGGATGGGAATAAAGACACAGACCTACTAGAGAATGGACTTGAGGACATGGGGAGGGGGAAGGGTAAGCTGGGACAAAGTGAGAGAGTGGCATGGACATACATACACTACCAGATGTAAAATAGATAGCTAGTGGGAAGCAGCCACATAGCACAAGGAGATCAGCTCAGTGCTTTGTGACCACCTAGAGGGTTGGGATAGGGAGGGTGGGAGGGAGGGAGACCCAAGAGGGAAGAGATATGGGGACATATGTATATGTACAACTGATTCACTTTGTTATAAAGCAGAAACTAACACACCATTGTAAAGCAATTATACTCCAATAAAGATGTTAAAAAAAAGAATAAAGACTTAGAGTTGTTTTTTTTCATTCAGATTAGTTATGACATCTCAACTAAAACTGGTGGTTTATTTCTAAACATGAAATAGATCTGTAAAACAGTATAAAACAGGTTACTTAGAAATAAGATGTGGTTTTTTGTACATGTGGGTATAAACGTGTTCTTCAAATACTGCCTTTTGCTAGTTTCTCAAAATGACCAAGACTTATTATTTTGCTAATGAGTAGTATTAAGTAACAATTTGAAAATAGCTGTGGGAAATATCAGAGATACTTTAATAGGTAGGATACATAAAAAGGAATGATCTTCCTGAATGAGCACATTGGAAACTTGAAATCTTTACCATCACTGAAAATCAAACCATACTACTACTTAGCTAAATCCAGGATAGAAAATTTAGTTAATTCTAAAGGTAGAACATAGACAAAAAGAAGACTTAATTCTCAGTTAATCAGTGATAACATTTTAAATAATATTTTGAAGGAAAAATTGTTTTACTCTGGTTTTCTGGAAACATTATATATTAAAATCTAGTAATTTGTTTTTAGAATCCATCACAATTGTTATATAATGCAAAAAATTGACTATAGTCACTATATATCTAAATATTTTAGTGATGTAACCTAGTCAGTCCAGTTACAAGCAAACTTGTATATTTTTCAGTATGGTTTTATTCCAATATGTATCTATTTTTTTCAAGATGTTAATTAATCAAGTAGAAAACTTCTTCAGTAATTTTGTATATTGTTCAAGTATGACTACCTTATTGTACTTTAAAATCATTTCTACTTAGAATGGAATTACCAGTAGAGATCAGCAGAAAATTATGGCTGCTCTTAAAGAACTAGAGGTAGAAGAGATAAAATTTGGAGAATTACCTGAAGTGGCAAAGTTGGAAATCAGGTAAAATTAACCTACTGGTTTACATTAATACTGTTTAGAACCAACTTTCTTTTTTAATTGAATTTTGATAATGTCCAAGTTATTTTACTTAATACCATCATTTTGGCAGGGATATGGATAGTTCATTTTGCGATATATTGTGTTCTGAAGTAGAAATTACTTTATAAAGTCAGTTTTTACCAAGAAGCAAAACTAATGCATCTTCTTAAATTACATAGAAATATTTTTGTTGTATTTTTCCATTGCATTTTGTTAAATGAGTTAATTAAAAGATCCCATGCTTTTCATAGTGTAGCTCTTACTCCCTTTAAATCATATAAATGTCAGATTGAAGATTCAGAGGGTAATATTTTTGCTTAGGACAATAAGAAAGCATTTCTCATGTACTCAGCTCTATTTTCAGCCTTATTCTTTATGAAATTATGTTATCAATATATAAAGTTCATTTCAATATTATAAACTTGTCAAACACTGATTAGTAGCAATATTAGTAATCTAAAATTTATTTTGAAAATAATGGTATTTGATTTTTTAAACATATTGTGGAACAGTAAATGATTTTTTTAACTTTTTATTTGAAATAATTTTAGATTCACAAGAAATTGCAGAGACGTACAGAAAGGTTCTATGTACCCTTCACCCAGTGTCACCCAGTATACCCAGTTATCTTGCATAACTATAGTACAATATCAAAACCAGAAACTGACATTTTTCTGGTTTGTATTTGTATTTCATTAGTTATACACGTGCTCATTTGTGTGTGTGTGTGTGCGTGTGTGTATAGCTCTATGCAATTTTGTCATGTGTGTAGCTTCTCATAACCACTGCCACAAGCAATATACTTAACATACCATCACCACAATGCTACCACATACTACCCCTTCATAGCTCCCACCACCCCTCCCCCATCCCTAAAACTAGCAATCGATAATTTGTTATCCATCTTTAAAATGATGTTATTTCATGAATGTTACATAAATGCAATCATACAGTATGTATCCATTTTTGATTGGCTTTATTCAGTCAGCCCAATTTCCTTGAAGTTCATCCAAGTCTATAAAATATAATACTTACAAGTGCAGTAGTATAGTGTAGCCTGCCTAACACTAACATTGCAACTATGAGAAACATTAGTTAAACATAGGAATAATAAGTTTCCACACCATTTTAAAATTTAGATAAGTCTTCTAGGGGATAATTTAGATGATCCAGATTTCTTTAAAAATGTTATTGCAAAATTATTTCCCTTTCTCTAACTGTATCTCCTTTTAACAAGATGATCTATATTCAAAATAATGCCTCATCATTGTTTCAAAATAACATTGCATCTCTTAAATATCTAAGTACATTGTAAAGGATTTCAGTTGTGAGGACTTAAATCAGCAAACTTTGAATCTCTTTGTTCATTTTCTTTACTTTTCTAATTTATTGCTTCTATGAAGGAATATTCTGAGTTCTACATGACTGAATTGCAAATTAAATTTTTTAATATAACTTATTTGTATGATGTCAGAGTTACCTCTATGAATTTTCATTGTTGAGATTTAATATACTTAAAGAAAGTACAGAATCCTGACTGGTTCACTTATTAAAACTGCTGAATTTTTTAAAAAATAAAACTGGCGGACATATATTTCAGGAATTTGACCTTGTTATTAAATCACAGACTTTGTTTACATGCTGTTATGGAAAAGGTTTTACTTCCCATTTGTTCAAAGTCATTCTTTAAGGAAGAAATTAGTCATTAAGTCATAAGAAAACTAACAGCAGGAAAAGTTGAACTGATTGATTATAATCTTCTGGTAATGTGACTTCAACAATTTAGCTACTGATTTATTTTAAGATACTTTTCTTCTATGTGTTCAGTTTTATAAAATAGTCTGTTACAGGAACACACATGCACAGTACATTTACTTTTTTCTACAGTTGGCCTTAGTATGTTTTCAGAATTAGAGAATGCAATCTAAAAATACTAATAACCATTTCATTACTACTTTGAGATATTTTGAACACAAATATTTTCACCCATGTCTTGACATTTTCAGCAGTTTCTGCCCAGACCTTTTTTCTGAGGCTTTTTGATACTTACTTAAATGTATCAAAAGCATCTCAAAATTATGTCTACTTAGGAAATGATTTCTCCTCCAAAAAAAATTTGTATAGATGCAAATTTTCACACAAAAAATACATTGTTCACATCTATTATAAATATTCATCCAATATAAACTTGGAAACTCTAAATATTTAAGGTGAATGGTTGGATTATATTACATCAGTATAATTATTTTATTCTGTTGTTTAAATTATTTTGAGATTTAATGTCATGGAAAAATACTCATAATAACATAAAAGGCAATATAAAACAGAGTGTGAGGTATAATGCCAGTTGTATATATTCATATGAAAAATACTAGAAGAAAATGTGTACTATAAGAAAATATTCTGTAAGAAAATATTACCAGTCATTATCTTTGGGTGATAAAAGTATTGGTAATTTTAGATTTTTCCAGATAGTCTACAGTGAGCACATAGTACTTCTGTTTGGAGTACCTTTATTTAAAGTATAAATTTTATCCTAATACTTAACTTCACATTTTTAAAATATGGCCTGTTGTTTCAGTCAACTTACACTTTGTTGTGCTGCAGTAACAAATAACTTCTGAATCTAAATAACTTACAGAAACAAAGTTTATTTCTTGATCGCCTATATCATGGATCAGCTGCAGTGAATCTCCTCCTTATTATTCTGAAAACAGGCTGGAGAAATAGCCCCACCTCGAACTGTTCAAAAGTTACATAGTCACTTTCAGTCATATTTTATTTGCCAAAGCAAGTCATATGGCCAAGCCTCTTGTAATCCTCTGGCAGAGAGAGGCCTGGTAGTATTTGGCTCAGTAGAAGACATGACAATTTGATCAAATAATATAGTCTACCATACGTATGCCATATCTGCTTATTTTGAAATCCTTAAATAAGTACAAAATTATCAGGGCTGCCATGTAAAGGTATGTAGGTTGTACAGCTGTGGGGTGGGGGCTGGGCAGCCAGTCACACAGTGTATGATGAAAGGCACATTTTTGAGTTGTGTTTTTTATAATTTGCCTATCCATATTCAGTGGCCCTGAAAATTATACATCACAAGAAAGGTATATATTTTGCTTTCATCCATTAAGATTATGTAATTTTGTTAATAATAGTATTTGCTTATTTGAACTGAGTTGTTAACTTAGTCTTCCTTGAGAATAAGAGCTTATAAGTTTATATTCCACATATATATGTGTGCTTTGACTATCTAGAATAATATACCTGCTATCATTTTGAATGACAGTTCTCAATGGATCTTAATTTCCTTAAGAATCATTACATAAAAAATATATAGGGCATTAATGAATTACTTATTCAAGTACTTATTTTTTCATTGATAATAAATAAAATTTGAGTAAAGAGCACTAAAATATAAGTTTTAAGTATACCTTATATAAACACTACATGGAAACAGAAAAATTAATACAAGTAATGACTGCTGTTGTTTCGACAGAAAAATATGTTCAAGTTCTGTTCTTTCTTGAGCAAAAAGCAGAAAGAAAATTAATAAAGAAGAATTATATTTATTTGGAAATGTTTTTATAAATACCACTTTTGCTAGATAGAACAAGAGCTTATCTAAATTTTTTTATTTCAATTTGCTTTTATAAAGCAGTCATCAGATACTTTTCATAGTTGGTGACTTGATTATATATATATTATATTTGTAAAGTTTAAAGTCTTTATTTTGTATAAACTGTTTATTTTTCAATCTAATAGCTAAGAGAAAAGATTTCTTTTAAATTAAAATACTATATAAAAGTCGTGTCTTAGAGAAAAGTTTGCTATTAAGTTTCATTAGAGGTTGTCCTTGCTTGCTTTTTATAACCTTTCCTCCTAGAAACAGCATGAAAGAAACTTTGTACAGTGTACAGTCAAAACTTCTACCTATAAGAATTTCATTTTGACTCAGAAGTAGCTTTTAGTCCCATTGTATTAGTTTTTGTGTGAATTTTTATTATAATAGATACTGCTAAATAACTCTCCAGAAAGGTCATCTCACAGATTTGTCAACTCTTGATACTAATGATCTACCTAATTTTTGTCATTCTACTAGAATATAACATCTTATTTTAATCCCATGTTTATTATCCATTTAAAATTTTCTTTTTTCTTTTCCTCTGAGTTACCTATTCTTATCCTTGGTCCCCTTTTCTATTTGGCTGTGTTAGTTTCTTTGTAGCCTTCACAATAAATTGGCTTCTGTCTTTGAAACTAATCTAGTCATCAGTATCTCTTCATTGTCTGAATCATTGGACTAATCCTAATTATTTAACATGCTTGACTTTTTTCCTCCATCTTGAATCTATTCCCTTCAATACCTTTCATAACAGACCTTAACTCCTGATTTTCTTTTTCTCAGGCTACTTTTCCTTTGATAGCTTTTTTCTTCTACCCCTGTCAACTCTCCCCTCTTCACAATATGTATCTTTTTTCTTTGTGGTCCCTCCATGACCATTGTTTTGATTTCTACTGGTGACCAAAATTATAGACATTTCTGATACTTCTGTGGTTTGTGCCTATATTCATAATTGCAGGAAAGACTGAAATTCTGTTAGAGGTTAGTGAAAATAAACATGTAGTTTTTCCCCATGTAAGTTCATCAACTCCCCGAATTCTGTGTAGCCTCATGAGGCTGTGGACCCCAGGATAAGTACCTACAAGACTGACATTTCTACTTGCCACCTACATGTCTCATATCATTGCCATCATCATCATTATTAAGTTTGTTTAAATGCTATATATATACTAGACAGAATGCTAGGTGCTTTTCACATGTTACCTCCTTCAGTCCTCCTGACACTCCTTTTACCTCAGTTCTACAGATACGGAAATATTTGGCTGAAGATTAGGTTTGCCCAAGATCATAAAGCTGTGGAAGCTGAATTCAAACTCAGGTCTTCCTGACACTAGAGACTGTGTTCTTAATTATTATGCTATATTGCTTTCTCTTCACCCCACTTCTTTCTCCACCACCTGCCCCCAAATTCACTTCCCTGCTTGGTAGTGCCATCTTCCACTGCAACCAAAGAACTTAGAATAAGCCTAGACCTTTCCTTTTCTTTTACGTGCAATCCATCACCAACTTCTTCAGTTTATTCTCCTAAACATTTCTTAAACTAGTCTCCTAATTATTCTATTTCCACTTTTTGTTTTCCTTTAATCCACACCACTCCCCAAATAAACTTTCTCGTACGAAAATCTGATTTTCTACTTTCCTGTTTAAAATTCTTTAGTAACTGTACATTATCCAAAAGATAATATTCCATTCCTTAGCATGTCACGAAAGTTCCTTAAACAAGTGATCCTGTACAGCCTCCTTTCTTACGACTTTCCCATAATTGTGCTTTTTAGTTATACCTTGGAGACCTACTACCCCTGTTCTTTCGCACCTGCTATTCTCTCCGTCCAGAATCTCTTTTCTTCCTTACCTACCTGACAAACTTATTTTTAAGCTCCAGACTCAGTTCAAGTATGAACTCTATGAAGCATAACTAAATCCCTATTCCCATTATACTAGATTCATTATGTCTGAGTTTTAGATGTCTCAACTATAAACTACTGTTAATAACATCTACCTTACAGGAGATGTTGGGAAGAATTTAAAAAATAATAAATGTAAAATAACTAGTGCAGTGCCTTCACATAATAGACATTCAAATATTGGCACTTTTATGTTCCTTCTTCATATGTCCCTGTGAATAACAATGTTATAATTCTATGTCTGCTTCTCATCCTGAACTTGGAGATCCTCAAGATTGGATGCTTGGTTTTCTTTGTATGCTCAAAGTCTGTTTCAGTTGCTAATACAAAGTAACTATTCTACAAATATTTTTTTAAAGAATCTAATAAATGTTATGACTAGACATTGAATAACTAGCCAAGTAAAATGGAGTAAATTGTTCATATTAGTGATTCCTTTTTATTTCCTCTCTTTAGTGGTGATGAGTTCCTCAACTTTCTTCTGAAATTAAACAAACAGTGTGGCCATTTAATAACAGCTGTACAGAACATTATTACTGAGTTGCCTGTAAATTCTCAGAAGGTATTCTACAAGTTATTAAATGAAGAAAAGTATGAATGCTGGAGAACATTCCAGATAAGTTAATGATAACTCAATAAACTGTAATGATCTGGTAAAACTGTGTCCTCTGTAAAATCACCTAAGATCTAAATAAGTCAATTTATTTAATATTACTTTTTTATACTAATTAATTGAAAAACTTTGTGTTCTAGCCCCCAAGAAAAGGAAAATGAGTCAGACCAAAAGTTAATCTGATCTGTGTATTGAACTTACCATTTGTTCTTAAAGGGAATTTAATTGTTTAAAATATAAAGTGACAGGAGACCCAAGTGAAAGTTGAAACAAAACAGTGTGTTGAGTGTTATTAAAAACCATTTCAATATAAGGATTTTTTAATGAAGGAAATTTTAAATAGAGAAAGTGTAAGTGACCTGTAAAAGCAAACTTGTAAAGTTTTTCATGTGATTTGGCTTTAGCTATTTGCATATAGTGAAAAATATTTAATGCACTTGTTTTCCTATGATTTTTATATAACACTAATATGGGAATCATGTCATTCTTCAAACCTTCATGACTTTATTCACCATAAGTATTTTTATTACTAATATTAGTCTCCATGGTGATATATATATTTAATAAATGCATTCAGGAAACTGATTTGACTATTTATATAAAAATACTGAGTTCTTTTGGTGTCAGGATTTATCCTGAATAAAAAAATGCTTTTCAGTTATGTAATTTAATTTAATATTTGATAATGTTGTATACTTTTTGTGGATATAAAGTTGTGAAAAGTTGCTTTCCATTCTTTAAAATGTAACTTTTGAAAATATTAACAGATAGTACTAGAATGGGCTTCTCCCCGGAATTTTACTTCAGTTTGTGAAGAACTGGTTAGTAATGTTGAAGACTTGAGTGAAGAGGTCTGCAAACTAAAAGACTTAATTCAGAAGGTATTTAAATATTTAAAATTAAAAAGGGGGAAGATTATTTACAGCATAATATGTTAGACAATGAAGCAGTTCTGACGAGCAACTTAAGCTCCCACTAGACAGTTGGAGAAAGGACAGTTTTCAAAGGAAGAAATATACATAGGAAACAAACTTTGTTGGTCATTAATGAAATGCATACTGAAAGAACAGTGATATATCATTTTCATCCTATAAATTAGCAGGGAATGTATTACCCTACCCATTACTGGTTATAGTTCATCAAACATAGTATTTTCATGTGAGACTGATGTCTAAACCACTTTCAAAAACAGTTTGGCAAGATGTGGCAAGGACCATAAAAATATTTGTATCTTTAATAGTACTAGTTTAATGATTCCAAAATTATATGTACGTAAATGTCCTATACGAGAATGATTTAATAAATTATGGTATAACCGTTTCTTATAATGATATGCAGCCAGTTGAAAATATAATGAAAAGAATATATCAACTTGTTAAAGAAGTTCTATTTCTAATTTTTATTTACATATATAAATGTGAATATAAAAAAACTACCAAAGATGAAATGTTATTAGCTCTGTCAATGAGGTGGGGTTGTGGATAAAATATTCCTTCTATTTTCTAGACTTTTTTTTTGGCTGCATTGGGTCTTCGTTGGGGCACACGGGCTTTCTTTAGTTGCGACAAGCGGGGGTCCTCTTCATTCTGGTGCACGGGCGTCTCATTGTGGTGGCTTCTCTTGTTGCGGAGCCCGGGCTCTAGGTGCGCGGGCTTCAATAGTTGTGGCACATGGATTTAGTTGCTCTGCGTCATGTGGGATCTTCCCCAGACCAGGGCTCGAACCTGTGTCCCCTGCATTGGCAGGTGGATTCTTAACCACTGCGCCACCAGGGAAGCCCCTTCTAGACTTTCTATGGTATCTTTTATAATTTAACTTTTTAAAAGAGTATGGGTTTTTGGTTCTTGTTCCTATACTCATATAGAAGTATGTATTTTGGTTTAAGGACAGGTGATTTTTTTCCCCCTTTAAGAAAACTGGCTATAACAAAACCTAAGCTGCTAAAATAGAGAACTCTGTTGAAGGTAGATAATAAAGGGCAACACTTTCACTTGACTAAAGAACTCATTTCTGAGTCTCCACATCTAATAAATATATTTGATATCGATAAAGTTTTTGTGAAATATCTGATGTGAACATTAGATTATGCATTAAATTTTTATAGCATCAACCCATGTCATTTAATATTTTCATTAGTATTTTATCAAAAAAGTTATTTTCCTCAAAATAAACTTTATACATGTTCCAGGCAATTTGTCATTCTAGCTATTAACATGTTCAGTCAAAAGGAGTCTTTTTTAAAAATGAGCAGAAAATTGTGAAGCAAATTCTACAAAATTATAGGGGGATAAAGACATTTAAAATAGGACAAATGAGCAATATATTTCACATTTTTTGTAGATGATAACTCCTTTCCAGAGAAAGGCATCTTAGAAGTTGTATTATCTCTGACATTTATTCATTCAACAAACCTAAGGGTGCCTCCTGTATGTCAGGCAACTGTGCTACACATTAGTTTCCTAATTATTCTCTCTACTTCCACTTTGTGTTCCTTTAATACACAGCACTCCCCAAATGAACTTTCTCATGCAAAACTATGATTTTATACTTTCTGAACTTGCTGACAACACGAAAATTATAGCACCATTCATCTTCACTATATCTATCACCTAGAAGAATTGAAGGGAAATGGTATTGATTTTACTTATTAGCATGGTGTTTTTCATGGGGATGCAAGAGAAATTTGTAAGGATTTGTGTAAAGATACTTCCTGCAAAGCATCAACCTTTAATGTTTAGTGTAAGAAATTCCCTAAGACATCTTTGTCTCAGGATTGGTAATTATTTGTTTTCTCCAAGATGAACTAAAAACATCTGGGGAGGTGGGGTGGAGGATTAAGATGAAATTAGAGAGAGCACCCAGATTTTTCTTAAAGGGATGAAATTAAGAAACACTGCTTTCGGAGTGTAACTTTGACTTGAAAACATGAACAATTCAATCAGGTACCATAATATTTATTTTAATAAAGAGTACCTATAGAGAAAATTTTCAGCTTTCTTTAGCTAAATGGAAGGTTGTTTTTCTTTGGTCTTTTCTACCTTGAATCTATACATTTCTGTGTAAGGACTGGCCTTGAAAACATATTCATTGGTTCATAATAACAGCAGATATAGTTCTTTGGGCAGGAACGTCTTAATTTTGCAGCAAGCCTGTGCATTGGGTTTTCTTTGGATTAGGCTTAAACAAGTAATAATCACCAAGTAAGATTTTATTTAGAGAACTATGAGGCTTCCAGATTTGGGAGTATGCTATCATGCCTGTTAAGCTTATGATATTTTAGAGTTTACCAATAATAACAGAAGGGATTTTTTAAAAGAAACATATGAGCTATCATAGATAAGTATATGGAGGTAACAAAGAGAGAGGGTGGGAGAGGTCAAGGCCAGACTCTAACACCACATCATTCTCTTTCAAACCAACACACTGACAGGCTCCTGTCAGAAAGGGTCATTCTAAGTAATTGGTTAATAAAAGGAATGACTGTCTCAGGATCCAGTAAATGGAGCATCAGTGTCAAAAAGGAATCTGTTGCTGAATGAAGCCATTTGGAAGTTAGACCAAGAATACAGTATTAATGAGATTGGCATTGAAGTCCATCTTCTACTATAAATTTGAAATTAATGTTGCAGGGTTTTTTAATTAAATATTTACACTGTAGATTTGAGAAGTAGTTATTTTTGCTAATGTTGAACGTATGTCACCACTCCAGCACAGGATGTTTCTAGTAAATATCACTCTGTAAATGTGCCTGATTCTTTTTATCTTTCAAGGATCTTTTGGTTTCTGCTCATTCTCCCTCTTCTGCCTCTCCCCAGCAACTATCTCCTCCCTCTCCCTCCCCCCCCCTCTCTCTCACTCTCACACACACTCACACACACACTCACACACACACACACACACACACACACACACACGAGTTGAGAGGCCTTCTTTAGCAAGAAAGTTCTATGTATAGGAATTTAGAAACTGACTGGGTCATGTACTTTCATTGTTGAGACGTGCAAAAAGAACCACTGAAATTTTTGTTAACATTTGTTCCTGCGAATATATTTAAATAAAGGATTATACTTCTAGTGTTAGCATCGAATCTTCTAGTTTCTGTTGAATTTCATGTACTGTAGGTATGCCATAACAATACCTTTTTTAATAAGGTTCACTTTTTTTGTAAGAAATCAGTTGATATTTAATACAAAGAGAAAAACGACTGTCGTTCCTTATAGGTAGAAATAGAAACTTTAACATTAAAGGAACTTTATCTCCTGACATAAAAACATGTTTTTAAAATGTAATAATCTATAGAAGCATTTATTTTTAATGTAAAACTAATAGTCTACTACAGTGGGATCCTGGTTGAAAGAAAGACTGTCTTTTAAGATATTGAATCTTTACTTTAAATCTTCCACGGGAATCTTGCATTTAGGCTACATCTAAATCAAGTGATTAACATGGATATTTTGATATTTTTTAAAATCAAAGATATTTTTATTTTCACTGTACTGCACATTAACTTTTTCATTTTTCCCATACTAAACATTAGTTGCAAAATGAACGAGAAGATGATCCAACTCGTATACCGTTAACGGAAGAAGTATCTACATGGAATAGTAGACTTTTGAAGAGGACGGCTATCACCGTATGCGGATTTGGGTTTCTTCTTTTCATTTGCAAGCTAACTTTTCAGAGAAAATAACCCTAATATTTGTTTTGAGTAATTATGTATATCTTATTCACATTACCTAAAAATGTTGCTTTAACTGTTCGTGGCACAGTATAACTACATTCTTAGCCAACACTCCATAGGAAAAATTATGATAGCTTACTGCAGAATGTTTTTCTTTAGAAAGTGGTTTGTCAGTTTGAGTTGACAATATAATTTGTTATATTTTTATGTTAACTTTGATCAAGCAGTAAATTATAAGTGATTCTTAAGTTTGATCCTATCCTATGACTCTAATAAATAACATTTAAAATAAATAAAAGTTTTATCTAATATTCTTTGACATTTATAAAAGTGTGTTCATTTGTCACAGTGAATCTTACACTATTTGTAAAGTGTTCATAAATTAGGAGCTTTCTTTTAGTTCTTATTTTTCCCTTCCATTATTATGTAATAAGGAATTTCTTATTTAGTTTTTTTAGTTATATATCATTATAAGGAAATTATTAACTTGAGAGTAGTTTAGAGAATGCAAAGTATAAAGATAAAATGTAAAATTTTTGAATTATGGATTAAAACCTAGGGAAAATATTTTAAATGTAGATTTTAAAAAGCAGAAAATTCAGAGAGTAGTGTGGAAAGCCTAAAGCACATTACAATTTTTTATGTAATGTACTTTTGGGAACATATGACATGTACTATGTGTAACATTCTTGAGGATGGTATGAAAGTGAATGGCATTTGGCGTATAATTTCTCATACCAATCTAAATAAGTAATGCACGATTTCTTTGTGGGGCTTTTTTTTTCAAAATCAAAATAATAATATTCGGATTTTAAAAGTGAGGTTAATAAAAAGGCAGGCCTAATTTAGCAGGCAATATAGTAGTTAAATCTTGCTTGACTTAGTACCGTACTTAGAACAGATGCAGTTGATCTACAACTGGGATAACAGTGCTTTTAGCAGTGCTCTTTTTGACTGTCTCTTTTTAATCTCTGGGATAGGCTGTCTGCCTCATTTGGTATTATACCCAACCCTTAGGCTCCACTAATTACTGGTTGATTGCTCTACTGTTTTGACATGCCCTGGGGCATGAATTGCTCAGCAGTCTCATAGAATTAAATTTGGACAGGGGTAATTTTTGAGGCCAGCTTTTGAGGCTTATTCTGATCAGGGAAGGGTCCTGCTCAGCTGTCTCTTGCCCTGGTTCTCTCTGGTGAACTGGCTGGCCTAGTTCACCTTAGAGGAGCTGTTGTCTTCAGGAGTGCCCTTAGGTTTGATTTTCTCCACATTCTCTTTCAAATGAAGTCAGTTCCTTTGCGGAGAACTCTGAAACTCTCTTTCTTATGGACTGCTTCTCCCCCCTGGACAAAATCTCTGAGCCACTCCTCTGAGTGCTGGGTGGGGCAGTAGCCTTTGGTCTTCTGCGTTTGCTTCTTACAGTTCTGCCCTATAAGTGAGCTGGCGAAAGGAAGATCGCGACCTTAGTGTTCTGGCCTGCCATTCCTGGGGTAGAGTTCTCATCCTGTGAGGCTCAACGGAAGGAGAGAGCCCTCAACCTCTCAGCCACACTCATCAGAATTTAGCTGCTCAAGCTTGGAGTTGGAGAGCATTAGAAAAGCTGGAGGATTGCCTTTCAGATGAGATATGGTAACTCTTATTTGGGAGCTGAGGGGAGAGGGAGCCCCATCTTCTTGGCCACATCCACCCAGAGCTTTTGGAGCTTTTGCTAAACTGAGATGACTTGGGGTTGCCGGGAGGCAGGTGGTAAGGGAGAGATTGGATCAGTGGCTCAGTGTTCTGAGTTTTAGTAGGTTTTCTTGAATAAATGTTTTTTCATTTGTTCTGAGCCCTTAGGACTCTGCAAAGACTTTAAAGTGCCAATAAAAACGTTACACTGGACGTACGTGACACATTTGTTCGTTATTAGAGGAACTAATTCAAAACTATTTGAGCAACGTTCTGTTATATTCCTCTACCTGTAAATTCAGATTATCTTATCAATATTCTACACAAAATGAACAAATTTTTATATTGCATAACTTGGAGAGAGAGTAAATAAAATGACATTTTCAGAAGTGTCACCATCTCTGGACTTATCTCTGTAAGGCAGTATTATTCACGTTTCTCTTCCCAACTGATCTTTCATAATTGTTTCCATGAATTTTCTTCCTTCCTGGAATCGTTCTAACACTTTAATCTTCTGTATTTTCTTTCCTTTTGAAGGCCATGTCTGCTGTGACGTGCTCCCTCTTCCCTCTCAACCCCTAACCTTCACTTTTCTGTTGACAGATAAAGCAGAAGGTAGCCCAGGTTCCTAGCCCTGTCACATTATCTTGTACCTTGTCCGAGTCTTGGTTTCCTCATCTGTATAATAGATTCTAAAGACTAAATGAATCAGAACAATGCCTCCTTGTTAATAGGTCCAATTTGGAGTTCTGAAATTAGAACTAAATCTTAGGGGCTTTATGTAAGAGAATCAATGCTTCCTAGACAAAGTGAACCCCTCATAAGTGGTTTTGCTTTTTGAGCTCACATCCAGAGATCTGATATGAGAATTGATCTTAACATTTGGTTGTTGCCAATATTTTATAATATTTTGGGGAAAATTACTAGTAATTACATTTCAATTCATTAAATAATTACTGACTGCTTAGTATGTGTAAAACAATACACCCATACATTACATATTTTATATGAGATCAGAAAACCTAAATATGTTTGCTATTATTAAGAGAGACATTGAGGTTACTGTTGTTTTATGGATGTTTTACAAACCCACTTTGTAAAACTGTTTCATAGGAAAGGGTGTGGTTGAGCGTTTTGTTTTGTTTTGAATTTCCACAGTTGAGAATGTGGTGTGATAGACTTATCTTTCCTTATGGGAGAAGGGCTCAACCTCAATCAATGCCTTCCTGCAAAAAACAGCTACAGAGGGAAAATCGGTGAAGTCCCAGCGTGTGAAATCTTTTAGAAGAGATTTAGACTAGATTTAAAGTAAGTTTCTATTCATTGTGGATTCAAGGTACATTAGTGCTAAACCAATTTTTGGAGTTGCATATGTACAATTTCCCCTGCCCTCAGTGTAAGGTATTAAAATAAGACACCTAGACTCTTCAATAGTAATACTATTAACTATCCAGTTAGTGGTAATATAACAATTAACTGTAGTTAGTGGTAGAACTAAAATAGTGGCAATATTACATTAACCCTGTGGCGAATGAAAATTGGACTTAAAATGTAGAAACGAAAGATTAGAGTTATTAAGCAAATTTCTTCAGTTTCTAGATAAAATAGGAATAGCATCATAGAATGAAAGAAAAATTGTGGATTTTGTTTCCTGAAGTATATGCTGTTATGTGGCTCCCAGATCTCCCTTTAGGAGTAAAGAACTTATTCCCACAGCTGCTGGGAATGTAGCTAGCAGAAAGTCCTCTTCAGGAGTTTTCTCTGCTAAAGAAAGATGTATTCCCAAAAGTATGTCCTACTCCCAGGAATGACTAATCAACATAGGGGTTTAAAGGCCCCAGTTTCAAAGGCCCTCATCCCAAACCAAGATAACTCTGAAGGACCGTCCCCCTTTCAGAGCTCCCGGTGAGGCTGGCCAAGGCTTTCATTAAGAGTGTATCACAGCCCATCTTCTCCCTCTGTCCAGTGCTGCTGCTTTCCCTTCCCTTGCACAGGTGTTGCTCTCCAGAGCCCTTCCTAATGAATGTCCTGTATGCTAATCTTCACCTCAGCATTCACTTTCCAGGGAACCCAATTTTGTCACTGACCAGCAGAGCCTTGCATAAGTCATGAAATATATGATCATTATTAATAATTATCTTCTCCAGAACTTAAGTTTCCTAATCTGAAAAATAAAGATCATCCTGAACTAGGGTTGTTGTTGGAGTGTTAAATGGAGTAACATACAAGTGGTTGTAGAGTTTTATAACTAATGCAGACTTGTGGCCAAACAGACATGAGTTCCAGTTTCAATTCTGCCTCTTACTAGCCATGCAACTTTTAGAACACTACCAAAGGTCTCCAAGTCTCTGGCTATAACATGCATGTAACAGTAATAATCAGACTAAAAATACTGCATTAATTCAGCATTTATTCTCATCTATAACAAGAATAACAGTAATAATCAGACTTAAAATCATTGCTTTAATTTGGCATTTACTGTGCCAGTCATTCAGATAATTTTTAAAAACCTATATTTTAATAAATATATTTAATTAAACCTATAAGGTTGTTGTAAAGATTAAGTGAACTAAGGCAATATAGTTTTCTCCAATGTGTGTGTTTATAGCATACATTAATAAACGGTAGCCAGTATAATTTCTACTGTTATAATTGATCATAAAGCATTTATTACACTGACTTGTACCAAAAATCAGATTTCTATAATTGCCAGGACCATATTTTTGTTCGAGAGAAATATTTTCTATCATTTAGTGACATAGAATTAAAAATACTTAAATCATCTAAGCTACCACAGATATATTCACAATCCACAAGACAACAGTTAATAGGCCAAGCAGATAATAAATTATCTGAGAAGACTCCCTCTATTTCCCCTCTGCCTTTTTAACAGGTGGTACTATACTCAAAAGCAGAAACCATTTGTCTATAAAACCAAGTTTATTGAACCCTCTTGTGATGATGGTGAGAGCTAGAGTCTGCATCCTTATTGTTCCATAGGTGAGGACTGGTGGTGGTGTGAGGAGTGTGTAATTCAATCCCGGTCAGACTGTCAGCTTGATAATGACACCCTAATACACTTTCACTCCTCAAGCCACAGAGAGGACCTCTTCTCCCTGAAATGTTTTATACACCATGAGGGCTCCAGTCTATGCACCTGAGAGGTACACATTTTCTCAGCTTTTTATTTATTAACTTCGCTTGATTTTTAAAATATTTACCCTTTATGTCTACTTGAAAACGAATAATAAAGACGTGGTAAAATCTGGGCTAACTGAATTGATAAGTAACATTAAATGATTCCATTTTAAGCACAGATATGGGGCTACTACCAAACACCTGAAAGCCATAAGATGGAGCCCCACACTAAGAACGGTGCAAGAACCCTCCTTGTATAGATCCTGGAGCAGGTGCACCAGCTCTGGATGTGAGAAAAAGAAACCCATCTTTTATTAAACCACTGTGTGGATTTTCTGTTAAAGGTGCCAGAGGTATTCCCAAATAATACAGAGTCATGCCTGTGTTGCCTCATTCTGCAATTTGCTTTTTCCATCAGCATTTCAGATGCATCCACGTTAAAAAGTAAAGATGTAATTAATTCCTTTAAACTGCTCTATAGTATTCCATCATATGTCCATCCCACATTTTCTACTTGTTCCCCTACTGATAAAATTTTGAGTTATATCTAACTTATTCTTCTCAACAGTACTGTACTGTACATACTTGTACATGTGTCCCTGTGTAAATATGACAAAGTTTCTTTAACTACATTTAGCAGTGGAATAGCTAGTTGTAGGGCACAAAGATTTTCAATTTCTACTTCATTAAATTGATGTTGCCAGGTATTTCTGTTTGCCCCTCACGAGCCTCCCTCTACCCCACCCTACCCTGGGAAGCTGAGTCTATCAATACAAAATACATCAAAGGACCTTTCAACTACTGATGGGGCTTATCCAATGGCAGAATATCTGAGGGAGGGTAAATCTAGATATTTATTCACCTGGCTGTACTCCCTGTGAGATTGCTACCTTTGCCCCTCAACTGAAGGCTTCCTCTCAAGACAACCTCTACAAGATTCACTCCTTCTGGGTTCCTGGAACCTTTACTCCCTCCCATATCCCTTCTGGTCTGAGGGGTGGTAACAGCTCCTCTGCCCACACCTTCAAAAATAGTCTCTTTGTAAAGCAAATCTCCTCAAATCATTCTGCTATCTGTTCCCAGGTGAAAACATGACTGCATCACTTCTGTACTGCTCTTCAAGGAGCCCGTATTAATTTACAGACCTACCAGCAGCGCATGAGAGTGTTTGTGACCCCACAGCCATACCGACACTTAACATTAACTGACTTAACGTTTTCTCCTATCTTATGGATTCAATAAAGTTGATTGTTTTCGTTTTATTTTGTGCTTCTCTGATTACTAGTGAAATTGAGCATCTCTTTAGGTTTATAGGCCATTTTTCTCCCTATAAATTACTTTCTACTATGATTTGCCTATCTTTCTACTGGACTGTTTTTTGTTGGCTTGTAATCCTTTAAATATTTGAAATATTAATCCTTTCTCTGTAACATGTGCTGGACTTTCTTCTATCTGCTGTTTTTCTCTTGCTTATGATGTTCTTTGTTGCCCAAACATTTTAAAAATCTACCTGTATTTTCTTCTGTTTTAAAGTTTTACTTTTCATGTTTTGGACTTCAACATAGCTGAAAATTATTTTTGTGCACAGTGTAAAACAGAAATCTAATAACATTTCTTTCCTCATAGTGAGCCAGTTTCCACACCACCATTATTAAATAATCTATCTTTTCCTCCTTGATTTGAAATGGTGCCTATTTCCATGCCTAATTTTTAATGACTTACGGATCTGAATTTTATGTTTTATTCCATTCATCTTATTTGCTGCCAATACCACACTGTTTTAAGAATTGATATTAAGGCTTTATAATATGTCTTAGCATCTAGTAGCACAACAGTAATTTACTACTACATTTTAATTTGTTTATTGCTAGCTGAGAAATGTAAATTACTTCTGTATTTGACCTTGAATCCAGATCAAGAATCTGAACTGTCTTATTCGTCCTAATAGTTTTGTCCACTGATTGTTTTAGGTTTTCTATGTAGAGCTGCAAATAATGAAAGTTTGACCTCTTTCTTTCTATTTCTTGTACTTCTTATTTCTTTATCTTACCAGAACATTTTAGGACCTCAGTCTCATAGTTAATAATGGTGGTGATAATGGATGTTCTTGTTACTTTGGGGACTATTTCTAATATTTATTCCTTGCATCCATGCCCTTACAATATGTGGAGTCTCCTTCCTAACCCCCAGTATCCATATTGGCCATTTGACTTTTTTCGGCCAATGGGACATTAGCAAAAGGGATAGAAGCAAAGGCTTGAATGGTGCTTGTGCATTAGGGTTTTCACTCTCACTGCTTTTCTGATCTTCCATTACATTAACAAGTTCAGGATAACTTAATATAATGAGATAATCATGGCCCAGTTATCCTTCACTCTAGCAAACTCATAGACATGTGAGTGAGGCCATCAAACATGTGTGACCCCAGTGGAGACCAGCAGAAAAACTGCCCAGCTGAACCCTGTTTAAATTTCTGATCTACAAAATAGCTAATACATGGCTGTTATTTTAAGTGTCGAAATTTTGGTGGTTGTTTTAAGCTATGTATTACATGGCAAAAGCAAATTGATACAGTCAATTAATGAGAGAGATGGGTTAAAATCTCTCGCTAAGATTTTCAGTTTAACCTAGTATTTCTGTTAATTTTTGCTATGAAGATTTGAGACTGTAATGTTACATGAATTTAACCTTAAAATTATTGTTTTACAGGTGGATGGTATCTTTTATCGTTATGTGATCAACTTTTTTTATCCCTAACTAATGTTTCTGCCTTAAAATATAATTTGTCTGATATTAATAGAGGTATACTTTTTAAAAAAAGATTATTTTCCTGGTATGCCCTTTACCATTCTTATGCTTTCATTCTTTCTGTGTCCTAAAAGGAAATAAATCTGCCAGTCCTGTCCTTAAAAAGAGATGGAAAGTTTAGCTAATTTACATCTATTGTGATTATTTGTGTACTTGTATTTGTATTTATTTCCACTGTCCCTTCGGCTTTTATTAAGCTTTTCTCCTTCCTACTTCACACTGATTTATGAAGTTTTTTTTAACCCCCCTCTTTTTCCAACCATATTGTAAATTATATATTCTTTTTTATTTCTTTTAGCAATTATCCTTAAATTTTTAACTTAACAACAGATGGAAAGTCTAAGGAGAACCAGCAACTCTCCCTTCCCCTTAAAATTATAAACCAGAAAACTTTAACTCTGATCATTCTCCTTTTGTTTTACTTGGCCTTGTTCATATACTTGTTAGACATTTGGATATCTTCTTTGTGAAATGACTATTCAAGTTTTTACCCCATTTTATAATTGAATTGTCTACCTTTTTCTTTTTGACTGTTAGGAATTCTTTTAATATTCAGAAGAAAAGTCCTTTATTAGATATATGTATTGCAAATATCTGCTCTCAGCTGGGGTTTGCTTTTCAAACTTTCTTAATGGCATATTTTGATGAACAGAAGTTCTTAATTTTAATTAAGTTCAACATCTTTCTCTTTTCCCTCACACTGCTTTTTATGTTCTGTTTAAGAAATCTTTGCTTATACAAAAGTCATTAAGGTGTCCTGTGTTTTATTCTTGAAGCTTGATTGTTTTTAGCTTTGAGATCGAGATTTATGATCCATATCAATATTTTTTGTATTATAGGAGGTAGGGCTAAAGATTAATTGTGTTCATTCAGCAATCCATCTGCTCTATTACCAAAAATTTAAAGAAGCTTTCTTCCGCATTAAATTGCTTTGCACCTTTGCTGAAAAACAAGTTGGTTCTATATGTAGGGCCCTATTTTGGGACTCTCTTAATTTGTCTACTTGACTATTCTTGCACTATATCACCTTGCCCTAATTACTATAGCTTTATATTAAGTAAACTTGATAGCCCATAGTGTAAATCTTTCAACTTGGCTCTTCTTCAAAATAATCATGACTGTTCTAAGCCTGCTGCGTTTTCATATACATTTTAGAATCATTACCTGAGGAGACTTATCTATACTAGAACTAATTTAGATAACAAGGTCCTAGACTTCAAGCCAATACCATATTGGAATAAGACAAGAGTGGGAGAGAGTGAAGGTTTTGTGCATGCAGAAGGAATGTGAGTTGTTGTGTCCAGAGGGAAGACTGTGGAAGATTATATTTTCCAGAGACGGCCACAACAATATCTCCTATGTTACATGTTTTTCTGCATTACCTTGTTACTCTCAAGATGAGCCCCCAAAACATCTAGCTTTGAAAGCCAACAGGGCTTGCATCCATGAGATCTACAAGACTATAGTGAATGAAGAGACAGTTCATGAAGGGCTCACTCAGACTCACTGTGGCTACCCCTCAGAGCACAGAGCAGAGGCAGTAGACTGAAACACCCATTCTTTCACTAAAAGAGGCTTATTTGCTTATTTTAAAACCTTCAGCCTGAGAGATAGGCTTCTAATTCATCCAGTTAGAGGAACATAAAGAAAAAAACAAAAAGTGGAGATAGCTCAAAGGACTTGTGGGACAACATCAAGAGGACCAATGTTCACATTATAGGAATCTGAGAAGGAGAAATGAGAGAGAAATGGGCAGAACAATTTTTGAAGAAATATTTACTGAAAACTTGCCTAACCTGGGGAAGGAAACAGACATCCAGATTGAGGAAGACTAGAATGTTTCAAATAAGAGGAATCCCAAAAGACCCACACCAAGACATATTATAACTAAATTGTCAAAAGTTAAAGACAAGGAGAGATTCTAAAATGCAGCAAGAGAGGGACACTGCCAATACAACAGAGTAGAAAGACCCTGAGCTCACCTCCTCTCATGGGTACACCAAAATTACAAGTATTTACAGAACTGCTATCAATGAAAAAGACTAGAGCTTCCAGAAAAGACTTTGTACAACTAAAGATATAAAGAAGGAACTACAAAAAGAGATGGGTTGGAGGCTCAGAATCACAGTATAGTTAAGACCTATACACCCCAGGTGGGTGACACACAATTGAGAGATTAATTACAATTGCAGAGGTTCTCCCCAAGGAGTGAGGGGTCTGAGCCCCACATTGGGATCCTCAGCTTGGAAGTCCCATGCCAGGAAGACAAGCCCCCAGAATGTTTGGCTCTGAGGGCCAGTGGGGTTTACTTCTAGGAGACCCAGAGGGCTGTGGGAAATAGAGACTCCACTCTTAAAACAGTGCACACAAAATTTCACATGCTCTGGGACCCAAGGCAGAAGCACTAATTTGAAAGGAGCCTAGGTGAGACCTACCTGCTGATCTTAGAGAGTCTTCCAAAGAGGCAGGAGGAAACTGCAGCTCCTGCTGGGGACATAGACACTGGCAGCAGCCATTTTGTGGAGCTCATTCTACTACGTGGACAGTCGTGCTGGCACGCACCATTTTTGAATCCTTCCTCTAGTTTATTAGCCTCAGGACCAAGTCCTGCCACAGACCACCAGCCTGTAGGCACCAGTGCTGGGATACCTCAGGCCGCACAATTAACTAGAGGGGACACAGCCCCATCCATCAGCAGATAGGCGGCCTTAAGACCACCTGAGCCCACAGCTGCCCCTGGACATGGCCCTGGCCCCACTCACCAATGCACAGGCACTAGACCCAAGACCCCCAGGACCATGCAGCCAGACCCCAGGACCCAGCTCTGCCTGCCAGTGAGGTGGCACTAGCCCCAGGACCTAGCTTTACCTACTGGTAGGTGGGCACCAGCCCCATGATATCCTGTACCCCGACTCCACCCCCCAGTGAACCAGGTACCAATGGTTCTGTAGCCGGCCACCTCGTGACCTGGCCCTGCCACCGGTGGCCAGTAGCCTCTACACAAGGCATGGCCTGACAACAACCAGACTGGGGGCCAGCCATGCCTACCACACTGCCCACAGTACTCAGCTCACCACAACAGAAGAACCCACAAAGCCCACATAGGGGGCACCCCTAGAGCATATAACTCTGGTCACACACACACACACACCTCATGGTAACCACAAACTAAAAGTCTCTAATAGATACACATACGAAAAAGAAAAAAGAATCCAAACGTACCACTAAAGATACCAATCAAGTCACCAGGGAAGAGAACAAAAGAAGAAATGAACAAAACAGAACTATAAAAACAACCCAACAAGCAATTAACAAAATACATATCAATAAATACCCTAAATGTAAATGAACTAAATGTTCCAATCAAAAGACAGAGAGTGGATAAATGAATAAAAAAAGGAAAAATAACCATATATATGCTATATGCAAGAGACTCATTTAAGATCTAAAGACACACAGAATAAAAATGAGAGGATAGAAAAAGGTATTCCATGCAAACAGAAATCAAAAGAAAGCTGGGGTAGCAATACTTACATCAGACAAAATAGAATTTAAAACAAAGACTGTTACAAGAAACAAAGAAGAATATTACATAAGGATCAAGGGATAAATCCAAGAAAAAGATATAACAATTATAAATATATATGCACCCAATGTAGTACTACCTAAATACATAAAGCAAATATTAACATGCATAAAGAAAGAAATTGACAGCATGATAAAAACAGAAGTGAAAAAGGAGAGTTACAACCAGCACCACAGAAACACAATGATTACTATGAATAATTATATACCAATAAAATGGACAACCTAGACAAAACGGACAAATTCTTAGAAAGGTACAATTTCTCAAGAATGAAGCAGGAAGAAATAAAAAATATGAACAGACCAAGTACCAGTGATGAAATTGAATCAAACAAAAGTTTTGATTCCAACAAACAAAAGTTCAGGACCAGATGGCTTCACAGGTGAATTCTATGAAGCATTTAGAGAAGAGTTAATACCTATCCTTCTCAAACTATTCCAAAAAATTGCAGAAGGAATACTTCCAAACTGATTCTATGAGGCCAGCATCACCCTTCTACCAAAACCAGACAAAGATATCACAGAAGAAGAAAATTACAGGCCAATATCACAATATCACTAATGAACAAAGATGCAAAAATCCTCAACAAAATATTAGCAAACCAAATCCAACCATACATTAAAAGGATCATACACTGTAATCAAGTGGGATTTATCCCAGGGATGCAAGGATGTTCAATATCCACAAATCAATCAATGTCATACACCAAACTGAAGAAAAAAAAAAAAGCTTCAGACAAAATTTAACAACCATTTATGATAAAAACTCTCCAGAAAGTGGGTATAGAGGGAATATACCTCAACACAATAAAGGCCATACAGGTTAAGTCCAGAGCTAACATCATACTCAATGGTGAAAAGCTGAAAGCATTTCCTCTAAGACCAGGAACAAGACAAGGATGCCTACTCTCACCACTTTTATTAAACATAGTATTAGAAGTCCTATCCATAGCAATCAGACAAGAAAAGAATTAAAAGTAATTCAAATTGGAAAGGAAAAAGTAAAACTTACTATTTGCAGATGACATGATTACTATACATAGAAAATCCTAATGATTCCAATAAAAATATACTAGAGTTCATCCATGAATTTAGTAAAGTTGCAGGATACAAAATTAATAAACAGTTTGTTGCATTTCTATATTCTAAGGAAGAACTCTCAGAAAGAGAAATTAAGGAAACAATTCCATTCACAGTTGCATCAAAAAGAATAAAATACCTAAAAATTAACCTGCCTAAGGAGGTAAAAGACCTGTACCAGGACAACTATAGGACGCTGATGAAAGAAACTAAAGATGACATCAACAGATGGAAGGATACATTGTGTTCATGAATTAGAGGAATTCATATTGTTAAAATGACCAATGGCATTTTTCACAGAACTAGAACAAATAATTTTAAAATGTGTATGGAAACATAAAAGACCCTGAAAAGCAAAAATAATCTTGAGAATGAAAAACATAGCTGGAGGTATCATGCTCCCCAACTTCAGATGATACTACAAAGCCACAGTTATCAAAATAGTATCATACTGGCACAAAAACAGAAACATATATTAATGGAACAGAATAGAGAGCCCAGAAATAAACCCACAAATTTATGGTCAATTAATCTATGACAAAGGAGGCAAGAATATACAATGGAGAAAAGACAGTGTCTTCAATAAGTGGTGCTGGGAAAACTGGACAGCTACATGTAAAAGAATGAAATTAGAACACTCTCTAACACCATACACAAAAATAAACTCAAAATGGATTAAAGACCTAAATGTAAGGTCAGACTCTATAAAACTCTTAAAGGAAAACACAGGCAGAACAATCTATGACATAAACACAGCAACATCTTTTTTGAACCACCTCCTAGAGTAATGAAAATTAAAACAAAAATAAACAAATGGGACCTAATTAAACTTAAAAGCTTTTGCACAGAAAAGGAAACCATAAACAAGACAAAAAGACAACCTCCAAAGTGGGAGAAAATATTTGCAAACGAAGCAACTGACAAAGGATTAATCTCCAAAATATACAAACAGCTCATGCAGCTCAATATAAAAAAAAAAAAAACCCAAACAACCCAATCCAAAAATGGGCAGAAGACCTAAATAGACATTTCTCCAAAGAAGACATACAGATGGCCAACAAATACATGAAAAGATGCTCAACATCACTAATTATCAGAGAAATGCAAATCAAAACTACAATGAGGCATCAGCTCACACCAGTCAGAATGGCCATCATCAAAAAATCTACACACAATAAATGCTGGAGAGGGTGTGGAGAAAAGGGAACCCTTTTGCACTGTTGGTGGGAATGTAAATTGATATAGCCACTATGGAGACAGTATGAAGTTTCCTTAAAAAATGAAAAATAGAACCACCATACGACCAGCAATCCCACTACTGGGCTTATACCCTGAGAAAACTACAATTCAAATAGAGACATGTACCACAATGTACATTGCAGCACTATTTACCATAGCCCAGACATAGAAGCAACCTAAGTGCTCATCGACAGATGAATGAATAAAGAAGATGTGGCACATATATACAATGGAATATTACTCAGCATTAAAAAGAAACAAAATTGAGTTATTTGTAGTGAGGTGGATGGACCTAGAGTCTGTCATACAGAGTGAAGTAAGTCAGAAAGATAAAAACAAATATTGTATATTAACACATATATGTGGAACCTAGAAAAATGGTATAGATGATCTTACTTGCAAAGCAGAAATAGAGACACAGACATAGAGAACAAAAGTATGGATACCCAGGGGGAAAGGGGGAGTGGGATGAATTGGGAGATTGGGATTGACATATATACACTACTGATGCTATGTATAAAATAGATACCTAATGAAAACATACTGTATAGCACAGGGAACTCTACTCAGTGCTCTGTGGTGACCTAATTGGGAAGGAAATCCCCAAAAGAGGGGATAGATGTATATGTATAGCTGATTCACTCTGCTGTACAGCAGAAACTAACACAACATTGTAAAGCAACTATATGCCAATAAAAGTTAATTTAAAAAAGAAAAGAAAAAGAAAAAGACCCAACTATATGCTGCTTAGGAAAAATTCACTTCATGCTTAAGGACACACAAAGACTGCAAATGAAGGAATGGATGCAATGCAAACCAAAAAAAAAATGCTGGGGTACCTATAGTTACATCAGACAAAATAGACTTTAAGACAAGACTGTAATAAGAGACAAAGAAGGCCACTGTATAATGATAAAAGGGTCAATCCAACAGGGTATAACGTCTGTAAATATTTATTCACCCCCAATATAAGCACTTAAATATATAAAGTAAATATTAACAAACTTAAAGGGAGAAACAGACAGCAAAACAATAATAGTAGGAGATTTCAATACCACACTTTCATCAGTAGAGAGAGCATTCAGACAGAAAGTTGATGAGAAAACACTGGATTTAAATAACATGTTAGACCAGATGGACTTAATAGACATTTCCAGAACATTCCATCCAAAAGCAGCATAATACACATTCTTCTCCAACACACATGGAACATTCTCCAGGATAGATCATATGTTAGCCACAAAACAAGTCTTAATAAATATAAGAAGTTTGAAAATATGAAATCATATCAAGCATCTTTTCCAGCCACAATGGTATAAAAGTAGAGATTAATTACAATAAGAAAACTTGAAAATACACAAATATATGGATATTAAACATCATCCTACTGAAAAACTGATGGGTCAAAGAAGAAATTAAAAGCAAAGTAAATATCTTGAGATAAATGAAAATGGAAATAAAATATATCAAAACTTATGGACGCAGCAAAAACATTTCTGAGACAGAAGTTCATGGTGATAAATGCCTACATTAAGAAACAAGAAAAACCTCAAATAAACAACATAACTTTATGCCTCAAGAAATCAGAAAAAGAACAAATAAAATCCAAAGTTAGTAGAAAGAAGGAAATAACAAAGATCACAATGGAAATAAATGATTGGAGACTAAAAAGACAATAGAAAATATCAATGAAACTAAGAGTTGGTTCTTTGAAAAGATAAACAAAATTGACAAACCTTTAGCTGGACTCACTAAGAATAAAAGAGAGAGGACTCAAACAAAATCAGAAATGAAAGAGGAGACATGGTAACTTATACCGCAGAAATACAAAGGATCTGGGCTTCCCTTGTGGTCCAGTGGTAAAGAATCCACCTTACAATGCAGGGGACATGGTTTCCATCCCTGGTCAGGGAACTGAGATGCTGCGGGGCAATTAAGCCCGCATGCCACAACTACCAAGCTTGCATGCCTCCACTAGAGCCCACATGCTGCAAACTACAGAGCCCACATGCTCTGGAACTCACGCACCACAACTACAGAGCCTATGTGCCCTGGAGCCTGCACACCACAACTAGAGAAGAGAAAACCTGCATGCCACAACTAGAGAAAAGACTGCGCACCACAACAAAGAGCCCGCATGCCACAACGAAAGATCCCGCATGCCACAAGAAAGATCCCGTGTGCCGCAACTAAGACCTGACACAGCCAAAAATAAATTAATAAGTAAATCTTTAAAAAAAGAAAAAAAGGGCTTCCCTGGTGGCGCAGTGGTTGAGAGTCCGCCTGCCGATGCAGGGGACACGGGTTCGTGCCCCGGTCCGGGAAGATCCCACATGCCGCAGAGCGGCTAGGCCCATAAGCCATGGCCTCTGAGCCAGCACGTCCGGACCCTGTGCTCTGCAACGAGAGAGGCCACGACAGTGAGAGGCCCACATAACGCAAAAAAAAAAAAAAAAAAAGAAAAAAAGAAATACAAAGGATCATAAGAGACTACTATGAACAATTATACACCAAAAAATTGGACAACTTAGAAGAAATGTATAAATTTCTAGAAACATACAACCTACCAAACTGAATCATGAAGAAACAGAAAATCTGAGTAGATCTGTTACTAGGAAGGAGGTGGAATTAGTAATAAAAAAATCTCCCAACAAACAAAAGTCAGGAACAGATGGCTTCACTGGTGAATTCTACCAAACATTTAAAGAAGAATTAATAACAATCCATCTCAAACTCTTCCAAAAAATATAGAAGAGGAGGGAACACTTCCAAACTCATTTTACAAGGCCAGCATTACTCTGATATCAAAACTAGACAAGAACACAACAAGAAAAGAAATTACAGGCCAATATTCTTGATGAACAGGGAGGCAAAAATCCTCAACACTGCATATTTAATGCTCTGTGGAGATGCCCAGCCAGGGTGTACAACCCAAGGACAGTGCGGGGCTGGTCCCTACCAACAACTTGGCTCTGCACAAGGAAGACCTCAGCAGCAAGATTACAGAACAAAAAAGGCAGCAACAGAACAGCAACATATTTTCTTGCAGATTGAACAGAAATGCTTTCTGAAAGCAAAAATATATTGGATGAGCTGAGGAAAGAATACCAAGAAATAGTAAACTCAGAGAAGACCAAATCAAGAAATAGTAAACTTAAATTTGCATAGAAATGGGTGGCATTTGTTGTGCAGTAAGCTTTTCTGTTGAGCATTTCAGCAAAGATTTGAAAGAGGATTTACTGTGTAATCTTAAATGGTGGGGATCCAATAGTAGTAAACAGTTGTTAAAGTCTAATGTTAATTACCAGTGTTTATTTTCTGGTCATGTCCTTCACTTAAGAGGGGTGTTGACCGCCCAGCCTGTGGAAGATGAAAGAGGAAATGTATTCCTGTGGAATGGAGAAGTCTTTAGTGGAATAAAGGTTGAAGCTGAAGAGAATGATACTCAAATAATGTTTAATTATCTTTCCTCTTGTAAGAATGAATCTGATATTTTGTCACTCTTCTCAAAAGTCCAACGTCTTTGGTCTTTTATATATTATCAAGCATCTAGTCATTCTTTATGGTTTGGTAGGGATTTTTTTGGTCATCTTAGCTTGCTTTGGCATTTTAGTAATTTGGGCAAGAGTTCCTGTCTCTCTTCAGTTGGCACCCAAACATCTGGAGTGGCCAATCAGTGGCAAGAAGTTCCAGTATCTGGAATTTTCAGAATTGATCTCAAGAATACTTCCATTTCCAAATCAGTTGTTTTAAATTTGTATCCTTGGAAATAACTCTAGGGAGGATGCTATCAAAGAATGTGTTAATAGCCTGACTCAAATTTCAGCAGACTTGTCAACATTTATATCAGTGGTAGCAAATGAAGCCAAACTGTATCTTAAAGAACCTGTTGTCCCTTTAAATATGACGTTGCCACAAGCTGCATTTGAGATCCACTGCAGTAGCATTTCCAGCGTCCCACCGACGAGAGACCCTTCAGGTCTTTCTTATTGATGGACACATGAAGGAAGGAGTTCAGCAGTTCATTGATGTCCTGAGTATTGCAGTCAAGAGACGTGTCTTGTGTTTACCTAGGAATGAAAACCTGACACCAAACAAAGTTTTGAAAACTAGTAATAGAAAAGCAAATGTTGCAATCCTATTTTCTGGGGGGATTGAGTCCATGGTTATTGCAGCCCTTGCTGACCATCATATTCCCTTAGGTGAACCAATTAATCTTCTTAATGTGGCTTTCATGACTAAAGAAAAGACCATACCAGCTAGTTTTAACAAAAAAGGGAGAAAACAGAAAATCATTGTGAAATACCCTCTGAAGAATCCCCTAAAAATGTCGTTGCTGCTGCTAGTCCTGGTGAACAATTCAACATACCAGATCGAATCACAGGAAGAACAGGACTAAAGGAATTACAAGCTGCCAACCCTTTTCGGATGTGGAATTTTGTTGAAATTAATGTTTCCCTAGAAGAACTGCAAAGATTAAGAAGAACTCGAATATCCCACTTCATTCAGCCTTTGGATATAGTGTTGGATGATAGCATTGGCTGTGCAGTATGGTTTGCTTCTGGAGGAGTTAGTTGGTTAGTGACCCAGGATGAAGCAAAATCATATTAGAGCAGTGCAGAGGTAGTTCTTACTGGAATCGGTGCAGATGAGCAGCTTGCAGGTTATTCTCGTCATCGTGCCTGCTTCAACACACACGGGCCAGAGGAATGAATAAGGAAATTGCGATGGAACTGGGTTGAATTTCTTCTAGAAATTTTGGTCGTGATGACAGTTATTGGTGATCATGGAAAAGAAGGAAGATTTCCTTTCCCGCATGAAACTGTCTCCTTTCTAAATTCCCTACCAGTTTGGGAAAGGGCAAATTTGACTTTACCCCATAGAATTGGTGAAAAACTGATTTTGCATCTTGCAGAAGTGGAACTTGGTCTTACAACCTCTGCTCTTCTGCCAAAATGGGTCATGCAATTTGGATCCAGAATTGCAAAAATGGAAAAGAATAATGAAAAGACATCTGATAAACGTGGAAAGCTCCAAGTCATTTCTTTAGAAAACCTTTCTATTGAAAAAGAGATTAAAATGTAATATTTCATAGTGTAACATTTACTGAATGATGATTTTAAAAAAATAAAATACTCTGCTTCTTTGAAAACAAACAAAAGCACCTCAACAAATATTAGCTAACCAAATTCAACAATACATGATTAAGTATACTGTTATCATAAATTTATACCATGATCAAGTATGATTTATTCCAGGCATGTAATGATGGTTCAATGCCTGCAAATCAATCAATGTGTGGTACACCACATTAACAAAATGAAGGATAAAATCATATGATCATCTCAATAGATGCAGAAAAAGCACTTGACAAAATTTAACATCCATCCCTGATAAAAATGCTCAATAAACTGAGTATAAAGGGAATGTACCTCAACACAATAAAGGCCATATATTACAAGCCCAGAGCAAACACTGTACTCAATGGTTTAAAAAAAGAAAGAAAGAAAGAAAGAAAGCTTTGCTTCTAAGATCAGAAACAAGACAAAGATGCCAACTCTTGCCACTTTTATTCAACAGTGGAAGTGCTAGCCAGAGTAATAGTCAAGAAAAAAAAAAGCCATCCAAATTGAAAAGGAACATGACATTTGCATCTATTTGCAGGTGACATGATATTATATATAGAAAACCCTAAAAACTCCACCAAAAAAAAAAAACCTGTTAGAATAAATGAATTCAGTAAACTTGAAGGATATAAAATCAATATACAAAAGTTAGTTGCATTTCTATACACTAATAATGAACTATCAGAAAGAGAAATTAAGAAAACAGTCACATTTACAATTGCAAAAGAATAAAATACCTAGAAATAAATTTAACCAAGGAGGTGAAATACATACACACTGAAAACTGTAAGACATTGATGAAAGAATTTGAAGAAGACACAAATAAATGGAAAGATATTCCATGCTCATTAATTGGAAGAATTAACATTGTTAAAATGTCTCTACTACCCAAAGCAATGGATAGATTCAATGTAATCCCTATCATAATTTCAATGGCATTTTTCACAAAAATAGAATACACAATCCTAAAATTTTTATGGAACCACAAAGGCACTGAATAGCCAAGGCAATCTTGAGAAAGAAAGAAAAAGTTGGAGGCATCGCACTTCCTGATTTCAAACTATACTACAAAGCTATAGTAATCAAAACAGTATAGTACTGTCATAAAAACACACATAGACCAATGGAACAGAATAGAGAGCCCAGAAATAAGCCCATGCACATATGGTCAATTACTTTACCACAAAGGAGCCAAGAATATAAAATAGGGAAAGGATAGTCTCTTCAATAATGGTGTTGGGAAAACTAAACAGCCACATGCAAAAGAATGAAACTGAACCAGTATCTTACTCCACTCACAAAAGCAATTCAAAATGGATTAAAGACATGAATTTATGACCTGAAACCATAAAACTCCTAGAAGAAAACATAGATGGTGAGCTCCTGGACATCAGTCATGGCAATGATTTTTTGGATATGACACCAAAAGGAAAAGCAACAAAAGCAAAAATTAAAAAGTGGGACTACATCAAACTAAAAAGATTCTTTATATCAAAAGAAACAATTAACAAAGTGAAAAGACAACTTATGGAATATGAGAAAATATTTGCAAGTCATTTATCTGATAAAGGGTTAATATCCATAATACATAAAGAACTACTACAACTTAATAGAAAAAACAAATTAATTAATAAATGGGAAAAGCATCTGAATAGACATCCTCACAAAGAAGACATACAAAGGGCCAACAGGTACAGGGAAAGGTGTTCAACATCACTAATCAGTGAAATGCAAATCAAAACCACAATAAGATGTCCCCTCACACCTGTTAGAATAGCTATTATCAAAAAGACAAGAAATAACAAGTATTGGTGAGGATGTGGAGAAAAGGGAACCCTTGTGCACTGTTGGTGGGAATGTTAACTGGTACAGCCACTATGGAAAACAATATGGAGGTTCCTCAAAAATTAAAAATAGAACTACCATATGATCCAGCAATTCCACTTCTGGACATTTAACTGAAGGAAATGAAATCACTAACTCAAAAAGATATCTGTACCCCTGTGTTTATTAAAGCATTATTCACAATAGCCAAGACATGGAGACACCCTATTAACACATGAACGGGTTAAAAAAAATGTGGTGTGTGTGTGTATGTGTATATATATATATACACACACACACACACACAATGAAATACTATTCAGCCATAAAAAAGGAAATTATATTTTTTGTAACAACATGTATGGACCTTGAGGGCATCATGCTAAGTGAAATAAGCCAGACAGAGAAAGACAATTACTGTATGATCACTTCTATTTAGAATCTTAAAAACAAAAAACTAAAAACACCAAACTCATAGATGCAGAGAACAGATTGGTGGTTGCCAGGAGTGGAGAGTGGCTGAAATGGGTAAAGGTGTTTTAAAAGGTACAAACTTTCACTTATAAATAAGTCCTAGGGATGTAATATACAGCATAGTGACTTTAGCTAACCATACTGTATTATATATTTGAAAGTTGCTACTACAGTAAATCTTAAAAGTCCTCATCACAAGAAAGAAAAAAATTGTAACTATATGTGGTGATGAATGTTAACTAAACTTACTGTGGTAAACTAAACTTGTTGTGGTAATCACAGTACATACACATATCTAATCATTATATTATACACCTAGAACTATTTGTATGTCAATTATATCTCAATTTTTAAAAAGCAGTAATTTGAGGGTAGTTTTTTATGCAGCAATAGATAACTGGAAAATTATTTATTGTATTATTTCTTTAGTGGTTAACAGAGAGATCACAATATTTATTCTTGACTTAGAGTACATATTAAATATGGTTTCATAATAATGCATTTTTATTTAGTTCAAAATACAGCTGAGCCTTGAACAACTCGGAGTTGAACTGCATGGGTCAAGTTATGTGCAAATTTTTTCCAATAAATATATACTGCAATACTACACAATCCATGGTTGGTTGAATCCATGGATTCCTGGATCCAGAGGGTCAACATAAAGTTATACATGGATTTTTTGACTGTGCACGATTGGCATCCCTAACTCCCATGTTGTTCAAGGGTCAACTGTATTTTCCTTGAAACTTTTTACTTGACCCAGAGATTATTTAGAGGCATGCTGTTTAACTTCCAAGAGTTTGGAGATTTTCTTGATTTCTTTCTATTACTGATTTTCCACTTAATTCCATTATGATCAGGGAAAACATTTTGCATGATTTCAATTTTAAAAAAAATTTAAAGTTTGTTTTATTACCCAGAATGTGGTCTGTCTTAGCAAATGTTTCATGTTCATTTGAAAAGAATGTATATTCTGCTGTTGTAGAGTGACATTCTATAAATGTGGACTATATCCAGTCGGTTGATGGTATTGTTGAGTTCTATATCTTGCTGGTTTTCTTTTTCTTTTTCTTTTTTTAGGTCTTGCTGATTTTCTATTTGTTCTATGAACTACTGAGAGTGGAGTGCTGACATCTCTAATTGTATATTTGTCTGGTTTTTTCTTCAGTTCTGTCAATTTTTGCTTTATATATTTTAAAAATCTATTGTTTGGTGCATACACATTTAGGACCATATTTCCTCTTGGTCAATTGACCCTTTTGTCATTATGTTATATCCCTCATCCCAGGTAAATGTTTTTGCTCAGATACCTACTTTGATATTGATATATCTACTCCAGTTTTATTTTAATTAGTGTTTGCATAATTTATCTTTTTCTATCCTTCTCCTTTTGAACCTACCTGTATTATATTTGAAATGAGAAGATGTGGCACATATATACAATGGAATATTACTCAGCCATAAAAAGAAATGAAATTGAGATATTTGTAATGAGGTGGATGGACCTAGAGTCTGTCATACAGAGTAAAGTAAGTCAGAAAGAGAAAGACAAATACTGTATGCTAACACATATATATGGAATTTAAGGGAAAAAAATGTTATGAAGAACCTAGGGGTAAAACAGGAATAAAAACACAGACCTACTAGAGCATGGACTTGAGGATATGGGTAGGGGTAGGCGTAGGCTGTGACGAAGTGAGAGAGTGGCATAGACATATATACACTACCAAACGTAAAACTGATAGCTAGTGGGAAGCAGCCGCATAGCACAGGGAGACCAGCTCGGTGCTTTGTGACCACCTAGAGGGGTGGGATAGGGAGGGTGGGAGGGAGGGAGACGCAAGAGGGAAGAGATATGGGAACATATGTATATGTGTAACTGATTCACTTTGTTATAAAGCAGAAACTAACACACCATTGTAAAGCAATTATACTCCAATAAAGATGTAAAAAAAAAAAGAAATGAGATACTTGTGTTTTTATTCATTCAGACAATCTTTGTTTTTAAATTTTTGTTTTGGGAACACATATATCTTATATAATAGTTGATTTTTTAAAATTTATGTCTACTATTTGTTTCCTGTTTATTCTATTTTTCATTCCTCTGGTTACCCTTTCTTGCCTTCTTTTGAATTATTTAAACTTTTAATTTATTATGTTTTTTTCTACATCTCTTTGTATAGGTTTTTTAGTGGTTGCTATCAAGATAATGTTAGTTATACATCACTTTTTGCAGTACATAGAATCAAATTTTACAACTTTCAAAGTTAGCACCATAGAGTCAATTTACCCTCCCTAGTTGATATGGTAGTTTTTAAATATAAGGTATTACCTCTACATACAGTGAAACCACTATCACACACTGTTGCTATTTTTGCCTTCAACCATCAAACATATTTTAAAGAACTGGAGAGAAGTAGAAGTTTATAATATATACCCAGCTATCTACCATGTCTCTTGAATTCTTTTCATTCCAGATTTTCCAAGTTTCCTTCTTGGATCATTTCCCTTTTGTCTTAAAAACTTCCTTTAGCATTTCTTTTAAAACAGGTCTGCTGACAATAAATTCTCTTTGATTTCATCTGAGAGTGTCTTTATTTCACTTTCATTCATGAAGGTATTGTCACTGGATATAGAATTCTGGGCTGAGGGTTCTTTTCCCTCAGAGCTTTAAAAAATACTGTTTCATTCCCTTCTGCTTTCACAATTCCTCATGAGAAATCTACAGTCATTCAAATAATCATTTTCCTTTGTTCCCCATAAGTAATGCATCATCTGTCTTTGTCATCATATAAGATTTTGTCTTTGCCTTTAGGTTTCAGTAGTTTTATTATTAAGTGTCTTGGCATGGATTTCTTTTCTTTTTAACTTTTAATTTTATATAGTTGATTAACAATGTGTTAGTTTCACATGTACAGCAAAGTGATTCAGTTATATATATACATGTATCTATTCTTTTTCAAATTCTTTTCCCATCGAGGTTCTTACATAATACTGAACAGAGTTCCCTGTGCTATAAGTAGGCCCTTGTTGGTTATCCATTTTAAAAATAGCAGTGTGTACATGTCAATCCCAAACTCCCTAACTATCCCTTTCCCCCACCCTTCCCCCCGGTAACCATAAGTTTGTTCTCTAAGCCTGTGAGTCTGTTTTGTAAATAAGTTCATTAGTATAAATTTTTTTTAGATTCTGCATATAAGTGATATTATACGATATTTCACTTTCTCTGTCTGACTTACTTCACTCAGTATGATAATCTCTAGGTCCGTCCATGTTGCTGCAAATGTCATTATTTCATTCTTTTTAATGGCTGAGTAATATTCCATTGTATATATGTACCACAACTTCTTTATCCATTCCTCTGTTGATGGATATTTAGGTTGCGTCTATGTCTTGACTACTGTAAACAGTGCTGCAATGAACATTAGGGTGTATGTATCCTTTCAGACCATGTTTTTCCCTGGATATATGCCCAGGAGTGGGGTTGCTGTATCATATGGTAGCTCTATTTTTAGGTTTTGTTTTTTTTTTTTTGCGGTGCAACGGAGCAACAGGCTCCGGACGCGCAGGCTCAGCGGCCACGGCCCATGGGCGCAGCTGCTCCGCGGCATGTGGGATCCTCCCGGACCGGGGCACGAACCCGTGTCCCCTGCATCGGCAGGCAGACCCTCAACCACTGCGTCACCAGGGAAGTCCTATTTTTAGGTTTTTAAGGAACCTCCATACTGTTCTCCATAGTGGCTGTACCAATTTACATTCTCATCAACAGTGTAGGAGAGTTCCCTTCTCTCCACACCCACTCCAACATTTATTGTTTGTGGATTTTTTGATGATAGCTATTCTGACTGGTGTAAGGTGATATCTCAATGTAATTTTGATTTGCATTTCTCTAATAATTAGCAGTGTTGAACATCTTTTCATGTGCCTCTTGGCCATCTGTATGTCTTCTTTGGAGAAATGTCTATTTAGGTCTTCTGACCATTTTTTGATTGGGTTCTTTGTTTTGATGATATTAAGCTGCATGAGCTGTTTGTAAATTTTGGAGACTAATCCCTTGTCAGTCACATCATTTGCAAATAGTTTCTCCCATTCTGTGGGTTGTCTTTCCATTTTGTTTATGGTTTCCTTTGCTGTGCAAAAGCTTTTGAGTTGAGTTAGGTCCCATTTGTTTATTTTTATGTTTTTTTAAATTTCCATTACCCTGGGAGACAGATTGAAAAAGATATTGCTGCAATTTATGTCAGAGAGTGTTCTGCCTGTTTTCCTCTAAGAGTTTCATAGTGTCAGGTCTCACATTTAGGTCTTTAAACTATTTTGAGCTTATTTTTGTGTATGGTATTAAAGAATGTTCTAATTTCATTTTTTTTTACATATAGGTAGCTGTCCAGTTTTCCCAGCATCTGGCATGGATTTCTTTGGGTTTATCCTGTTTGGAGTTTTCAAATCTCTGAACTTTTCAAATCTCTAGGTATATGCCTTTGACAAAATTTAGGAAATTTTTAGCCATTAGTTCTGCAAATATTTTTTGTTGCAATAGACTGTTTATCATCTCCTTCCAGGAGTCATGACACATTACACCTTTTGGAATTGTTTCAGAGATTCCTGAAGCTTTGTTCATTTCTTTTCACTCTTTTTTGTTTTTTCCTTCTTTTGTTAGGACTAGATAATTTCTATTGTTCATCCTTGAAGATAATATATCTTCAAGTTCACTCACACATTTTTCTACCATCTCAATATTGCTACTGCCCTTATTCAGTGAAATATTTCACCCTGTCACTGTGGAAGATAGTACATATATTTTTCCGTTCTAAAACTTCTGTGTGGTTACTTTTTCCATTTTGTTTCTTTGCTGATATTTTCTATTGTCCATTTGTTTCCAAAGTATTCATCATTACTTCTTGGAGCATTTTCATCATAGCTGCTTTAGAAGTCTTTGTCTGATAATTTCAACATCTCCGTCATCTCAGAATTAGTGTCTGTAGATTGTCTTTTCTATTTGAATTGGAACATTACAGGTTTTTGTATGCCAAGTAATTTTGATTGCATCCTGGACATTTTGAATAGAATGTTAAGAGAATCTAGGTCTTGTTTAAATCCTATGGAAAATGTTGATATTCTTGTTTTAGCACACAATCAACCCAGTTGGGTTCAGGCCAAAAATTCTGACCACCTTTCTGTGTCTAATGTCTAATGGTCTGTTAGACATTCTTATGCTGTATCTTATTTTATGTTCTGTATTTTATACCCTTTTAATTCTCTCTGTGAATTAATCTGGATACTTTTTATTCACCTCTTCTGGTTTACTAGTCCACTGTTTTGTTGATTCTAGATAGTTCCTCAATCCATCTATCTAATTCTCAATTTCAGTCTTAACTTCCCTCCTCCCCTCAGTTCTAGGAGTTTTATTGAAGTCTTCTGTATGGGTTCCAGCTCTCTGTTAAAATTACTTGTTATTGTTTGAACTTTTATTTTATTTTTTAAATTAATTTATTTTATTTAATTAATTGTTTTTTAAGCCCCCTGCATGGGGGCTTTTCTCTGGTTGTGGTGAGCAGGGTCTACTCTTCGTTGCAGTGCGTGGGCTTCTCACTGTGGTGGCTTCTCTTGTTGTGGAGCATGGGCTCTAGGCGTGCGGGCTTCAGTAGTTGTGGCACACAGGCTCAGTGGTTGTGGCTCACGGGCTGTAGAACGCAGGCTCAGTAGTTGTGGCACACGGGCTTAGTTGCTCTGCGACAAGTGGGATCTTCCCGGACCAGGGCTCGAACGCATGTCCCCTGCATTGGCAGGCGGATTCTTAACCACTGTGCCGCCAGGGAAGCCCTGAACTTTTAAATTTCAGTTATTTTGCAGTCCTCAGATAAATCAAAACTCTAAATTACTTGTGGGTCTATTTCTATTTCTGTTGATTTGCTTACTGGGTTTTTGTTTGTTTTGTAACTTTTAGACTTGATGCTACATATAATAGATGAAAATTTGTAGAGACCCTGAATGAAATTATGTTCCTCCAAGGAGGGTTGAGTTTTCTTTTGGCTTGCAAATAGAGTACCTATGACTCACTTTGATCCTGTCAAGAGTTGGTTTTAGACTACTGGGGTGCTCTGTTTCAGTTCTGCCCTTGCTTGTGGAGTGTAGTCCTTATTCCCAAGGTAAGGGGAAGAACAAAAGAAGAGCTCCTCTTTCAATTGTGAAGGATATTTTCACTGATTGTAGAATTCAGTGTGAACCATTTTTTCTTTTCAGCATTTTAAAGATGCTGCTCCACTGTCTTCTTGCTAGTGAAAAGTCAATTGTAATGCATATTCTTGCTCCTCTATATTTAATGTATCTTTTCCCTCTGGCTGCTTTAGAGCTGTTTCTCCCCCTTTTTGATTTTAAACTGTTTGATCATGATGTATATAGGTGTGATATGCTTTTTTTTTTTTTTTTTTTTTTTTTTTTTTTTTTTTGCGGTATGCGGGCCTCTCACTGTTGTGGCCTCTCCTGTTGCGGAGCACAGGCTCCGGACGCGCAGGCTCAACAGCCATGGCTCACGGGCCCAGCTGCTCCGCGGCATGTGGGATCTTCCCGGACCGGGGCACGAACCCATGTCCCCTGCATCGGCAGGCGGACTCTCAACCACTGTGCCACCAGGGAAGCCCTTGCTTTGTATTTATTTTGCTTGGCGTTTTCTGACCATCTTGGGTCTGTAAATTGATGTGTTCTATCATATTGGACAAATTTGGTGCAGTATATCTTCAAATATTTTTGTCACATTTTTCTCTCCTTTCTTTCTGGAACTTCACTTGCACATGTATTTAAACTGCTTGGTCTTGTCCTGCAGATATCTGATGTTACATTTCTTTAATTGTCAATATCTTTTCTTTCTGTTTTTCAGATTATATAACTTCTATCTTTAAGTTTATTGTCCCTTTCTCCTGCCAATTCCGTTCCATTGTTATGCCCATTCAGTGAATTTTTCATTTCAGATATTGTACTTTTGGTTCTAGATTTTCATTTGTTTCTAATGGCTTTCATTTCTCCACTGAGATTCTCCATTAGTTGTTCATTGTGACCTTTAAATACTTGAACATAGTTATAAGAGTTATGCTAAAATTTATTTCCTGCTAGTTCCTCCAACTGAGCCTTCTCATTTTCTTTCGACTGCTTTCTCTTAAGTATGGATCACATTTTTTCTGGTTTTTCACTTGCCTATTAATTTTTTATTGTATGCTTGACATTGTAAATGATACAATGTTATCTTCCTTCAATGGGTGTTGGTTTTATCCTTGTAAATTCCCCTTGGCCTGTCTGATTTGTTTTTATTCTTTGTTACTGCATGTGATATGAGGAAACAAAATTTTGAATTTTGTTCTAAGACATGCTTTTTATACTAAGGTATGACCCTTAAAGGATGCCTTTCTGGCATCTCAGATGAATGCCTGAAGTGCTTAATAAGGTCTCTCTACCCCACTGAGCTGGAACTCCAATGTCTCTCAACGCTGCATGACATGCAGAAAGCAATTTCTGCTAGGCATTAGAGTCTTCTCATGGCTATATTCAGCCCAGCTCTTGACCAAGGACACATGGTGAATCACCATGTAGACTTTTGGGACCCTCTCTTTCACAGCTACCTATTTTCAGATATTCTACCCTGCCAATTTCAGCTGCTTCAGCAGCCCAGACCTCTACTCCCTCTATCCTTAACTAAGACTACTGCTCTGTTTCCACTTTCTTGCACCCCCAAAAAAGTGTCCTTCAGCAGAAAACTCAGGACAGTTATGGGATAGTTGTGGAGCACACCTCAGGTGTTTTCCTTCTGTCAAAGATCATAGCTGTGTGCTGTCTATTACCCAATGCCTGAAAAGATTTGCCTTATCATTTTGTCCAGTCTTATATTTTTTTTCAGTAGGAGAACAAGTCATGTACCTATTACTTTCTCATGGCTGGAAGCAAGTCTTTGGTGCACATTAATTTAAATGCACACTGAGATTTAAATCATTGATATTAGAACTTTTTATAAAATCAATTTTTTTTTTTTTTTTTTGCGGTATGCGGACCTGTCATTGTTGTGGCCTCTCCTGTTGCAGAGCACAGGCTCCGGACGCGCAGGCTCAGCGGCCATGGCTCACAGGCCTAGCCGCTCCGCGGCATGTGGGATCTTTCCGGACCGGGGCACAAACCCGTGTCCCCTGCATCGGCAGGCAGACTCTCAACCACTGTGCCACCAGGGAAGCCCTCATAAAATCAATTTTTGACAAAGATTAGCTAAGAGTGTGCTTAATAAAAATTTTAGGAGTGACTAAAGGGGAAAGCGGTTAATGCCTTTAAGGGCATTGAAAACACACTTCAAATTTCAAACTTAATCTATATTATTATGTATATGATGCTCTTAGTTGGATAGACTTAGCAAGTAAAAAAGTTTTAATGATCTATATTGTTTTTATTTGATATATTACCTCTGTTGTTATATATATGATACTACTAGATTTAGAAAGTTATATATATATATATTTTTTTCTTTCCCATTGTTGACCTTTTGTTAATACACAGTGTTCTTTCTTAAGGTCATTGATTCTAAGTTGGAAATACTAGACCTTTGAATCACTGGTTAGTGAGTAGCTAAATTAAGAGTCACTGCGTTAGGAAGAAACCAGTTCAGACTGAAACACATATGACTATTTGGTTGAAGAAGTAACTGTCCATTTTTAAAGGGTGGAGATGGTTTGGTAGTAAATTAGTTCTCTCTCTGCCCTGGGAGATTAGACAAACAATGGATCTAACTAAGAAAATAGACTGACTCATTTGGCTACAATGCTATACTAAAGTTACAAGCAAACTAACATTAATATCCAGAAAGAGAATTGGGTTCTGTATACTGTAAATGAATTTTACAGTCAATTCAATGAGAATTCTCACTGAAGAAACCAAAAATCAGATATTGAATTCATAGATCTAAAGGCACTCTGAACCCTGTCTTTCCTAATTCATCATCTGCTATAGCAAGGCTATAGTCATGTGCAATTTACTTAAATATTTATCAACTCTTCCTTAGGATGGTAGTTTTTATTGGAGAAGCAAGGTTTGTAATAACTTTCTTTCCTCTTAATTTTCTTGAGCATTTCCCAACTTCTTCTAGTAGTGAACACTCTATCTGCAAAGTGCACAGGTACAGATGAGGAGGAAGAAAAGTCAGACTTGTTGGGCAGGAAGCGAAGTTGTACAGGTCTAATAGTAGGTCATAAGTGAATAGGGGTGGAGAATGTGAGAGAAATGGAATCACAGATCTGGAAGGGACAAGTCACGTGGTCCAGACTGCCTCTAGACAGGTCGGGAAGGAGTGTTTGGGTGGACCTTTTTCACATCTGGATTTAGTTTCTCTTGAACTTTTTCAGCAGTTGCCATTCACCAAGGCTGATTTCTTCTCTGCAAGTCATGAGGTACTTCTCCTGCCCCAGGATAAAGCCCTTTGGAGTGGATTTAATTAGTTTTGGGGATGGTCCTGTTCTTATTCCAGGAGGTCTGTTTCAGGTTTAGGTCATTCCATTGGCCTCATCAACAACTGAAGGGCAGATCTCCTGGCCACTCAATAATTCCCTGGGCGGAGAGGAAAGGCCTCTAAGCTGATAGTCATACTCCATGTATTTCTAACTCCCCTCAGCTGGAAGAACATGATGTGCTGAGGTGGGTGGAGCTTTGAGTTGAGCTTTTTAGGTAGTTTCAGGTCTCACTGTCCATGAGAGAAGCATACAGCTGCCTACCTTTCCCAACATACACATCCACATCCCTACATTATTCACTGGTAGAAGTGGAGAGACTGTGGACGAAGGAGGATGGAAGTGAATTTTAACTTATTCTTCTGCTTCACCCAGGGAAGAGGTTTATGAGCATAAGCACAGAGGTTAATGAGATATTTCTTGCTCTTTGATGCCCATCACATCACTCGCCCCGTCTCCCCCAACCTCCTATTCCCACACACACACACACACGCACACACACACACACACACACACACACACACACACACACACACACGAGCTTGTGCACGCACTGTGAGCAGAAATACAACCCCCACCTCCCCTGCCCCTCCCTCCCTCCCGGCACAGACCGATCAGAACTTCCCCTGGGTCGTGGCCCAGCGATATGGAGCGGCCCTGGCGCGGAGCCCTGCTCTTCCCGAGTCGTGGGTGGCGCGGTACTTGTTTCCCTCCCCTCCCTTTCCGGACCCAAACGGGGATGTATCTGGGTCAGCCTGGGAGGGGCCGGACCTGCCAGGGACCAGCGGGGGAAGGGGCGGAAGGGGGTGGCGATGACAGCATTTTTCAGGTTTTTGGCATTTCTGAGATTCGCCCCGTCCAGCTTCTCACCGCGCTCGCGCCTAGCGAGGGCTGATGCTCCGGCCAGTCTCGGCTCTAGGAGGGGGTGGGGGGAGAGCCGGTCTTTCCTATCTGGACGGCCACCCCTTCACGCCCTGCGAACAATGCAGCGCCCACCCCACCCCCAACACGCACACACATTCCCCATTCCCCAAGGCACGCTCCGCGGGCGGGCGGCGGGTTCCTCCGCCCCAGGAAAAGAGCAATGGAACAGTTCACGGCCGCCGCGAGTTCCTGGTCTTCCTTCCTTTCCGGTGATAAACGGCGGGGCTACAAGCCAGTTGCTGCTCAAGATGCTCCACCCGCGGGCTCAAGCCTGTCTCTCTTGGCCCTGCGGGGGCCCAGATCAGGACCGATAGTCCCTTGACCTCCGCAAGGAGCAAAAGCTGAGCGCCAGGGCGGCAAGAGGCGCGACCGGTGCTGGGGCGCAGACCCTCGGCGGGCTCCTGCTGCCTCAGTTCCTCGCTGCATGATCTTTTGCGCTCTACAGCGCCGTGGAGGAGCTGGGTGTGCGTAAACACCGCATCTTCCCCAGACGTTTCGGCCGAGGACGCCTGGGTGAGGTCCGGAGGGTCAGGGACCTTCCCGTTTCCCCTCCCTTGGAGCTCTATATATAAGCCCAGCACCGTGGAATCAAGGCCACAGGTCTTCACTTCCCTGAGGCCTGAACCCTCCCTCTCCAACCTTGCCCTGCTTAGCTCCAGATTTACGAGGGCTTGCTCCTCCTTTCGGTATTAGGAAGAGAAGCGGAGGGATGAGTTGAAAATCATCTCTGGATTCTTGCCTCCTGTACACAGCTGTATCCCTATCCTCTCCCTCCTTTCCCCACATTGCCCGCTCGGTGACTTATGTTTGCCGGAGGGTAGCCTCGCCTATCCGGAGCGCTCGGTCCTGTGGCGGGGCACCCACTGATGCTCTTTGGCCCGGAGCTTCCCGAAAGGTGCCTGCCTCCGCGGGTGCTCGAGGCCACGCAGAGGTGCTTCTCCCTCCCCGCATCACCTCACCCACAGACCTCTCTTGCCATCATTTCACCCACCCTTATATAAAACCGCGCGACCCACCCCCCCGCCATCCTACCCGGCGCAGCGCCCCCTCCCTTGGCTGCGCCTGGGCGGGCGGGCGGGGAGCTGAAGGGACCGGGGCGCGCGGGAGGCGCGCAGAGCTCTCCGGCAGCCCGCGCTCGCCGCGCCTGGGGAATTGGTTGTGGGCGAGGCGGCCCCGGCTGGCCTTTATCGCTCGCCCCGCTGGTCGCTTGAAACTTTATCAGCGAGTCTCGCCACTCGCCTCAGACGCGAGCGGGGGGCGGGGGCGCGGCAAGGCGCCGGCGGCCGTGACGAGGCGCTCCCGGCGCTGAGCGCTTCTGCTCCGGGCACGCATGGCGCCCGCACACGGAGTCTGACCTGATGCGGACGCAAGGGGGTTAATATGAACGCCTGTCTCGGTGGAATCTGGCTCTGGCTCCCTCTGCTCTTGACCTGGCTCAGCCCTGAGGTCAGCTCTTCATGGTGGTAAGTGCACGCGCACGGGCGCCGGGGTATTTTGGGGATGGGAGTGGAGCCCGCAGGGGCCACATAGACGCTTCCCGGCGGCGCTTCCCCGCGGCCGCGGCAGTCACGGCTTCCGACCCGAACCCAAGCTGCTGCCCTCTCCTATTGCCCCTTGGATTCTCCTCGGAAGCCCATTCCAGCTTCGACAACTTCAACACCCCCCCGCGCCCCCCCCATTCCCCCTCAACTGAGAGCTCGGATGTTCGGTGTATTTGGATCCAGCTGAGCGACAGCAAAATCGGGATCTTTGAGACAAGCGCTAGCCGGGTCTCTAGCTCTACTAGCACAGACGGGTGTGCGCGCGCGCGCGCGTGTGTGTGTGGGTGGGTGGGTGGGTGAACTTAGCTCCAAAACTACTATCATCCCCCCATGCTCCCCTCCCCCCAAAAAACCCTCAAGATAAAAACCGACGGGGCAATTCAGGCGGGCAAGAGCGGTAGAACCCGAAGCGTGTGATTTTGCCTTCTTTCCCGTCCTTCCACATTCCTAGTGCTTCACCCCAATGGGGCGGAAGAACATTTTGCTGCCTCCAGGTAGAGACTACCGCCTTAATGCGAAGCTCCAGAGGCCGGGAGCTCTAAGATGTCAGTTCGAAACCACAGTCACCCCAAAGAGTAAATTTGCTGCTGTCCTTTATACGTGGATCTTCGATTTATTCTGCATAGTGAAGGAACGTTGAAACGTAACAGGTCTTAGCATCCTTAAAAGTTCCAAAGGGAGAGGCTCTCCCCACCCAGAAACTCATCTCCATCTCCTTCATCTTGAGAAGAGAGAGAGTTGAGAGCTCTTTAGCGTTCTTGCACCTAAAAACTTCCGAACTGATACTTAAAACACTGATTCAGAAAGACCTGTTATCTGTTATGATGTGCTGTTTTTTAAAAGAATCTGGCAAAAGTAAGGCGTCGCAGCCAAATGAGAGACTGGAGCAGGGAACTTTAGGAAGACACGAGCTCTTCAAAGGAGCAAAGCAAAGAAAGCATGGATGGGAAGAGGGGTTCAATTCCTTCCTAAGCCACTTTGAACAGAAAGGCGTTTAGCCTTGACATTACTGACATAGGATCAAAGATTGATTTATCAGAGTGACCGTTTTTCAATAAAATGACTATTTCTGTCTCCATGGGTGTATAAACATTATTTATTGCCCAGGCTTTTTGTCACATTGTCTCTCAGCTGTCACTTAAATATATTTTTGGGGAGTCACAGCTGTAATGATTTTATGATCATATAAAATAATGAAAATACAAGAAAAAGACATTCTCCTTGTTTGATCGCTTCAAAAGACACCTATGGCAGCTTGGGTTATATAAAAGGTACCTTTCTAAACATTTCACAACTAATAGAGAACATCTGGGTAGAGATGATGATGTAATTTTTTGTTAAAGTTTCTTCTCAAAAGTACTTTATGGAGCTATAACACTGTTTGATTCTTCCAAACATTTAGTGTCCTTAATAACAATAGAAAGATTTTTTCCCAAAGGTTCTCTATAAAAGCCAAAAAGAGCTGGAAAATGGAAATATTTAACAGATTCTTTAGTAGGAAAAGAAAGGCATGCCTGTGCAGAGAGGATAACATCAGATACCGGCAGGTGTTGATTAGACAGATACAGACAGTTTAAGACACTTAAACATTAGATCAAATAAATGGCAGTGAGGAGCTTCTAAAGGTCGGCTTCCTCCAAAGCCAAGTCCAGACACATTGTGTACTGAGATCAGAGTCTTCTTGGAAGAAGTCTTCCAAAAACATGTTGCCCCTTCCCGCCTCAACCCATTCCCCAACTGCAGACCTTGCCTCTCCCACCCTGCCCAGAGCATCATCTGGTGGCCTCGGCTTCACATCCAAGAAACAGTCAGCACTCCGTTTTGGGGTGGCTTCTACCAGACCACTCACCATGCCTGCTGTGCCGCTTCTCCAGTGAACTAAAGTTAAATAACCTTTGCCTTCTAATATCCCCCAAAAGATAGGAATTCATATTTGAAATGCTGCTTTGAACTCTTCCCTCTCCCGGGAAACACCACGTGAGGCCTCGCTGTTCTGTGCTCTCCCCCGTGTTGGTCCTTCCCAGGTACATGAGAGCTACAGGTGGCTCCTCCAGGGTGATGTGTGACAATGTGCCAGGCCTGGTGAGCCGCCAGCGGCAGCTGTGCCACCGACACCCGGACGTGATGCGTGCCATCGGCCTGGGCGTGGCCGAGTGGACGGCAGAGTGCCAGCACCAGTTCCGCCAGCACCGCTGGAACTGCAACACCCTGGACAGGGATCACAGCCTCTTCGGCAGGGTCCTGCTTCGAAGTAAGTCTCCCGCCTTCACGCAGCTCATGGGCTCTACCCTCATATACACACACCCTTATTTGGTCTTCAAAGTCCCTGCTCATCTTGTCTTGCATGCTATGCAGTCAGAAGCTTGTTCTGTTGGGTGCCATTTGTCCCGTCGAGACAAGGACTCGAGAAATCAAGAAACTTGTCTGTCTCAAGTTTGGGAGGAGGATGTAGTGCCCCAGGCTGGTGTCTTTTTTATTCTTGGCTCTGTCCATCCACGTCAAGTCACAACCCTGCCTGTCCCTCCAGGTTCAGATTTTGTCTCTAGAAGAAAGGACGCAGCAGCCACAGAGCGCTTTTGACTTTTTAACTCTTCTTTCTGGGACTTGAAACTTCCAGAAGGAAATGAGCAGAAGATTGGGATAGAATGCCCAAATCTTTTATTGGCCATAGATGGTCATTATTACAATAACAAGTCAGTGTTATTAAGAAGCAGAGACAAATCTCTGCTCAACACCTCTGACCTCCCATTCGGCTACTCGGCTTCGGGTCACTCTGTTTCTAAATTAAGCATTTTTTTTCGGTAAACTGTAAATTCTGTAAGGCAGGAACTCATCTGCTTTCCCTGCACCTTACTTGGTACCTTGTGTGTTGTAGGCATCACTCATTCATTGAATGGTTGAATGAATGGATGGATGAACTTGTAGTGAGTGCCTATTCTCCAGGTACATTTTAAGCAGAAGGATATTTATGGAGGGTAGGGGTGGGAACCATGAATACACAGAGGTAGACCTTGGATATATTGCAGGTTTGGTTCCAGATCACCACAATAAAGCAAGTCACACGAATTTTTTGGGTTTCCCAATGCATATAAAAGTTATGTTTATACTACGCTGTAGTCTATTAACTGTTGAAAAAACAATGTACATACCTTAATTTTAAAATACTTTATTGCTAAAAAATGGTAACCAGCATTTGACAATGCAGGTTGCCACAAAGCTTCAGTTTGTAAAAAACAATATCTGTGAAGCGCAATAAAGTGCAATAAAATGGGGTACGCCTGTGGTTTCTTCCTTTCTCTTTTTTAGAAAGCACATTGAACATTATCTAACTACATAATAAACTTCTTAAAAGTTCTGAATGTGGAAAGTAGCTTACTAACTTGTACACAATCAGAGAAAATTAACTGAAAATCAGATCTTATTTTCAAAACATCCCCATCCCTTAACCTGGTCTTAGCAGCATTCTCCAAGAAGTAGCACATCCCATTTGCTACTGGGAAATCTTACTGAAAACACAACAGTTTATGTGCGAACCCCAGAAACAGGAAACTTTCCACTTGTTTTTGCCCACCTCCCCCTCCCAATCCTAAGAAAATCATTCGGGCTGTGCACTTGGTAATGCTTAACGGAGCGTGTTTCTATCAGGTAATCATCACAGCCCTAGGGTTTTATGAGGCCAAATGCATAACTGAATGTCTCTAAAATCCCCCAAGGGCGTAGTACTCTCACTCTTAGTGTACCCCTAAAGTTAATTTACTGTGATATTCTGCAATTTTATTCTCTGGTTTAAGAACATTCTTCCGCATTCCTTTTGGAGTTTTGATATGACATCACAACATTTTTGAAAGGATAATAATAAATTTCAACTACATGGAATTTTAAGACTTCACCTAGATCAACTCACCAGTGAATCAATTAAAGTGCTGGACCTTATCAAAGAGAGTTTGCAAATATCTGGCACAATACATCTTTGCATATATTAGGTACAGGCTCTTGGTGTTAAAGATGTATCAGGATTTTTCCTTTACAAAGGTCTCAACCATTTTCCAATGATTACAAATTAAGTGTACTTCTCATTTATAAAATGATCACCTATAGAGTCTGTCTATGAAAATCCATTAAGATGTCTCCATATTGAAAAAAAAAAAAACCTTTCCATAGCAAGTCAAAGGAAGCAAGTTTGACACTGATTCTAGAGAGTGTATATGCCAAAGCTGGAGGTTCATTCAACTTAATCTTGGCAATGTTTGTTTCTTCAGAGCTGTAGAATGGCTGAGAGGGAAAAGGTTATAAATAGAGAAAGCAGAACAAGTTTGACTTAGGCTAAGCCTTCAGGTAAATTAGAGATTATAACTGTACTCCCTTCAGATTTCTTTCAGATGAAGCTGAACGCTTTGCCAAAGTACTCAAAACTTAAAACACTCATGCTACACAGTTTCTTTCCAATCTTCACAGAAGGCCAGATTTCTTCCTGGACATTTACGTAAACTCCTGTGACTGTCAGTGATGATTTTGTGTTGGTTATGGGAAGGCTGAATTTGGCCTAAGGTAGCTTATCCTGGAAATAATCACGAAATTCCAATGAAGCTATCCAAAGAGTTTTACAATTAATTGCTTGGAGGGAAATTCACATCTTAGAGTTGTAAAGAACTCCTCCTTCGGAAACCTAAATGTCCTCATAGATAAATAGGAAAGCCAAAGGGCAGTACCACATATAAGAAGAACATAAAAGTTACTAACATATCCTGTGGTCATAGAGAAATGGAGAACATCTGCCTCTTTTGCTTCAGAGACCAAGAGTAAGGCAGACCGATTTTTAGGAACTTTCGTAATTTGCTCATTCAAACGACTATCACCAGACACGGGCAGAGAAATGTAAAGACAGAACTAGTAAACTCAAAAATAATCCTGCAAGAATTTGCATATACTTTCAGAATTCTAGAATAAGCCTAAACAAAAAGGTGATTAGATTTCATCCTTGTTAAAAAAAAAGGCAAGCATTTAAAAAGAAAAGAGTTGAACAACCCGTAACCTTCCAGAAAGCCTAGCTTCTAGTGTTCTGCCTTCCCAGCTGCCTGTCCCACCCTATACACTTAGTAAACATTGCTTGACTTATCTCAGACCAAAAATTAGAGAAACTTCAATAGTAACACATCAGGAAGTCTAAATATCACCATTTAGATTTGGATTTTGTTTCATATTGCAATGGCTTTAAAAAGAATCAGTTTTTCTAAGAAGAGGCCCGAGATCAAAATTTGTTTTGTTCCAAAGCCAACTCTTGAAATGTGCTACTATTTTGCACATAGCATTTTAGTGATTCATCTAAGACACTTAACTGAAAACATCTTAAGGCCGTATCTACATGATATACCAAAACATCTGGAGGTAAAATGAAAAGATATTCCATGTGCTAATTTTTTATTTAAATAAATAAATAAATATCTAGCTATTTAGTAATGCGTTTGAATAATAAATGACAAATATTTAGAAAGGCGATGGCTTTGCTTTGGAAATTATTTCTGAAATGTAGCAGATTTTTAAGTGATTTTTTTTTTTTTCTTTCAGCCAACAAGTCAATGTAGTTGTTTGCAAGTTAGGCCGGGATGCATTCTGTGCCTAGACAATTTATTCCTCTACTAACCTTCAAAATACTGTCTGGTCACTGACATTCTATCATCTGCATCTTCCATAGCTTTCCCCTAAAAGATCACCTCATAAAGTTTCTCTTCTTTCTCCTTAAGAAATAAGACTAGTGCAAAATCTATTACGCATTCAGGAATTTTCCCCCATATGATATCTCTAAATGTGGGGACTGAACTCCAAATCCAAAACCAGGCTTTAGCAGATCAATGGGATGACTGTGGACAAGGTATTTTCCTACATGGTAAAATGGGTAAAATAAAAATTTTATTTATCTGAAAGCCACTAGCAGAGATTAAGCCACATTTGCATCTATTAGTCACCATCTTTTACAAAACATAGCAATTCCTCTTAGAAAATCATCTGTGATCCTTATAACATAATCTGGAATTCTAAAACAGCTCCCACAACCGTCACATCTCTCTCTGGAGAGCACTACCTGCTACCTATGGCAAATATTCATATAACTGATTTTACCTAACTTCAAGGCATGATTGATTTTTTTTTGGATGGTTAGAGGTTTCGGGGAAGATATTTTTTGAAGGCTGAGGCAAGTGTCATTTAATATGGTATAGACACATTTTCCTGATTTTTAATAATGAGACTAGCAGAGCAGATATTGCAAGGGACGTATAATAAATTTTAGCACTGAATGACAAACGGAAACAAGCAGGGCTTTGACGCGAAAGGGTGGTTTGTTCTCCCAGCTGTGTGGTTCAAAAAGTCACACTCGTCTTGACATAGTGAATCACCAAATGGCTCTCCATTTGCTGCCTTGCACTGGCATTAGCTTGTTCGGCTTCTATTTTGATGGTGAATATATTTGCTGCAACAACCATTAGTAAAGAGCCATGCTAATAACAGTGAAATACAGCTCCACTTGAAAAATGAGGTGCACACAGACCCTTAAGAGCCTTATATCTGTCACTATACCACAACACCGTGTTATGAGTTACTACAGATTATTAAAATAATTTAATGTCGTTATCGCACTGAAATATGTACCCTTCAGCCTGGAAGTGAACGTAGCCTGTGCTCTAATAAAGAACAATTCTAAGAAAGCACCCCAAAGGGTTCTTGCCCAGGTCTAATTATAGGCGGTAAATTTGTTTCCTTCCAGAAAAAAACCAAAGAAAAGCTTTTCGCTGTCTTTTACCCAATACCAGTGATTAGTGCAGGTGTTCCAGAAGAAAGTAAATTCACCTTAATAGTTAGACGTCGTATGTAACTCAAGGATATTGCATAGTGCCTTCAATAATCCCGCCGTTACTTGTGAAAGCTGATGCCAAGCCGAAGCTCTCCAGGGTTAACCAGAGGTGCTGGTTACTGCTGTGAACTGTCTTCCCACCTCAACCCCTAGATTACTTCGAATTCAGGATCTCAGTAGCAATCATTTACACACATACAAGTGTCCTCAATAATGCCTGGAGGTCTGGAAGGTTTTTCCAGTGAGAGCTGTAGTAGCACGAATACCCAGAAATGTTATGGAATGATAGAATTGTAGAATTCAGACTGTATGCTGCAGAGGAGGAAACCAAGGTCTAGAGATGTCCTGCTCCTCTCTTCTGGGACATGTGGGATTCTAGGTTAAAGCAAGAACGTGTATGAGACTTTGGATGAAGCCAGGAACTGGGCAGGGCAGGCTTTTGCTGTATTTTCTTTTATACTCTATTTACTTTAAGGATAGTTGTCCTACAGTTATCCAAATTGATAAAAGCTTGTATTAAGCGCGACAATTCATATTCAAGAGCCAGCCTTGGCTCTGGGAAAGAATTCTCCGAGGATACTTTGTCTAGTGGCAAAGTATGTCAGAGGCAGAACAAGTATTAAACAGCCATCGTGTAAAAGTTATTCAGAACGAGCAATGCCAGACTACTTTTAAGAAAAGCATTTTTGTTACAGGTAGCCGGGAATCTGCCTTTGTTTACGCCATCTCCTCAGCTGGAGTCGTATTTGCCATCACCAGGGCCTGTAGCCAAGGAGAATTAAAATCCTGTTCCTGTGACCCAAAGAAGAAGGGAACCGCCAAGGACAGCAAGGGCACTTTCGACTGGGGTGGCTGCAGTGATAACATTGACTATGGGATCAAGTTTGCCCGAGCCTTTGTGGACGCCAAGGAAAGGAAAGGAAAGGATGCCAGAGCCCTGATGAATCTTCACAACAACAGAGCCGGCAGGAAGGTATGGACTGCAACAGTGCTCGTTTTGTAGACTGCATGGCCTTATAAATCACTTAAGGCAAGCTTATCTTAAGCCTTCCTAGAGTGCTAAAATGCTATCATCACAACTTCCCACTGTCCCCCAGCCCAGAGCTGTTTGTTCTAAAGAATACCACCAGCTGGGCTGAAATACCCCCACCTGCACTCTACCTTCCCTCCCACAGCTAAGCTCAAGGAGTCCACCCACTGCTTTTGGCATTGGGTACAGTCAGGTGCCTATGGTCTCTCTGGATACTGTATCATCTAGTCAGAAGATAGCATCTGTGGTTGAGGATAGGGCTGCATCCCACATACCAGTAGGACACTGAATGCTTGTATCTAAGGGGTATCAAGTCCCAGAACATCTTCTCTCAAACTTATCATGAAAGCAGCTCACCAGGCATGGCTTGTTCGCTTCTTCTAGATTCAGGGAAGCTCTTTTCAGAACCAGAAGCTGCTTTCACTCTTAAAAGCCCCACCTTGGGCTTTTAAGGGGTTTCTGGTACTGGATGAGTAAGTGGACTAGGGGAAGACGTGCCCCAAAGAGGCACACTGGCCCCTTAACCTCTAGTCCTGACTGAGCTCTTGGGCTGTGGGTACCTAGTCAATATTCATTCCCTAACTCCCATTTGTTAGATGAGGAAAATAGACCCTCCTGTGCTCGAGGTCACATGGAGAATCAGAAGAAAAGCCAGGACTAGAATTCAGGTTTCAACTCCCAGCCCCGGGGTGGTTTGGCCTAGGATTAAACCATTTCAATGCCAGTGTTCAGATCCACTGATGAGCCATGTCTTTGGGCATGGTGGCTTGACCAGAATAACTAGAGAATCTCAATAGAGAGAGAATAGAGAATAGAGAATCTTGAACCAGAATAACTAGAGAATCTGCTGCACATTAGGCCTTTGTGTAAGAAGCATAAACTGGTTGGCTAATCAAACATTCAGTCAGAACCATTCTAAAATAATCTAACTGCCAATGAGAAGAGATAACTATAATTTGTCTTTTATCAACACAAAATAAATATGTGCTTGACATTAATATATAAAGAAAGATCAGCATAAAATTGAAAAGTCCCCAGGGGGGCTTTAACAGGAAAAAAGAATAGAAAAGAATGCAGATCTGTTTGGATGAAAACCCTTTTACTAGGCTCACAGAGGGAACAGATCTCATTCAAAGGAATTTGGAAGGAAAGAAGTCTTGCTTAGCACATGGAATAAGATGAGTGTGACCTGAGCAGTTTACAAATAGTACCTTTCTTGAACTTGGAAAATCAACATTCCTAATTTTCACAAATTTATGAACTTATAGTGACTACTGCCAAGAATATAGACCACGGTTGTGCAATCCTACAACTGTGGTAATTACTGTTTGTGCAATGGTTTAGATAAGGAAAAATTTACATTGACCTTTGTTTTGACATTGATACCATATGTATAGGTTATAAAGTGTGGTGTCTTTGATAGGAGAATGCTGCTTAATTATTCAAGCACAGTATATAGTTGGATCTCCCAGACTCTTTGTACGGATAAGAGCATATGGTCATACACCGCATCCAAAATAACGTTGACTCATCAAAATAAATGTTAATTTTGCTTAATAGATTAGATATTGAATGTTTCTACTCTTCAAGACAATAGATCTTAGCCATTATATTGTAGGCTCTCAATAAACATGATTTTTAACGTAAATTACATGATTCCTCACTGTGTAGAGGTGAACAGCTGTCAGGCCTCAGATATTCTCCTGCCTACTCTGCAAAACTTAGGAGGCTACTTTTGATTGGAATAAAAGTGCACACACTGACTTTTTAAAATGTGGCTTTAATTAATGGTGGGTGGGCAGACTTTTTCAAGGAGATGCATGATGTCAGTGAATATGAACTTTAATGAGAGTAAATGTATTGAGATAAACATGCGTCTCTAATTCTCTTCTTGCGGTCATTAGACCCCCAGTCTCTACTCCCCCTTCGTACCAGCAGAAGGTCTGTGGAATCAAAATGAGAACAGGCTGGGCTCGAGTCTGAAGGCAGCCCTCCCGAGCTACGCCTCCGACTGGCCTAGCTCTACAAAACCCCAGCCTCCAAGGCCGAGAGCCACATCAGTTCATTTTTTTTTCTTCTTTGTGCTTTTCAGTATTTCCCAAATTGTCCACTACGAACATCTTCTACTTTTTAAAATGGGGGGATGGGGTGGGGTGGGGAGCAAGGGGCAGGACCAATACATTTGAAAAGAAAAGCCATCTATTCCAGGATTGTTCTGCTTAGCCAACACTACAAATCAGAATTCAACACTGCCATTCACAACAGGCCTTAACTTTCCCCTAATATTTGAGCAGTTTAATTCTTTTATTATAGCAGCTGGTTAGAGCACCCTCATGTGTCTCTGTACTGTAATATCATTTTAGATCTTCTATGCTGTTATATCACTTTATTTTAATCACAGCTTCAACAGAATTGGTAATGACGCTTCTTTCCTTCATGTTTTCTTGGAACTCATCTTAAGTCTAGTTTTCTGCCTCCAAATAGGACTATTAATAAGTCTTGAAAAGATAAATCTACCTTGTTCAAAACAAACATTTTATCGAAAAAGACAGCCCATAGCTTCTCTTAGCAGTTCTTTTTAGATCTAAAGAAGCCATGTTATGAAAACTTCTAAATTATATTTTAAGATAGGTTAAGGTAAATTTCAGGTGAAAGTTACTTGGTTGATAGTCACCATTTGCTTCCTTTCAGGATCTTGAAAACAGCTTTAAATTAGTCCACTCTTTCTACATGAAATGATCACAACTTCTTTTACCTTTCCTAAGAGAATCTATCTCAAAATATTCCATGTACCCAATCAAATACTGCCCTTCAATCAAGACATTTCCATAATAAGAATAAGAGGAATTCCATAAAAATACTTTTCCCAAAAGTATTTCTTACCATATTGAAGATGGAACAAGGGATGTGAAGCGAGACCTACCTTCGTTTTAACCCTGCAATACCAGTGGCTTAGATCGCTGAATTCAGGCTCTTTCAGATGTAAAGGGGGTTACGTAGTGCTATGGAAAGACAAGGGTAAAGTGAATAGCACAGAACCTGGCAAGTAGTAGGTGCCCAGTAAAAGCTAGTCCCCCCTTCCCCCTTTAGTGACGTGAAGGTTATCTGTAACTCAGGGTACAGAATCAGGCACAAATCCAGTTTGAACTAGTACTTAGGATTCAATCTGATCTCTCCACATACCCACAGACTCATCTTCGGTACAGTCTAACATACTAAGAAAAAATAGGCATACGGCATTAGCTAATGTACAAAAGACCATCAAAATCCTTTGTAATTTGATCTTCTAAAAAACTCCTATTGGAATAAAAAACAGTGTTAGTATTTCTATTTTTCAGATGACGAAACTGGGCCTCAGAGGGATCAAGTGACTAACGCATAGGGTCATACAGTCGTGAAGTGCTGGGCTTGGGGGCTCAAACCCATTGCTTTCATCTTTTTGTCCTTATCTACCTTTACATGTTGTCTCTGTTGAGAATTTCTGAGAAAGATAAACACACAGCATTTCTGTACTGAAAAAAACAAACAAAAACAGCAGCAGCAGCAAGCAGTCCTTGGAAGGTAGCTTACTGGGGACACTTTTTTCCTCTTTGTGTGTGTCTTTAATTTTACAAGTTTCCTAAACTGAATATGTATTATTTCTTAATAAAAGGGAAAACCTTGTTTAAATACCAAAAACATAACTTCTAGTCACCATGAACATGCCCAAAGCTTATGTGGTGGATTTCCAAAATTTCAACTCAAGGCACTGCAAGTTCTAGAGCACTGTTCCTATGTGCTACTGGACTAAATTTGGGAAAAGCACTGTTTCTGGTACTGTCATATGTAGAAAAGAATAAGACAAAATCCTGACCACAAGAAACTTTTTGTTTTTTTTGTTTTGTTTTTTTTTTTTTGCGGTACGCGGGTCTCTCACTGTTGTGGCCTCTCCCGCTGCGGAGCACAGGCTCCGGATGCGCAGGCTCAGCGGCCATGGCTCACGGGCCTAGCCGCTCCACGGCACGTGGGATCTTCCGGGACCAGGGCACGAACCCATGTCCCCTGCATCGGCAGGCGGACTCTCAACCACTGCGCCCCCAGGGAAGCCCAAGAAACTAAATTTTAATCAGGGAGACAAGTGAAATACAATTGCAAGGCAAGCTCTATGCTAGATGGTATAATAGAAAAATCACCCAAAGGGCCAGTTAGTTGAGGAGAGAAAGGTTGTGTCATAAAAGAGCTGGGTGTTGAAGCTGGAGATAAAGGTTTCCTATGGCTGAGATAGGGAAAATGCTTTCCAGGATGAAGGGACTCCAGACAAAGAAAGATATGAGAGTAGAAAGAACATCAAAGTTGAAGAATGACAAGGGTACTAGGGTAGAGCTCATGACTGAGAATTAATAGGAGCTGAGGCTGCAAATTTGAGTCTTGGCCAGATCTGGAGAGCCTCAAATGCCATGCTGAGATATTTGGGTGCTGCTGTGAAGCAATGGGAAGGTATTGAACAATGCAGGAGATGTTAAATACTTAAGTTCCAGTTTTATGTACTGTTAATTTCTCTAGAGTCCACTTTAAAAGAATGACAGATTTCAAAGTTCAAATCTTCTGTAATAGGTTTGAATGAATGACTTTAAAAAATAGACTCACTAGGAAACTTATGAGAAATTTCTACCCCCCTGAATTTTATTTTCAGCCTTACCTATACATATAAGGACTGATACAGACAGTAAGCTTCCTGATGGATAGTAATAAAAAATTAGCATATGGCAACTGTGTTGCTATTTATATTTTTAACATAGTGTTTACATTGTTATTGGCTCATTAGGGGTTCTTAGCTATTGACATCATGTTGACTGAGGCAACATGGAGGCTCGGGCTCTGGACACTGGTTCTAATACTTGAGCATGACCTTGGACAAGTTACCTAACAAGGATTGCTACAGAAAATAAAATATATACACATAAGCACCAGGTTTTAAGCAAGCCTAGGAGGTAGGTATCATTACTATCCATATTTTCCATATGAAGAGACTAAAGTCTATATAATAGGGTGGCCGGAATCAGGAAACAAGTTGAATTTATTTCCTAGCTGAAATTCAAACTTAACTTAGCCTCCTGTATTTTACATTTATATATATTTAGATATCCTGTATTTTTTTTTTTTTTTTTTTTTTTTTTTGCGCGGTACGCGGGCCTCTCACTGTTGTGGCTTCTCCCGCTGCGGAGCACAGGCTCCGGACGCGCAGGCTCAGCGGCCACGGCTCACGGGCCCAGCCGCTCCATGGCATGTGGGATCTTCCCAGACCGGGGCACGAACCCGTGTCCCCTACATCGGCAGGTGGACTCTCAACCACTGCGCCACCAGGGAAGCCCATCCTGTATTTTATATGTGAGAAGTTAGGAGGGCAAAGGATCCAGAGTTTCTAGTTCTGTGCTCTGCCCAATCCAGCACCCCTCAAGGTCAGTGCTGTGGAGCGCCGGGCCTGCCCCTGAGCTCGGCCCACTGAGGCGCCAGCACAAAGCAGATACTTCCAAGTTCTGACTACAGGAAATACCTCCGAAGTCAACACAAATGGATATTGTACAAGATGTAAGCATAGCCTTACAGGCAAGTAAATCTTGGGCCTAATAAAGACTTCCAAGAATAGATCCTATGATGCCACTTAAGATAAATAATACATAATGGGTCTGAACCAAGAGAACTGGGTGTGATGAAAAAGAAATCACTCTCGAAAAGTAAGGAATATCAACAGAAAAGAAAGTGATAAAACTGAACTGAATTACAGAGCCAGACTGCTTTAACCTCCTGTATATCCTCATCTTCCTTTCAATAACGTTGAGCATCTTTTCGAAGCACAACTTTCACTTAGTACAGATTTATGTTCTGACTGGCCTTCTCTGTTCATAAAATTAAACGCATTCTGAAAAATTAGATCAGTTCTGCCAGCCTCACCTCTCTCTTGTTGGACCCAAAGATAGAATGTTTCTGATACTGTCAATCTTTTACCATGTATGAATCAAAAACTAACCAGAATTAAAGTCCCAAAGCAGAGAAAACTGTTAACAAAATTGTTACAGTTCCAGGTAAAGTTCTATTATTCATAGAAAATGTTTTTTTAGACTGGCCTCATTAGTCAATAAAAATTATTATATATATGGTTAGTCAACAGTAATGTTCTTGAATTCCACAAGTAAGTTCCACACCTTATATTTCCTAGCTAAGCCCACCCACAGTCACTGTTTTTAAACAATAACAGTGCTCAAGAAATCACAATGTCTTATTTAAGTTAATAAATGATTGCATAAGCAAATCAACTGCACAGTTTGCTAATAAATATTCCTTATTTTCCTAGTTCCAGAGCATGTATGTTTGAAAGATATGTTGGTCTGGTTTTCAGTAACTCTTATTAGAGATGTGGACCTGTCCAAGGGATTTAATTGTTAATAAATGTACTTGGCTTTAAGCCAGCATCTGAAAATTAAATAATATGTTTTTAATGTGTGTCTCCCTCAGGAAAACGGATATAGAACCAGAAATATGGTAGTTGCTTTGCGGCATACACCCAACTAAAAAGTGAAGTACTAACACTTCTTCAAATGCTCAAGTTAAACTAAATACTTTAGTTGAAACATAGCATATAAAGACCTAAAATAAATTCTAAGCAGGATTTCTAAAGCAAGGTCAGTAGTTAAGTTTGCATAGATTTCACATGGTATAAGGTGGATTGCCCTTTTTCTGATAGGGAGAGAATCAGTATAGCAGGACACAGGGGTCATAAACTTAGCAAAATGCAGGTACCTACCAAAAAAATTCTCATGATCTGCAAAGAAGTCTTATAAAGACACCCTGGCATTGCTTGGGCTCCGTCTCCAAAAAGCCTGAGTTAAGAGACTAAAATTTCACTCTCCTTGGGAGAAGTTTGTCTTATTAAAACTGTCAAAATAATTCTTTGTGGACTAATTTGATGTGCAAACACTAAATATAAAAACTTTTGTAGGACCCATCCACTGAAACCAGAGACCATGAACCCCCCAGGAGTTCATGAGAAAGGCTGGCAGAGTGATTTAAGGTGTCAACCTGGTGTCAGACAGGCTTGGGGTACATCCTGCCTCAGCTACATTGCCTGTGAGACTTAGGGCAACGTCCTCAGGGTCTAGGTATCTCAATATCCTCATCTGTAAAACGGGGATGAAAATAGTACATGCCTTATATGCTTGTGTGGATTAAATAAAAGTGCTTAAATCAAGTGCTCAGCATGGCTTAACATATGGTAAGATCCTAATGAATGCTATGCCCTGTTATTATGCTCTGAGCTTTAGTTGGGATAAATATAAAATAGAATTGTTCTAGCTTGCACAATGCATGTATTTCCTTATTCCATGCCCCCCCTTTTTTAAAAACAGTCAGACTTTTGTTTCTGTGGTATAGAATATTAATATTTATAAGTTTCTTAAATTCTAAGAGTAGAAAATAGCCTCTGCAGAACTGAAGGCTTAAAGTGCTCAAAATCAAAGATTTAAGGGCCATCAAAAATCTACTAAGATTTTAGCACTGACAGAACGATGAGCTTACTGAAGATTTTTTATTGAGAAAAGTTATATATTAAACTAAAAATGGTTTCTATGAGGCTAAATGCCAAAAGAGTACTCCTGTCCTTAGCAGTCACATTTATTCATCTTTTTAAAAGTAGTGGACTTCCCTGGTGGCACAGTGGTTAAGAATCCGTCTGCCAATGCAGGGAACCCGGGTTCAACCCCTGGTCTGGGAAGATCCAACATGCCACGGAGCAACTAAGCCCGTGCGCCACAACTACTGAGCCTACACTCTAGAGCCCGTGCTCCGCAAGAGAAGCCACTGCAATGAGAAGCCCACATACACTGCAAGGAAGAGTAGCTCTCTCTCGCCACAACTAGAGAAAGCCTGTGCGCAGCAACAAAGACCCAACACCGCCAAAAATAAATAATTTAAAAAATAAAAAAATAAAAGTAGTCATGTCAAATGAGCAAAGGTTTAGTGATGAGATGCCACAGAGTACACACTGGTGGGATTAAGCAAATAGTGAGGGGAAGTGGTTGATGAGGAATTGCGCTGGGCGCCTGGGGGATATAAAAAGCCAGGAGGGCTGTGAGAATTTACAAAGAGGGGCCTAAGAAGTAGGTTGAAAATGAAAACTTGACAGCAGTCTGCATCAAGAATCAAAGAAGGAAGTGGTACCAGAGACCCTTTAGAAAAGATTCGAGACAAAGTGGGAAACAGGACCTAAATGTGTCATGGGCTGAGGCCTGTTTCTGGAAGAAGCTTTCAGCATCACACACTGGAGACAGACAGCAAGTCACTGTAATCGATTCTTCTTCGAGTTCTTTCTGTTATAAAAACAATACTCACACAAACAAAAGTAACAAACTGAGCAGTGCAGAAGTGTGTCTCATAAAATAAGAACATTTCCTCCCCTCACAATCCTTGTCTCCTTCCAGAACATTTCAAAGTGCAATCGGACTCAAGGCTGTGGACAGAACATATACAATTTCACCTCTTCCTTCCTCCCTCAGACCTCATTAAAATTATAGTAATGGAATAAAAGTGGCTTAAATCAACAATAAAGAGAATAGTCAAAGAAATGAGAGAACTCAACAAATTTCTGGAAAGTGGAAAGGGAATGAAGAAATCGTAACATAAAGCAGGATGGAGAAGCCTCAGCCTAGAAGAATAAAAGCAGATGAGGTGCGGGGGAAAACAAAAGCAGATGAGGAATGTGGAAACTAAGATACCCGGAGAAAATTTCAGATACAAATGAGCACTGGAGAGAAGCACAGGGCTGAAAATTGGGATTAACTGAAAAACCCATTGGTGGCATAAAGAACCCCATCCCCTCCCCTTCACCCCCAAGCAGAACTCCTGGAAGTCTAGTGTCAAACCTTCTAGGCTTTCTGCAGTTAGAGCCTCCAGAACAGCCAGTGTCCTACCTACTCACTAGAAAGCAAACCTCTGGTCCACAAGCCCCACCATATAACCAGAGCACCTAAATACTTTGTTATGACTTCACTCTTAAATATGAAGAGACTGTCCAAGAATTACCATATATTCGATTAAATTCAGAAGCATAAAAGAAAGCAAACAAACAAAAAAGCAGTAAGTCAGGCAGGGGTGAGAAGAAAATTTTTAAAAGCCAAGAAGATCCAAGCAGATATTAACATCCATGAACAACAAGAATGGATGCTTTGAAAAAGTGACAATTAGAGAACAAGAGAGAACTTGGAAGAGAAAGCCAAAGAAATCTCCCAGAAAGTAAAACAAAAAGCCCAAAGGACACATGGAGAACCATAAACATCACCTCTCTTTCCCACTTGAGTTTGAAACCAACTAAAAAATGAACAAGGGAGGTAGACAGAAGGAGTAACAGCATCTGTTGCAGGACTGAAAAGAAGGCTGCACTGGAGGGTGCAGTTTTGAAGCTTCAACTCCACCGGGAGCTGGGCAGACTTACCCCATCCCAGGCTGCACACCGGGGCCCTGCAGGGAGCCCCTTGCTGAAGGGCAGGAGCTGATCATAACTTATCTGCTCCACAGGCTGGCAGATGCCCAAAGAGAAGGAACCCAGGCGCACAAGCCCTGCTCCTTCTTCTAAACTCACCAGTTGGATAAGTCAGTTGTCCTACCCTGGGAGAAATGAGTAAGGGGATGGAGAGAGCCAAGAGTGTTAGTCTAATGGAATTTATTCCTCAAGAAGCCAGGAAGAAAGTATTAAAACTATAAAAGAGAAAATATGAGACATGGAGGATTGAGTCAGAAGGTTCAGCAACTTGACTAATTAGAATGTTGTAAAGAGACTAAAAGTGTGTGTGGGGGGGTGGAATATTAAGAGAATATTCTCAGTGCTGAAGTTTCTAGATCGAAAGGGCCCACTGAGGGCTGAGCAGGACTCATTTTTTAAAAATCCTAAATATATCATTGTGATATTTCAGAACACCAAGGATAAGGGAAGGTTTCTAGAACCTTCCATGTGGGGGGTGGGGGTGGGAAAGTGAAATGAAAACAATAATCAGTTGCCAGAGAATCAGCCAGACATCAGACTTCCCATCTGTAACACTAGAGGCCAAAGCCTGTGGAGCAATAACTTCAGTTTTGAGGGAAAATTATTTTCAACCCAGAATTTTATAACCAGCCAAACTATTAGCCAAGTGTGAAGGCTGAATAAAGACATCTTAACACACAACATTCAGAAAATGCATCGCCCATGTGCCTTGAAGGAGTTACTCAAGAAGGGGCTGCAGCAAAGAGAAGGAATGAACCAAAAAAAGAGAAAACATGGCATCTGGCAGAGCAGAGTGTCCACCTAGGAGGGCATGATCCCAGCTGTGTCCAGATGGGACTTAAGAAGATGCAGGACCATGGAACCCGCAGGAAACGAGGGGAAGTAATGGAACAGGTGGAATGAGCCTGAGAGTGGAAGACATTAGGTTACAGTAGACACACTTGGTAGCAAGTAAAGTGAGAAAAAGCCAAACTTCACTCCAGCAACATTCTTCTTCAGCACAGAGGCAATGCTATTGGATCAGAGATTATAAAATGCAGTCCTTGGTTATGCACTTAACTGTTTGACATCCATCTTTACTGTTCTGAGTTTTTAGATTCAACATCTAGACATACCATGAGAGCCTTAACTATTGTTACAGAACTTTAATGCTCTCGTCTTTGTCACCACAAAAGGACAAGCCTCGTACTTAATAAATGAATGAATGAATGAATAAAATCAATGTCATGAAAGACAAAGAAAGGCTGAGGAGCTGTTCCAGACTATAAGAGACATGATAACTAAATGCAACATAGCTCTTAGAAGAAGGAGGAGGAGAGGAAGGATGAGAATGAGGAGGAGCGAGCTGCGGGGGGGGGGGGGGGGGGGAGGGAGAAGCGAGCTGCGGAGGGGGTGGAGGGAGCAGACATTATTGGGACAACTGGCAAAATTTGAAGAAGGTATGTAGATTATAGTATTGTACCAAAGATGTTAAATTTCCTGATTTTGATAATAGTATTGTGGTATTTCAGGGTTAAGAGATGCCATGTCTACAATTTACTCTCAAACATAAGAAATTTATGTATCTAGACTATTTTCTCTCTGTGCATGTGTATGTGTGTGTATGTGTGTGTGTGTGGGGGGGGGGGAAATGACAAACCAAATAGGACAAAATATTTAGTAATTGGCAAATCTGAGTGAAGAGTTCATTGTACTATTCTTGCAACATTTCTGTAAGTTTGAAATCATTTCAAAACAAAAGTAAAAACAGCAAAGTCTATTAGTAATCCTAAAAAAAAGAAAGAAAAGGACAGGCCCTGCTGACAGAGACTGGGAAGAAGGGGAGGAGGAAGGAAGGGCTACAAATATCCTCATCTCCTAAGAAAAAGCACCAGTAACTTTTGGAACTAGAAGAGGGGTAAGGGTGCTCCTTGAAGTCGGAGAGCTCATCAGAACCAACCGTTACAGAACCATGTTGGGAGCTGGGTGAGGGAAATTAGGTGTGAATTAAGTTCTCACCCCCCACAAGAAGAAGTCTATCAGGAACTATCTAATGTTGACCCATACGTAAACAGAGTGACTGGCAGAGCTGCCGGACTCAGCTGCGCCAACCGTGCGTGGCGCCCCTCTCCAGAGGGCTCCATTCACTGCACTGTCACTGTAGATTTGTTTAGTTATGAAGAGAATTTTCTGGTGGATGTCCGTATAGTATCTGGAGGATGGGATGTCTTTCTGTTTCTCACAAAGCTGGCGGTCAGCTAGCACAGAACTGGTCGTATAGACATTTGGGGAGCCACCATAAGGGCAGAATGCATTAAAAGTGACCGCTCTGGGGTTGTGCCGTGCAGACCGGGAGGAGAGATAAGAGGAGAGGGTACAGCACAGGGCTATTGCTTTTCACTGTCTTTTCTGGACTATTTGATTTTTTCAAATCATGCGCAACAGTTCTTTAATTTTAAAATTTGAAAGTAATAATTAAAAACAAACACAAAAAAGCCCCAGACTGGCAGCGCCTGGGATGTATGTCTCCAGGTACCAGCGCCCCCACCCCCTCCGCCCCGACCCCTTCGTTCGCTCATTTCCTTTAAGGTGCAAATAAAAGGTCTGCAGCCGCTCCTTCAGCGGCCTGCGGGAGAAGCCCACCATTCCCTCAGCCAGCGCCTCCCGAGACCCCGGGGGAGCGTCCCTCCGGGCAGGACCCTCCACTGCAACCTGTCTCTCTGAGAGCGCTTGGCTTTTACTCCACTGGTCGCCATCTTTCGTACCCTCCAAAGCAGCACTAGCGCAAACTGCTGCTTGTGGGAAATTTTCCCTAGAGGTCAGAACATTTTGAAGATACAGGGTAGGACACAACTTCTAATTCAGTCATGAGATATCCCAGTTCCTAGGACCTAAGTCCTAAGACCGACCCCTCCACGAGAATTTCTCACCTGCTCCGGCCCTCCGTGGGCCCCGGACTCTGGCCGTGGTGCGCGGGCTCCTTTCCTCCTCCGCTGCTTTCCCAGGTGTGGACTTGATTCTCAGCCTGGCTGCGTATTAGAAGCACCTGAGACCGGAAGTACCATCAAGGCTGGGCCCCACCCCCAGGGCAGGTTCTGGTATATTCGGCTCCGGGAGAGGCCAGGGTCTCTGTGACCGAAAGGGTCCCCAGGTGATTTTAATGTGTATCCAAGAGGAGAACCACTGCTCTGCTCTCTCTAGGTGCCAGAGAACAATCCCCAAATTCCTGGGGGTTTTTTTTGTTTGTTTTTTTAACTCTTTTCCAGATCAAGCAGCCTCTCAAACGGCAGCCAGATTATAAATGAACATTCTTTCCCTTCCTTCTTCTCTGTGTATGCACACATATGCAGGCCTTTAAAAAGTGGATCAGGGCTTCCCTGGTGGCGCAGTGGTTGAGAGTCCGCCTGCCGATGCAGGGGACACGGGTTCGTGCCCCAGTCCGGGAAGATCCCACATGCCGCGGAGCGGCTGGGCCCGTGAGCCATGGCCGCTGAGCCTGCGCGTCCAGAGCCTGTGCTCCGCAACGGGAGAGGCCCGCGTACCGCAAAAAAAACCCCCAAAAAAAGTGGATCATACCACGTATACTGTTCTGCATTTTGCTTTTCATCTGACACCCTTTTATATTGTAAGAATGATCTACATCATTAATCAAAGACCACATCGTATTCCTTTATTAAGCACATACCATAATTTGCTTAACCCTTGTCCTGTTGATGTCATTTGGTTTTTTCCTAATATTTTGCTCTTGCTAATTATGCTGCAGTGAATATCCATGTGGGTATGCATCCTTCAAAACTTGTGCAGATATTTCCAGAGTGTAATTGCAAGGTCAGAGGATACCGTACATTCTCACCAACAGTTTGTTATAGCATCTCCTTTCCATACTCTTACCAACACCAAATATTATCAAATTATCAATCTTTTTACTATTTGCTAACCTGCTAGGCAAAGAAAAAAAAGGTGTTACATTGCTTCAGTTTGCATTTCTCTGATTACTAGTGAAGTTGAACATCTTTTTGTCTCTTTGTTGGTACTTTGTATTTCTCCTGTGAATGGCCTGTTTCATAGATTTTCGATGACAATTAGTTTGGAAGATGCAATGTAATTCCTCCCCATATCTCTCTCTACTTCTTTTCTGCCCCATAATAGGTCTCTAATATTATTCATTTAATTCTTGATTTATTCAAAAGGATAGAGGGAAGCAGAGTATACACAATTCAAAAGCTGAGAAAAACACAGTGCAATTTATATGAAGATTTTAAATGTGTTTTTAGAAAGAGCATGGATCTGGGAGTGAGACATATCTGATTCACATCCTAGTCTGCCTCTGTCTAGCTGGGTGACTCTGGGGAATTTTACTTTCCTCACTGATCCCGGGTTTCGTGGGAAAACTAATCCGCTTTGCCTAATCATGGTAATTAAGTAAGATAATGGGCGGAGCCTGGCACACAGTGCAGTACTCACTGTGTGGTGCGTATTATTATAATGTTCTTACAACATTTGAATATTGGAATTCTTCCAGACTAGGCAAACTTATCGTGAGCTTCTCCATCCCATTTCTTACTCTTACCTCAACTACTGTCTAAGTCAGGCCGCCTAGCCTTAGGTCCCTTCCCTCTGCCTCGCTGATGGAGTGGGGTATTGCCCTCTTCAAGGTTAAGGGTTTGAATTTCAAGTCTGCAAACCTGGGACATAGAAGAGGTGGAGGTAGCACCCAGCTGTGATTGAGCACTTCTTGGACTGTGTGTTAGGAATGGGGCCTGGAGATGCAAGCAAACCCAGTACCAGAGAAGGTGTCTCACTTTCCCCCTTGGTTAATTGTCAAGCCCGTGATTAATCCACAATCAAGAACTGACCTAGAGTCTGTCGTACAGAGTGAAGTAAGTCAGAAAGAGAAAAACAAATACCGTATGCTAACACATATATAGGGAATCTAAAACAAACAAACAAAATGGTTCCGAAGAACCTAGGGGCAGGACAGGAATAAAGACGCAGACGTAGAGAATGGACTTGAGGACACGGGAAGGGGGAAGGGTAAGCTGGGACGACGTGAGAGAGTGGCAGGGACATATATACACTGCCAGATGTAAAATAGATAGCTAGTGGGAAGTAGCTGTATGGCACAGGGAGATCAGTTCAGTGTTTTGTGACCACCTAGAGGGGTGGGAGAGGGAGGGTGGGAGGGAGACGCAAGAGGGAGGGGATATGGGGATATATGTATACATATAGCTGATTCACTTTGTTATAAAGCAGAAACTAACACACCATTGTAAAGCAATTATACTCCAATAAAGATGTTAAAAAAAAACAAAAAAAGAACTGACCATGGTTCCAGTGGAAATACTTTCGCTTATAAGTAACAGACCCCGGGGACACTAAATAATGAGGAAAACTTAATATCTTGGAATACCGAGAAGTCTGGAGGCAGGGCAGGGCCACAGCGGGTTCATTCAGGCAGTTCAGCAACACCCTCCAGAACCCAGTTCTTCCTATCCTTCCAGACTGCCGTCTGCAGCTTGTTGCTCGTCCTGCACTGGCTGCCTCATGTCCCAAGGAGGCTGCTGCAGAAAACGGCGCCCAGAGACAGAGAAGAGGACTTTCTCCCCTTCTAAAGAGCGAAGAGACCTTTCTTACAAGCCCCCCAACAGACTATTCCTAACAACATATTGGCCCAAATTGAATCATCACGTGCCCTCTGCCGAAAAAAATCAGTGGCAATTAGTATTATTGATTTGGGCTGCTCCGGGTCAGAGAGAAGCCGGGCCACTTCTGAAGCACGTGGCTGCCCAACACCTGAACAGAAGTTAGCAAGGAAGAGGGAAGTGGCTGCTGCCACTCAACAGTGAATGACGATGATGATCAACAGGGTGTACGACTGCCACAGCTGTGCGTATTTATAAGGGCTCACAAGGTGTATTTTAAATTAATATGCAAACCCTTCAGTTAATCAAATAATTAATATGCAAGCCCTTCATTTGCATATTTTAAATTAATATGCAAACCCTTCAGTTACCAAGTTCGAACTTTGCAACCTGGAAATCTAGTATTACAAAGAAAGGGAAGTAATATTTCCTGTTATTTTTAAATCTAGGAGTATTACTTATGAGTAAATAACCCAGCTTTTAAAGGAATAAGCTTTGAAGAATGAGCATTCATAGTCAATTCCCAAGCACCTGGCATGGAGTGAGTTCTGCGTGGCTCCATTGAGATCTTAGGATAGAGGGCTCCCGGACAGGTGACCCAAATGGGGCAGACTGGGGGAGCCAAGACGGCCCTCCTAGGGGTTTTTCTCTGGCAGAGGCCTGCTGTCCAAGTCACCCGGTGAGCCTCATACCAAACACCTGGAATATAAAGATAGGGGGGCAGGGTGGGGGCCATACGGGGAGTGTAGTTCCAGAAAAGGAGTTCATTCTAAGAAATCCTTTAAAGATGCCCAGATCCCTGGGACCTGGGAGCCCAAACTAATGCCGTTTCTCCTGCTTCCTTCTCTGTCCTTCACTCCAAAGCTGGCTCATCCTGAAGAGGACAGATTTCAAATGTAACAGGGCACAGTCCTCCGTGGGGGGCAAAGCGGGAAACCTGTGGTGCCAAGGCCCGAGCTGGGAAGGGGATGAGTGAATGCTCAACTGTGGAGACACCATGCTGTCTTGGCTCCTTCTAGAATGCTTCTGTGGGCCTGAGCTTCTGGAGTGATGAACATTTCTGCACACGTAGTCCCATTGATACTATAGCCTTGTTCAGAAACTGAGTCTGTGGAAGAGGAAACACCAGGGCAGAGTTACCTGGGGCGAGACTCCGGGGAGCGAGAGGCAGCCTGGAACATTGGTTTCTGTGGAGTGGGGTGGAGGCTGAGCTAGGGTGCTGCAGGGAGCTCCACCCGGGCTGCATTCTGGAGCCAACCCGCCCGTACCCCATCCCTAGACCAATTATACCAGAACCTCAGGGAGTGGGGCTGAGCAAGGTTCCAACTGTCACCTCCAAGTTCTTAGAAACAGGTCTCTCAATGCGTTACCCTAAGAATTTGGCTCCCAGTGCCACCTTGAATAATGTCATCAAGGGGTTTCATTCCCCTTCTGCCTATGCCCCCCCACCCTAGATACCCTCTGTCTTGGACATGCAAATGGAGAGGATGGGGACCCTCAAAAGGCAGGTTTCTCCTCCTCTGCTCCATGACTGAGCTGAGAATCAAAGGCTCAGACTTGAGCTCTCCAAGGCCCGTCTCTCCCACTGCCTTTCTGAGTGTCACTGTGCTTTTGGTATCTGATGAGGGAGCCCCTCATCATCCCACTTGCCTCTGCTTCCTCTCTACGAAACAACAGAGTGCGCCCAGCCCTGCCTGCTAAGCTGAATAACTTGGGCGAAGTTGAGTGACAATCTCCCAAATTTAATGTCACCCTGAGGGTCACCAACTGCCTTTCCAGTGTACCCTGACTCTGTCCTGTACCAGCTGTGTCACCTTGGACAAGTGTTTAACCTCTGTAAGTCTTGCTCCTCAATCACTGCAAAATAAATACTGTAGCACAGGATTGTTGAGAACAGGGTCATCAGGATAGAGTTCAGAAAGCATTATTACAATGCCCAGAACATGGAAAGCACCTCAGAAATAGGAACAATCACTATTATTGTTTTGTTGAAAGAAAACGGGCTTAGCGATTACTTTGTTAATTTGAGTAATAGTATACATTTCCAATATATTGATAGTAAAGCTATATATTTTTTAGAAAATACTCTAATTCATTCCCTCATTCTTCAAGCCGGCCCCATACCCCAGTAAATTCAAATTAGTGGGGCTTTTGTTATCCCCCAAGGGAAGCTCATTCGCAGTCAGGCGCTGTCCCCCGCCACCTGCTGCAGTGTGGTATGGCTGAAGAGACCAGCAAATGACCCCAACATCTCCCAGTCCTGAGCCCCAGGATCCTGGGTCTTTGGTCACTTCTTTTTTTTCCCTTTTTAAAAAAATTTATTTGATTGAAGTATAGTTGATTTGCAATGTTGTGTTAATTTCTACTGTGCAGCAAAGTGATTCAGTTATATATATATACATTCTTTTTCATATCCTTCACATGTACGTGCTGGAGTCCGCCTCCACTGAACTTGCCCGCCTTCTCCCACAGGCTGTAAAGCGGTTCTTGAAACAGGAGTGCAAGTGTCACGGCGTGAGCGGCTCATGTACCTTGAGGACCTGCTGGCTGGCCATGGCCGACTTCAGAAAAACGGGCGATTATCTCTGGAGGAAGTATAACGGAGCCATCCAAGTTGTCATGAACCAGGATGGCACTGGTTTCACTGTGGCTAACAAGAGGTTTAAAAAGCCGACGAAAAATGACCTTGTGTATTTTGAGAATTCTCCAGACTACTGTATCCGGGACCGGGATGCAGGTAAGTTCAAAACACTTTATTCACAGCACCTAATTATTCCAACAATCAGCACTCTGCAATTTAAATGCAGAGTTAAAATTTAAGTGCAAAGTTCTGTATTTTCTGCCTGCCAATCCTATAAGCGCAGTCTGCTGCCTGCAGGTTCAAAGCTCAGGTTCTTTATAATTCATATTTAAAGTGCACAGAGAGCTCTCCTAAGCACCTGGAGAAACCGGTTGATAATGTGCAGATTCTGGAGAAATGGGAACCCAACAAGAATGCACATGGCAAAAAGTCAAAGTATGCAGATTAGCAAAATTCTTCAGCCTGGATAGGACCCTAATTAGTGGGTTAATGTCCATATGTATAGAAACACAGCATCTTTCCTGTGATCCTGAGGCTGAGAGGAGGACAGCTTTGCGGTGTATCTGCTGCCGCTTTAAATCCCACCTCTGTCACTGTGGAGAGGGTCCCAGGGATTTACGGTTAGCCTGTTCTGAAATCCTCCATACTTCACACTCCCTTGCTCTTTCCACAATGCTCAGAAAGTTGCCAAATACTTGAAAGCAAGAATTCATCCCCACTGGCTCAGCTGTCGGTGAGCAGTGGAAGAGGGCTGCATAAGAGGCAGTTCGTTTATTAAAGCCACACCCTTCCCTTGACGACGGCACCTTCTCTGTCCTGAACTCACTCAAAGAGCAGCTCCGTCAGCCTTAGCACAGCTGTTGCCACCTGTGGGTTTTATATGCGTGCTTTCCTCCACCTCTTGCCCCTCCCGGTCAGCACTGAACTCCTTGCTTAGCACAGTCCATGCAAAGACTCTGGTACAAAATACAAGTACTTGTACTCTCCACTGAGTACAAGTCTCAGTGGAGAGGAGGTGATGGAGAGCCCACAGCCAACTTGGCTGAAGCCAACTTTTCAGACTTAGTAGAAAGCAAGGGAATTCATTACCAGGAAAAACATCCTAGAATTCAAATTCTGAGTTTGTTTTTCATTCCAAAATAATTGCAAAGGAAACAGTAAAACAGTGCAGACGTCAGCAGCTCCTATCACAGGTCTGACCAAGAGGCATGATTACCGGGGAATGTCACAAGAAGTCCAAAGCCTCTTCTTTGTCCCCGAGTGGTTGGATTTCCTTCATGGTTTGATGAGCTGGTTCTTTGCAGCACTGGAGCAAGTTTGTACATGCAGCCTCTGGATTAATAACTGCTGAGCGAAAGGGCCAGATACTGTGCCCTGCTGCATTCCTCACATGCTTTGCGACCTCTAACAAGTCATCCTACCTGTCAGGCCAAAGTTTCGCCGAATCTCCAAGAAACCTGTACGTTGGTACAGGAGGGTCCCAGAGGTCTGGGTCCCTCTCTGCCATTAACTAGCTGCTTAACCTCAGGCTCCTCAGACGGGCAGGGGGCTGATGACATCAGGATCATTTTAGGAACTATGTACTGACTCCTGTGTGCCAGGTACTGGGCTAAGACCATTGCACACATGGTCTTATTTAATCCTTAGAGCCTCCCTATGACATCAGTGCATTGGAACGGATTACTGAAAAAAAAAAAACGAGTAAGAAGAGGGTGGCTCCTGGTTGATCAACACCAAAGAACCAAATTCACATCTTATTTTTTGAGATCAGATAAGCACCGTGGATATCATCCTCCCTATTGTACAGATGAGAAAAGTGAATGACCAGCTCAAGATCTCATTGGTCTTGGAGGGTACGGATGTCCAGCTGTCTGACCCCACAGCCTGTGCTCCTAACCCTAACACTGCAACTTGTCCTTACCTTTCTCCCAGGGCATGTATTACATGAAAGGCCTGGTGACGCAGAAACCTCACTTTAAACATAAGAGGACCTGCTTCCTCGGGACATCTTTTCTGGCTTTTTGGATTGAAGCAGTTTGCACAGTGAAGCAAATGGTTATGCTTGATGAACATTTAACTGCTTCATAGATAGTCATTGAAATAAAGACCTTACTTTCTCTTCCCCACAAAGGAGATTTGGAATCAAACCCCTGCTGCATCTTCAGGATACTAAGTTATTCCTGCACACTTTGCTTTTTCTACTGCCTGTATTAGAACACAGTTCTCTTTCTCGATCCTAAAATAGCAGCCACATCTGCAGCACCTGCCATGTGTTAGGGCTTGAGCTACATTCTCTCACTGAGTAAGGTGGGTATGTTATTATCCCACTTCATGGGAGGGGCAACGGAGGCTCTGACAGGCAGGCTACGGATTTTGCCCAAAGACTCTTGACGGGCATGAGGCAGAGGAGGGACTTGAGCCCGAGTGTCCACACGCTTATAACCATTTTACTCTGCCTCCTGATGCACCAGCCACTGGGCACACTGCTGCAGGTGCGGGCTTTCTGAGGGAGGCTATATAATTTACCCCCTCTCCTAATTTATTTCTGCTCTATTTTAGGCTTATTTTAGCTTCTCTGATTTAAAAGGATGTGAATTGGGTTCTGGGTTGGTGTTGACTAACCAGGAGCCACCTTACTATTTTTTAAGTAGCCAGTTCCATTGTTTTAGATCAGATTTCCACTAAGATTCCTAGGTTAGTCATAACTTGTCTGAACTACACTTGATGCCTTTATTTTTCTGCCTAGAAAAATGCCAGAGTCATCCGTGAAAACTCGCAATATTTCTTTTGAATTCTGTTGACCATGAGATGATTCTTTTAGCGAAAATATGATTCAGGGCGTTTGATATCATGGAGAGAAAAGTTTGGATTGCTGACAGTATTTTTTTCATTGTTCATATTTGGACAAATAACACAAACAAATAGCACACGTATGAGATGCAGATTTTCCCTGAGACAGCCTCCTTCAACCCGCATGGCTGCCAAGGGCCCTGTGCTGGTCTGTGTAAGGATGAGGCTTTCTCCCGGCCACTTTCTATTGGAAACTTCTGTAGTATGCAGTCTAGCAAGTCAGTCAGAGTGCGTGGTTCGGAATCTTCCTGGAGTAGCTCATAACTTCTGACTTTAGAGGCAGGGAGATGTGACAGAGTCTGAGACCTGTGAGAAGGGGAGCCACTGAATTGAGCCCAATTCAGTGGCCTTCCTTCTCCGGGCTCTGTGCCCTTGTTTGGGTCAGTGCTAACATCCTCTGGTGTATGTTAAAGAAGCACTCACAGTAAACGAGTCAGGACATCACTGAGGGAGTCTCTCCCCTCACTAGGATCACACGACATCAGGAAGGGCCTGTTTTCTGGTAAATGGAACATGTTCAAGATGGGTTACCATCAGAGGTATCCAGGCTCTAAGATAAGTCAGAAGTTTGTAGTAAAATTTAAATCAAATAACATATATATATATATATATATATATTCACTTGCTCTATTAAAATCGATATTAACTTGTCCCTAGATTATACCTCAAACTACCCACTCTGCTGTGTTGTGGTTATTTTGTTTTATCTTGCTTTTTAAATAAAAATATATCATGCACATTTAATATTCAACTGATGGGCACCTTCTCCTTGTCAGCACTTGGAAAAGCAATGATGGTGAGCAGGTTGAATATTGTCAAGTAATAGATATTTGGAATTGGCAGACTTTAGTCTTGCTAGTCAGCACCTGCTGCCTGTTCAGATTCGCTCGTAACCTGACTGAAGTAAGCCGGCTTGTCTGTCATTTCGGTTTGTGGAGTGGATAAACTCTGCAGGTATAGTCCACTATTTTCCAGTGTGAGGGCCTCTTCAGAGACCTATTGAATCAGAATCTCAGGAAAACCCCTGAGATTCTGTATGCTTTTCAAACTCAAGCACATCAAAATTTGTAAAATCCATGATTTAGGTAGTCCATGGTTCCTGATTTTCCCATAAGTATTAGGTAAGAAGAAATCCAGAGAGATTTTTCTTTTTTAAATACCTGATCTCTTACAAAGGAAAGAAAGCTTTTTTATTTGAGGAGCTCTAAATAAATGTCATTCAAAAATATCTCTGCCCTGACTTACCCAGTGTAAGAGGGTGTCCTTTCACATTAAGGCCCTGCGTTTTCTGGAACCCTCTTTTACTGGGAAGAGCACACTGAAATGATCTCGGCCATCAAAGCTTCCATTGGAATTAGCTTGACAGAGATCAGCAAGTCAGCCCTTTAGTGAAGTCCTGAAATGGTGATACCAGGACTAGTGAATTTTGGTGAGAATTACAGAAGGGTGAGTCAAGACCCTAGGGTATTCCTGGGTGAGGACAGACCCAGACCTCAGGTGAGGAAAGGTGATGGGAACTTTGGGTGAATTCCTACTGAGAATCAGTCCGTGGGCTACAAGCTTTATGTGTATTTTCTCTGAATGTTCACAGCTGTTACCTCCATTTACAGAGAAGGAAACTGAGCCTCTGAAAAGTTAACTTGCCCAAGAGTTCATGGCCTGTAAGTGATAAACAAAACAAAATAAATAAAGTCAAACCCCAAATCTATACTTTTCTCACTTTACTTCCTGAAATGTGATGGTAGTGACTGGGGGGCTGTGTAATAAAGAGTCAGCACGAGGACACAGAACATAATGGGATGAGGTGCCCACAAAGCAGGGAGGTGGGAGGTGGAGAGACTTCACCCACGTCTAGCTCAGGTTGCCTAGGAGCCCCTTTCAATGACAAGCCCTTCCAGAGTGTTAATGTCTCCAGTTGCTCCTAAGAAATGATAAGCTAAAAATCTGATTAAGGAAGATTTTCTTATGGCAACAATAATAACAAAAGACATTTTCTCCCAGTCTTCAGTTGAAGAAGGTGAGTGCTCTGATGTTCAACTATAAATACTCCCCAGAGATTCGGAGAGTAGGTACAGCCATGTGATGCTGTGCATGTGACATTTTGCAGGCCAAACTAGAGGGCAGACCTAGGAACTGGGCTTTCTGGGAAGGGTGGTTCTGTGGTTATCTTCTCTGGTTATTTCCCCAGGCATCTGTAAATCAAAGAAACCCTTAAGTTAGAGATAGGTGCATCGCTAACTAAGGAATGCTGCTGTCCTCTCCAGGGAAGCGTCTGCACCTAATCACAGGCCACTTTCACTGGTTATTTTGTAAAAACCCTGACCTGGGCCAGAGGTCACCCTGAGGTCTCTTCTCCCACTGTAGAAAACAAGCAACCCTCCGCCTCTTGTCCAGTCAAGTACAAAAAGCAAATGGAGTTCAACGGTTGTTTAACTTGTTGCTGAAAACCTGATACAGGTTTCCCTCACTGTCTGGAAGTAGTGCCTTCCCATGGAACCTTTCGTAGGCCAAAATGGTATAAAGCGAATAAGCAATTACCTTAGGATACATCTTGCTAATAGATGCACAAGATAAATTGAGATAAAGCACAATACCTCACAGACTCCTTTCAAAGTGATGGCGCCCTGATGCTGAGATGCTGTGTGGGTCCTGAGGAGCTTGATGGGGGGTCACCCCTGCTGCTCAGGTTTGCGCTGCCTCTCTAACAGCTTGCTGCAAAAACAAACGCTGAGCGCTTTGTTCACTTTTCGCCTTTTTTGTAAAAGCGAAAATTCTCTTGGGATTTCTTCCAGTTAGCCAAAAAAAAAACCACGTACCAATGTAGGTCTTTCGTAAAAGTGAAATGCTCGAAGTGAACTTTCTCACCATCGGGGGTTACCTGTACCTGGCTGAGAGCTGCAGGCTGTGAACGACGTAAGACCTCCCTCGGGTATCACGGTTTTTTCCACATTAATCGTCTTTAGCAAACAGCTCAGTACCAAAGGAACACACAACTCCAACCACGGCTTACAGAGTTTGGTGTTCTAGACCTGCCCTGTGGTGTGGTCTGGTTTGCAGAACCTCTGAATGCTGTGCTTGTGACCTGATGAAAAACAAGGGAACACCATGTCAGCCAATAGCAGTGGGTGGACCTTGTTTTTTTTTTTAACATCTTTATTGGAGTATAATTGCTTTACAATGGTGTGTTAGTTTCTGCTTTATAACAAAGTGAATCAGTTATACATATACATATGTTCCCATATCTCTTCCCTCTTGCGTCTCCCTCCCTCCCACCCTCCCTATCCCACCCCTCTAGGTGGTAACAAAGCACGGAGCTGATCTCCCTGTGCCATGCAGCTGCTTCCCATTAGCTATCTATTTTACGTTTGGTAGTGTATATATGTCCATGCCACTCTCTCACTTTGTCACAGCTTACCCTTTCCCCTCCCCATATCCTCAAGTCCATTCTCTAGTAGGTCTGTGTCTTTATTCCCATCTTACCCCTAGGTGCTTCATGACCTTTTTTTTTTCCCTTAGATTCCACATATATGTGTTAGCATACGGTATTTGTTTTTCTCTTTCTGACTTACTTCACTCTGTATGACACACTCTAGGTCCATCCACCTCACTACAAATAACTCAATTCCGTTTCTTTTTATGGCTGAGTAATATTCCATTGTATATATGTGCCACATCTTCTTTATCCATTCATCCGATGATGGACACTTAGGTTGCTTCCATCTCCTGGCTATTGTAAATAGAGCTGCAGTGAACATTTTGGTACATGACTATTTTTGAATTATGATTTTCTCAGGGTATATGCCCAGTAGTGGGATTGCTGGGTCGTATGGTAGTTCTGTTGACAATCTGTATATGTTCTTTGGAGAAATATCTATTTAGGTCTTCTGGCCATTTTTGGATTGGGTTGTTTGTTTTTTTGTTATTGAGCTGCATGAGCTGCTTGTAAATTTTGGAGATTAATCCTTTGTCAGTTGCTTCATTTGCAAATATTTTCTCCCATTCTGAGGGTTGTCTTTTGGTCTTGTTTATGGTTTCCTTTGCTGTGCAAAAGCTCTGAAGTTTCATTAGGTCCCATTTGTTTGTTTTTATTTCCATTTCTCTAGGAGGTGGGTCAAAAAGGATCTTGCGGTGATTTATGTCATAGAGTGTTCTGCCTATGTTTTCCTCTAAGAGTTTGATAGTTTCTGGCCTTACATTTAGATCTTTAATCCATTTTGAGCTTATTTTTGTGTATGGTGTTAGGGAGTGTTCTGATCTCATACTTTTAGATGTACCTGTCCAGTTTTCCCAGCACCACTTACTGAAGAGGCTGTCTTTTCTCCACTGTATATTCTTGCCTCCTTTATCAAAGATAAGGTGACCATATGTGCGTGGGTTTATCTCTGGGCTTTCTATCCTGTTCCATTGAGCTATATTTCTGTTTTTGTGCCAGTACCATACTGTCTTGATTACTGTAGCTTTGTAGTATAGTCTGAAGTCAGGGAGCCTGATTCCTCCAGCTCCATTTTTCGTTCTCAAGATTGCTTTCGCTATTCGGGGTCTTTTGTGTTTCCATACAAATTGTGAAATTTTTTGTTCTAGTTCTGTGAAAAATGCCAGTGGTAGTTTGATAGGGATTGCATTGAATCTGTAGATTGCTTTGGGTAGTAGAGTCATTTTCACAATGTTGATTCTTCCAATCCAAGAACATGGTATATCTCTCCATCTATTTGTATCATCTTTAATTTCTTTTATCAGTGTCTTATAATTTTCTGCATACAGGTCTTTTGTCTCCTTAGGTAGGTTTATTCCTAGATATTTTATTCTTTTTGTTGCAATGGACCTTGTTTTGATACTAAATGTACAATTCCCACCAGGACACCTGAACTCCCTCATCTCGTCATGGAGCAAATATTTATTAAGCCTCTTCTATATGCCAGAAACTACGATAAGCTCCGGGAATACAAAAATGAGGTAGACAGACTCAGTCCTTGCCCTCGTGGTTTCATAGGCCTCCTCGTCCTTGTGGAGGAGCCAGGTGGGTGACAGGCAAGGAGACTCAGGCTAGGTGCTGGGGAACCCTACCTGGACAGGAATGTGATTTTCTTAGGTTTCAGTCCTCACTCCATTGCACTGTTACAAGGTCTTACCTTACATTTGTCACTTTGAAAAGTAAAGAATCAGTTATTCATTCCTTTCTGTGTTGAGCTTTATTGTAGAAATTTCATGAGCTGATACCTCAAAAGTGCTAGAACAGGAGAGAATGATATGAAAAATGCATTGGTGAGGCTTCTAAGTCACCATTTTTCCTGTCTGTCCCACTGGATTCTGATTCCATGATGGCAGGAACTATATGTCTGTTCACCACTGAATCCCTGGCATCTAGTACATAAACATGTGTTGGATTGAATTAAATGGCAAGCTATAAACAACATAAAATATGTTCATCATATTAGCTGGATTCTTATATTGGTGCAGTGTCATAGCTTAAAGATAACTTTATCTTCCTTTGACAGGTAATTACTAAGCACGTCTTCACTCATCACTGATTACTTTATAATACACAGCCTGTGAAAATTCCCATTTAAGCTTAAGTGTTAAATGGAATTTTTCCTCATATTCAAGTGCATTAGTGGGGCATTTACAGAGCTTAAGATGCTGCTGGCTGCCCATTTCCTTGGATGAGATCAAAGGTCTCAAATAAATGCAGCAGCAGACTCTATCTGTTGCTTTTAGCTGCCACCACATACTCAGTTCTTTTTACTCTTTGGGGGGGCCTTTTTCATTTATTGTTATCAGTGGGATTACTGGGTAGTTCATCTGATTTCATTGTTAACATAGCAAAATACTTTTTACCTCCAGTGCTATTTTATGTTATAGACATGATCTATAAATCTGCATTACCTTTTGGAATATAGATTTGCTAGAATTACTATACTTTTAGGATACACTAAAAAGTACCCTAATTTGAATTAGTTGAAAGTAACAATCAGATTGAATTTGTGAAAAATTTTTTAAAAAGGGAATTTTTTTCTTTCAAAAGAAAGAAAATTGCAGGAAAAAAAGATTTTATTTTCTTATTTTGAAATCTTTGACATAATTTAACTACTAACAACAAAGGATTTACCAAATAGACATCCTTTACTTTTTCGGGAAATAGAAAAAAATTATCTCTAATTACCATATTAATGTGTTGCAAGCAAAAGAATGTTTAAGTACTTTAAAATAATGTATTTGCTTACTTCCTTTAAGCTTTCACCCTGAAACCTATTTTGTGCTAGTGCGGTAAATCTCCTTTTTAAAATATGCAAATTTCATATTCCTAGGGAAAGAGCCCTGTATTATAGATTAGGAGACTTTGGTGCTACCTATTATTATTTCTACTGATTACTAATTGGGTAGTCTTGGGCAAATTAACTTCTTTGGGTCTCTTAAGATATGTGTGTCACCTAGAAATTCCTAAGGTTCCCATGATTCAATTATGAATGAATGAATTGTTCCTTAATCTTACTCTAAGTTTGCAATAACACAACCTGAACTTCATGCCGCAGACTCTCTTAAGTTGTCATTTTGAATTTCTGTCATTTAAAAATGTGCCACACTTCTTGTATATGTTCTCTGTGTATCAAGTGAGATAATTTGAATTAAAACCTGGCTTTTAGCTAGTCTATTCTCCCATAGTGCCTGGGGACTGGGTGACCCCTCCCTGGAGGGGAGGCTGATCTTAATTTTTAAGGAATTGATTTTAATATTTGACCACCTGAGAACTATGCAGTATATAGAAGAAATATAAGACCTAATGCTGTCCTTGGGAAGCAAGATGCATGAGAAATCGTCAAACATTTCAAAACAGTGTATGAGCTCTACTGGCTGACGTGCTAACGTTATAGGACTTAGGAAGGTGGTCCAGGTGGGCTTGGAGCAGCCAGGGAGCGCTCTATGACAGGTGCTGAAGTAGGCCTGAATCTTGAAGGATGGGAAGACTTTCAATCGAAAGGAGTTCGAGGAAAGTCCAGTGCAGCAGATGAGAGTAACTCTTATGAGCAAACAGTCTACACGGCTGTGACATCAGAAAGTCTCTTCAGGAGACGGCCTGATTAGAGGATACGGGTGGAGGGCAGTGGGAAATGAACTTGGGTAGGCTAGCTAGTGCCAGATATGGAAAACCTTGACCAGTCTAACCTCAACAACTTTAATTCCACGATAGGATTTGCTAATTTAATGGGACATGCTTTCCTGTGCCAGTCAAACCTGTCCTAGTTATTATGAAAATGTTGAGGAAAACCCTCTGAGATAAGTGGAGAGACATTGTCCTTCCCTGCTTTTTAGCTTTGCAATCACTGATGTGAGGAAGGGGGAAGCCTTCCAAGTAGATGAATGTGCGGTCTCTAACATTTGCTCTTTAACATTCTTTTCTTCCCTCAATAAATCTGTGTTGTGAATGACAACGTGTAAGTCAGCCAGAGGAGAAACAGCCTATTGGATGACGGGCTTAAGTGAATCTTGCCTTATGCCCTAACGGTCAACATATGGGCTTCTGTCAGCCTGGAGTGGTAGGAATTTCCAAAGATACAGGCCCATCCAGAGAGAGAGAGAGAGTGAGAGAGAGCGAGAGAGCGAGTGCCCTTTCTCCAGGTCCCTGAGGTGTGGGTCTGGGAACTATTAGGAAAAGCCCTTCATCCTCCTCTGCTGTCAGGAAGATGCATGTCAGGGGAGACAGAAGTGTTTTTGCACTGGGAACCCTGACTCCATCATTAATTTTATAGCTCTGGGGATGGGATGCTTGATCCTGTAAAGTTCCCTCAGCATTGCTTCACCAAAGGTGCATTATGTGGTCCCAAACTTACGTGATTTAGAAACTCTGATTCTTCATTTTTTTCCCATGCATATGTGAGCTCTTGTGTGAAACAGGGTGAGGAAAACACCTGTGGGAGGAGAGAGGTCCATCTGGCTGGAACCCACACCTTCCCATGGTTATAGACCGCCCGGATTTTACGGGCACTGACTCTAGGCACATGATCTAATGACAGTGCACTATGAAGACGATAGATGAAGGTTTGGGTCCGCTGAACCTGAGTCTGTACCACACTGTCTGGGGGTTGGGATCTGTACCCAGGCAGGTCACACATCTGGGCACACTTCACAAACCTAAGGCAAAGGGAAGTCAGGGAGAAGAGCTTCCAACTTGTCACTTCTCTTAAGTGAACTGAGTAAATCAAAGTGTAGTAAGAAATAACATTATAAAGCAATATAAATGATCTTTTAAATAACCATGTTAAATCTGAAGCATCTAAATATGTGTTTATCCATTTAACATATCAATTTGGGAGACTAATATTAGGGCCATTACTCAAAAATATTTTTTAACTTTCTCCTTTGAAGTATTTTTAGAGCCAGCCACACAGGCTTTGTAGATATTGTATGATGCAAATATTTGACCCATAAAGATCAATTTGGCATTTGGAAATGGCGCAGAGAATCTTAGAATGAAGTCTGAGAAGAGCTAGGTAAGTGATCAAGCTATGCCATTTCATTTTTGGTGAGATGCAGATTGGTGCTATAGGCTTTCCTGAACAGAGAGCTCTGCTTAGGGACGGCTCCTCCCAGAGTCTTCAGTCGTAGCCACATCAGCAACATATATTAGAACCAACTTGGGAGCACGCGTGTTTTGGAGATGTGCGTTCTGGTATTGCAAAGTATTTGGTCTGTCTCATTCCTCAAAAAGGTGCCAGGAATTCAACAGGAATATCAGTACAGGAAAAATGCAGGGTAAGCTACAAATACCACGTTAACAAGCCTTGTTCACTTTCTCACAAGACTTCGGTGTCCTAATTGTCTACGGCATGTCATGCATTGGAGGAAAAGGTCCCCTCCAAAAGAGTTATATGTCAGGACCTTTGCAAGTTCTTCAGTTAATAAAATAATGAAGGGAGAGAACAGGAAATCTGCTAAAGCACTGATCACATACTGTTACACATGAGCCTGCTTTCTGGGGCCTGGCAGGACAGGAGACCAAATCACAAGGTCAAGAGCTCCATCTCCAAATCCTGACCCTGCCACCTGCTTGCTGTGTGATCTCGGGCAAGTCACTTAACCCCTCTGACCTTCTGTTTCCTCATTTCCAAAACAGTGATGATAATAGTACCTACTTTATAAGCACTTATGAGAATTAAATGAGATAATACAGGCAAAGGCTTATCCCAGGGCCCGGCCTGTGTAAGTGCTCCACAAATATTGGCCCCAGTTATGAACAAAAAGGAGAGAAAGAGGATAAAAAAGAAGGTAGAGGGGAAAGAAAGAAAGAAGAGGGGAAAAAGAGAAGAAAAGAAAGGATGGAAGAACTTCAGCTCTCTCTGGCTTTGAAAATGTGAAAACTGGCTCTTCTGGTAGGTGTAGCTGGCTTTATTTCCCCAGGGCTCTTGTTATGGCCTAGGTGGGGTCATCAGATCATCTAATGAGTGACTCATTACTTAATAAGTTGGTATATTATTTAGAAAAAGAGATCTAAAAGTATATGTTGCAAATATTCAGAACTAAACAAGCAGCCAGGTCATAAAACTCAGTGGCTCCTTTTCATAAAGCACATGTGAGCGCTCTCTCTTTCTGTCTCTCACACACACATATATGCATATAATCTTGTATATATATATATATATATATGTGTGTGTATATATATATATATATATATATACGTATAGTCTTGATTCTTTTTATTTCAAGAATAGTGGTGATGGTGATGTTTTCTGTCTTGCAAAGGCTAATGGGAAGTCCTTATTATAATTTCAATACAGGAAGCAATACCAACAAGTTTTGTGTAGCTTCTGTACTCTGGCAAACTCTCTTTTCAGGGTTTTGATGAAATGGCTCTATATTCTCCTCAAACGGCAGCAAGTGTCAGAACTGCCCTTCCTCCCTGCAGTCTGTCATCAGATCTAATGAGATCCAAACCCCAAAGCAGGGCCAGTTTGTAGTCCTTCACTAAGCAGCCTCGTCCTCCCCTCGGCTGGCCCATCCTGGCGCCGCTGATTCCTCAGAGGGGCCGTTGCTGCTCCAGGCTGCGACCCCACAGCATTCTCACATCAGTGGCTCTCAACCTTCAAAAACCCATCTCACATTTTCTTCTGGGCCTTCATTATGCCCTGTTTGGGCAGCCAGTGGAGAGTGGTAGGCTCAGATTCATCGTGAATTCCAGCATTGTGTAGCTGAACACTGAACTGCTGAGAAGGCTCAGTGCCAGAGTCTTTGTCTCCTTTTCTGAAACCACTTCCTAGTTAAGCTCTTGCCAGCGGCCATCACTTTGCTCCTCTCAGAGTTTGGACGATGTTGAGGCCACTTCACTGAACAACCTTCTGTTCAGTTGGAGTCTAGTTCAGTTTGCTGCATTTGGGGGACCAAACCCACCAGGACCATTAGTCCAGGCTGAGTTAGACCACACGATTCGACCTCCTTAGGCTTGCAAGCCGCCAGAGAAAGACCACGGAGTTCGATGTCAGTAAAAGGCCCACAGCCTGATTCAGGAATGGGACATTTGGCCTCCCTGTCCCGGCCCCTGTGCCCCATAGCCCCAAAGGGGATAAAGAATTCTAATTGCACGGTAATGTATTCATATTCTGATAAATGCATGTCAGTGGAAGTGAGGAATGCTTACTGATGTGCAGGGCTTATGAACAAAACACATAAAAGGTAAAAACTCAGTTGCCTCTGAGATGGCAACTGAGGTGAGAGCACTTTTCACACAACCCCAGGGGTCTCATTCACACCCAAGGCTTCAGTTGCCACCTCTGCCAAAGATTCCCTAATCGGCATCTCCATCCTGACCTCTCCCCTGAGTCCCAGAGAGGATTTTCAGTGACCATTCCTACCTGTGTGGCACACAGTCACAGCCAACTCAACATGCTAAAAACTAAGCTCGTTATCTTCCCCCAAAGCCTGCCTCTCCCAGGCATCCCCCACCTCAGGGAATGTCACCCGCGTAAACCCCGGCACTCCCGCCGGAAGCCTGGGAGCACCTCTCCACTCTCCTCAACCTCTCAGCCGCTTGTCCAGTCAGTCACCACGTCCTGAGGTGCAGCCTTCTCAGCTTCCCTCGAGTCCGTTAACCTCTCCCATTGCCACTACCACTGTCTCCATCCAGGCCACATCGTCTCCTGCCCAGGGTCCTTTATTGGTTTCTAACTGGTCTCCTGGCCTTCACCCTGGCCCCCTTCAATCCAGTCACCCATAGTGATTCTTCTGAAATACAAGTCAAATCATGTCTCCCTTTTGTGTAATAACTCTCAATAGCATTCCTCTGCCCTCGGTTAAAATGTAAACCCCTTGGCCTGTGACACAAGGCCTTTCACAGGCAGCTTCTGCCCACCTCACTAGCTCATCTCCTGCCACTGCTCGCTTTGAGCACCACCCCCCAGCTGCGGTGAACACTTTTCCGCTAAGTCTTCGCGTCTGTGGCCTTAGCTGCTGCCTCCTGTTCCTCTTCCTCATTCCCTTCCCCCTTCTCTTCTTGTTATTGAAATATAAAATGCATCCAGCAAAGGGCATGTACCACATGTGTACGGCTAAGCGAACTGTCTCAAATGAGCACCCCCAGGTAACACGTGCCCAGATCAGGACCCTGAAGAGAACAGTACTCCAGAAGCCTCCTTCAGGCCCCTTTTCACTACCTCCCCAAGAGACATCACTACCCTGACTTCTAATGGCACAGACTAGTTTTCCCCACTTTTGCACTTTATATAAATGAAAACTTACACAACGTCATCAGGTAACTCCTGCTGCATAGCAAACCACCAATCAACGGAATGTCCTGAAATCACCTTAAAGTTCCACCTTCAGCTTCATCAGTTCTTGCAGTTCTGCTCTTTTGTCCACTTCATCACCAAGCTTCTTGCAAACTGCCCACACTCTGTCATCACCTGGCCTCTCCTCCTGTTCACTCTTCAATCCACTGCACCCATCCGTATTGTTCCACTGAAGCTGCTGTCATCAAAAGGCACGAGTTACCTCCTTATTGTTGAACCAGATGAACAGTTTTCAGTCTTTACCTACTTGACACGCCCCACCATCCAACTCACCCTTTAATTCAGTGGGTCACCAAGTCCTAGGGATTCTTCCTCTTCAACCCATCCTGTATTTGTCCTACTTCTGTCTCCACTCATTATCTCTTGCCTGGACTAATCCAACAGCCTCAAGATACCTCCCTGCCCCAAGCCACTCTTCCAGATTTATCATTGCAACATATTTTTCCCTGAATAGAAATCTGGACTGGCTCACCACCCACCATGGAATAAAATCCAAACTGCAGCAAGGCAGGAAGACTCTTTGACCTGTTGCTCCAACCTCTCTTTCCGTGCTTTTTGCCTAACACACACCCTCTGCCTCGGCCACGTTGAATCTGCAGTCTCTTGTGTATTTGACCTCTGAATTTCTGCTGGGAGGTTCTCTCTCGCCAGAAATGCCTGTCACCCCATTCTCCCCTTCAAATCTTCTATCTATCCTTCACATCATATCTGTAATGCCACCTCCTCTACAAAACCATTAACAGCTCCTTTTCTGATCCTGTTTTCTACTATTATTACTAATAAATATCATTATTATAATATGCTTGGCTTACCCCCCTAGAACATAAACTCCTCGAGGCAGGCAGGATCTTTGCTTTGTTCACTGATACAGCAGCCCAAGCTCCCAGAACTGTGCCTAGCACATAGCACGCACTCTTGTTAAATACTTGTTAAGTGAATGAATGGTTAACATTTATTGAGCACTTATTATGCCAGGAGCTTCCAGGCAGAATCTCATTCAGTCCCCACCACAGCCCTATGAGGAAGGAACTGTTTTTATCCCAGTTTTGCATAGGAAGAAACTGAAGCTTAATGAGATTAAGTAACGTGCCCAAGGTCACACAGTCGATACATGGTAAAGCTAGGATTTGAACCCTGATTTGTCCAAGCCCTAAATAACCTCTCTCTACTGTCTTGAGCTTTGCAGTGGTGTTTTTCACAAAACTCTACAGTTGGCTACAGTAGGGCTTCAGCAAATGGAGCAGTTATCTTGAAGTAGTGGAAATAACTCTTTACATATTTATCTCTTTATTATATCATGAGTTCCCTGAGAATAGGAAGTGAATCCTAATTATTTTATTTCCTCATGGCCACCGCCAGAAACCCCAGGTAGCCGCACAGTGTCTCACACATGTTTGCGTTCGCTAAATGTTTACTGAATTAAGTAAAGGAGTCTGCTGTTAAGAGGGGCAGCATGTGGCAGCCAGTCCTTTTTGCACAGTCAGGGATTCTGACTACTGTCCCGATGGTTGCCCCGAATCCAGGCCCAGCTGCTGTCTCTTCCAACGCTTTGCTTCTTCAGCACACGATGTAGGCTCAGGGCCATCCCTGGCTAACCCACCCGCCACCCTGACTCCGGCCCTTTGCCGTCCTTCCTGTCCTTATGAAATTGCCCTGCCTGTCTTCCTGCTGTCAGTGGTCTGATCACGCAGAGCAAGTCCTGCCCCCCCTACCCCTCTTCTTGACCCCATGCCCTGCTTGAACCTGGCTGCTTCCTTGGTCATTCTTGACAGGCAGCGCAACATGACATTTATATAGATAATTGGAACACAGGGTGGAATGTGATAAGCACAGAGTCACGAGGCACTGGAGGAGCTATGAAGAGGGAAAAATTCCTAGTTAGATGATGGAGGAATGGAAAATGAAGCCACTGTCTTTTTCATCCCGATAAAAGGTGTTTTTGTTTTGTTTTGTTTTTAATAAAGAGTTTAGGTTTGTTGGTTATTTAGGATTGTCAATTGCAAGTAATAGAAACTTGAGTGCTTTAAGCTGAAAGGTGAAATTTATTATAAGGATACAGTCTCTCGAGGTATCCAAAGGTTGGAATGCAGCCAGACCTCAGAGAGAAATGTCCAGAAAATAGTCCAGGGTCTGGGCAGCATTCTCTTTCCATGTCTTATCCTCACTGTCTCTGTACATCTGCCTCGTTCTCGTCTCTCTGTGGTGTCTTCTCGTCCACAGACCTCATCATGGTACATGGCTGCCAATGGCTGCTGTGTTTATACTTGGAATTTGTACTAACTGTCCCCATCAGAACCACAAATCCTCAGGGAAATCTACCTCATTGGCCCGGCTCGAGTCCGGTGCTCACCCCTGGCCCAGTCACCTGCTGCCAAGAGAGCAGGGTCACGTTGTTCACCATGGCTGCCAGGTGCCCTGCTCTGTGCAGAAAGGATCATTGTAAGCTGAGCAGACTCTCTAAAAATGTCCATTACAATTGGTTCTGTTACCAGATAAGGCTCTTGTAAAAGAACTCTGGGTGCCTCCCCAAGAAAAGAACAATTAAGAGGCTTCCTAGGGCTTCCCTGGTGGCGCAGTGGTTGAGAGTCTGCCTGCCGATGCAGGGGTCACGGGTTCGTGCCCCTGTCCGGGAAGATCCCACGTGCCGCGGAGCGGCTGGGCCCGTGAGCCATGGCCGCTGAGCCTGCGCGTCCGGAGCCTGTGCTCCGCAACGGGAGAGGCCACAACAGTGAGAGGCCCGCGTACTGCAAAAATAAATAAATAAATAAAAGGAGGCTTCCTAGCTTTGAGATTCTTTGAGAAACAAATACATAAATATGAATTGCCAAACAGCAAGCATCATCCTAATTAACTAAGACAATGTCCACTAGTCATTTCTAAAAGGCTTTTAACACCAGTTTTGTTTATCAAAGACCTAGAATCCTGGCTTCAACCAGGTGTCTCACACACATCTAGATGACCCACTAGACCAAAGCATGGAAGATAAACCAGGCTGGGCATTGCTCCCTCCTCAAGGCCTTACACAAATGATGCCCACACCTGCCCTTCGGCAACCAGAGTTCTCTTGTCTTTCTAATAAGCCAGTGTAATCAAGTCCGGGGAGACAAAATCCCCACCGTTGGAGGGTTCCATGCCCCAACAAATTCCAACAGAGCTAACTCTGACCACTGCTTCCTTAATGTGATTTAAGGCTGGGAGAGAGAGGACTAGTGTGGCTCCTTCTTTCATCCTGACCTGGCCTTGCCCATTCAGTGACCCATCAATCTGAGGCTGGGTAAGGATAATCTGAAAAGCTTATCCAACTTAGAAGCGGGAATGCTGGAGTCAGGATGTCCAAGGCAGCTCCAAAGCTTCACGTCCATTCTTCCTGGACAGGGTGCTCACTGCTGTTGCCCCCAGGGTTGACACGTGCTCCTGGGCCCACAGAATTGGTGGCACAGCCCCGGGATGTGGTGAGGTGGCATCCGGGCCCCGTCCTGGAGGATGACAATGTAACTCTTCCTCTCGAAGCATACTGTGTTCCACCCACACCATTTCAGTGACACCCCCTGGCTTGTCTTCCAGGCTCCCCGGGTACAGCAGGCCGTGTGTGCAACCTGACTTCCCGAGGCATGGACAGCTGCGAAGTCATGTGCTGTGGGAGAGGCTATGACACCTCCCGCGTCACCCGGATGACCAAGTGCGAGTGTAAGTTCCACTGGTGCTGTGCTGTGCGCTGCCAGGACTGCCTGGAGGCCCTGGATGTGCACACGTGCAAGGCCCCGAAGAGCCCCGACTGGGCGGCTCCCACATGACCCCAGTGGAGGTCACCATCCACCTTCCCTCCCACAAGGACTCCATTGGATCTGCAAGGATGCTGGGCTCTTGGGTTCCCTCTGGGAGATGTTTCCTTAGGCACGTGGCCTTTGTCTCTACGGAAGCCTCTTCCCGCTCCCTGGGGGCCCAGGACAGGGCCCACACGCTGCACATTAAGCATGCCCTATTTTCTCCGACTGCCGGCATCCTGAGGCACGTCTCTTCCTGGTCGCGACGGGCTGTTAGAGGGGGGAGGGGTGGTGGGCCCAGACCACTGTCTCTACCCACCTAGACATTTCCTCTTCTAGAACAGTTGGCCAGAGGGAAAAAGAGTGTCTCAAAGGAACTTCCTCTGTGTTTTCCAACAAATGTTCACAGTTAAGAAATTCCATACTTCTGTCCGGAGGGTGAAATATAGAAAGCAGGATAAACCCCTACTGAATTAACTTTAATTCTTGAAAAGACCAAGCAAGGCTTTTGCCTGATCAAGTGATTTTCGCAGCCACCACCTCTGGGGTGATTGGTAATTGGCTGGAGAAAAATGGCTTTCAATAAACTTTAGGTTTCAAATGCACGCATTTCAAGGCATTTGTTGCCATATTAAAATCTGATGCGACAAGGTGGGTCTGTTGTCCTTTGGTACAGTTTGGAGTCTGTGCAATAGCAAAAGCCTCAGAAAGTGATTGCTTTGCATTACTGTCCACTCAATATAAAGAACTTTTTAGGGAATGAGATCACTTAGAATCTGAAGGGAATTTAAAAGAAAACTGATGATCCGGCAGTATTCTGTAACTGTTGGGTGAAGATGGAGGAAAGTAACCTAGTGAGTGGAATGTCAGAAAACACATCTGTACAGATAAGGGGGAAGGGGGGGAATGAAATTCCTACCTGGTGTGATGCTTGTGGCCCATGGAATTCTGTAACTGAAATGGCTTTAAGAATGAAAACTTTGGGGATGACAAGACCAGGGAACCAAAATGCTGACAGAGAGGTTTCCAGAGAGAGGTCACGCCTGGACAGCTCCAACCATAAGTGGACAACTAAAAGAAGTCGGCCGTGTGCGCAAAGGGGCATCAACTAGTTCCTGTCGCCCTTCAAGCACATTGTAAAGACCTGTCATATTTAATTGTGTTCATTTGACGCTTACAAGATGACAAGATACCATAGCCTAAAGCAAATAACACATAGCCTTGCTTATAAAGTTGGTAACCCTAGTGTATTATATTGCAAACAAATTGTAACTTGGAGACTATATTTAAGGGACCCAGCTGTAATTATGGGAACATCGATATGCAAATTGTGGCTGGCTTCTGCCCTAAACCGAAAGATGACATCCAAGGAAAATGGAGAGGCTGCCTGCCCCGTTTTATCAGGTGAAAGATGTATCAGATGAAAGAAAGGTGAAATACCCGAAGGTACTCCTCATTCCGCCCCTCCAGTTAGGTTCTAGTTCTAAATGTGATCTCTTCTCAGAGCTACATTATCTAACAGGATGATTCGTTACGGGCATCTGGTGTCACATTACTGCTGCTTGCTTACCCTTTGATACTTTGGCCTTCAGGTTCTCTACCCTTGATTTAGAGCAGGACATTGACACCAAGCCTCTTGGAAATCAACCCTCTGGAGGGCTTTGTCATAATGATATTTGCCTCCTAGCTTTCTTAAAAATGACAGAATTCATCTCTTTTCACTCACTCCCAAACCCTAAAATTAATTGTCTAATTTTTCCAAAGTGGCTCTTCCTTCTTTTTATTCTAAGGATTCAGAGGGTGGGAGGATGGAGCGTGCCGGTGGCTGCTCTGAGCCCAGTGTGGGTCTGGGAGCGGGGAGGGGGGGTGAGTGGGAGGCCGAACAGGGGAGCTCAGTCTTAGTTCCACTAAAGCTTGCTGTGGGAGGATGGAGGGACTTCCTTGGGGGTCCCAAAGCCATCAGCCCCCCTTCCTGCTGGATGAACTGTGAAGTCATAAATCCATGGATATATTTAGACATGGAAAGGATCTTAGAGGACATCTTAGCTCCCCTCAGCCTGTATCTGGGGAAACTGAGACCAAGAGAAGTGAAGGAATCTGTACAAATACCAGCCGTTACCCCGATACTCCCCAAAACAGGACCACACTCTAAGAGTCTTCAAGAAAGTTAAGCACTTTATCTATTAAATGAAACTAGTTTGTCTCAGAATTAACTTGGTGGATTCTAAGCAATTTTAGTGTCTTGAGGGGATGTTCATTGTTTGTTTGTTTGTTTATCCCTGGCATGCTTAGATCTGACTCTCTTCTTATGCTGAAATGCATCCTTCCTGATAAGGAGCAAGGGGACAAGGCATGTCCATGTCCCCTTGCTCATACACTGCCTCTTGCTGCATAAATTGTCCTATTTTGTAAGAGAGACTATGGCAGCCATCTTCAGTGGCAGTAGATGAAGCCACTGTGGAGAGTAAAATAAGAGAGTGAAATATTTTTATCTGCTTTTACTTCTGAAAGAGAAAATCTCCAAATTTTTAAAAAGGTGAAGATAATTTCAAACTTATTTTCTTTAGGGTTTGGTACAGGATCAATATTTCATGACTCTAAAAGATACTAAACTCTTGATTTTCCAGGCTTTTAAGGGAATGTATGGCATGAATTACCCAAAATAAAATAATGAGGGAATCCATTCAGGTCAAATCCCCTTACAAATTCCCTCCCGGTAAATATCTTATTATAAGTGGAAGTTTTCTAAGCTCAAGATGATGCCTATTGATTTTTCTGCCATTTCTGAAGACGTTCCACACAGCAGGAGATCTTCACTAGTTCACTGTAGTTTTCTTAAATAAAGATATAATTGCACATGATTCTCAGACTTAGCAAATGGGTTTTTTTCTTCAATAGATTTGCCTCTGTCAATTGGTCTGTGGTGCCGACTGAACACCCTTTTCAATGTGCGTTCTAGTTACAGCGTCCTGGACAGTGCCTCATGCTCTGAAAGCATTAACACCCTGCCTTAAAGAGACCAGTTTATCCCCTCAAATGGCTTAAACTCAAGCACAAACACCCCCAGTGCCATGACCACACTGGGCTCTGGCTCTGTGCCCCTCAAGGATGGGGGCCCTGGCCTGTTATTGGACCACAGTTACTTCAGGATGGGAGTGGGAGACGCATAGGGCAACCCCATGCGTAGAACACTGCTTATCTGCTCTGCCTTTTATGGGTGTCACTAGATTGAAATGGGCATCCCAGAAGGATCCACCAAATGGCAAGTTAATCTGCACGTGGCCTGATCATGGGAGGGGGAGTGAGAGGGAAAGAGCCAGGTAGCTGTTGCCAAGAGACCAGCTGAGTTTGGTGATGGTGGAGAGTGGCTTTTTCAGCTCTTGTGGGTAACCTCCACCCTTCCTTCTCTGTTGCTTCCCTGTCCCCTCCCAGCACCTACTTCCAAGGCATCTGGAGGCCCCTGAGCCTTAGGGCCTCGGGCCGTTGCTCGGCTGTCCATACCTGTTGTCTAGCTCTGCTCCAGGCTGCCAAGGTTAATTTCAAGAGATGTTTTCAATTGTCACACGATTTGCCTTTTTATAGGAGTTATCATGATGCTTGAAAACATCAGGTATCACGTTTCTTTTTCAAAGAAAGGCAGCTTTAAAGTCAGAAAATCCAACTTCACATTGGCACTTCTCGGCCTTATTAACTTATTAAAGAATCTTACATTGACTCTCTGAGACCTACAGCGGGCCTCTCTCTCAGAGGCAGCCAACATGACCGTGCATGCGCTTGGGCTTGACAGTATTTTCAGGCCAGGATATTGTTATTACTTCTCACTTATTAAAGGCTGGCCTGGGGCTGGTGTTGTCTCGCTCAGTTAAAGAACATTCATCTCCCCTCTTGCCCACTCTCAAAATAAAGGCTCAGAGAGGTGTCCAATGGACCAGAACCATTCTTTTGTCTATTTACTGTACTTCAACCTGAGTTCCTTATCTTAAGAGCAAGAGTTGTACTCTCAACAAATAGACCTCCCAGTTCCAAAGCTGGTAAGTTGCTTTTGTCAGGTCTGTGCTGACCTGCAAAGCGGTCTGTGGGTGTAAGCTGACAGCTAAGGTGTGCTGATTTTGACCTTATCCTTACCTAGGCAGAGAAAATTTTCACTCATCCATGAGAATGTTCTTTACATTTTTCTGGGGATCAGCAAGGTGACAGGTGGTTTGCAAAGCCCAACATGATCGTTATTTTTCTAAATTGTAGTTGTTCCAGCTCTAGTTTTTTTTTTCCTGAGGTTCACATGGATTTCTTGTTTAACCAAACCTCCCACTTCCACAAGCTAATAAAAGTGTCACGCAGATTGTTACAAAGAACTATTGTTATTTACAAGTCTACATCTTCTGTGAAATCAAAATATAATAAAGCGAATTTTCGGTGTTGACTTTGTTATTCTAAACTCGCGATAGTCTTGTCAAACCCTCTGGTGAAAAGAAATCCCTTCAGGTTACGGAAACCGTCTTTTCTCAGGACCACCCTTAACACAACTTGATTAAGAGGCGTCTTTCAAGTATGTAAAGATTTTCAGGGAAGGCAATTGACTTACCTCACTGATAACTACAATTCACAGGTAAGACATATTCTAGATTGAAAAATTACCCCAGGTTTTCGCCTGTGTTCTCCTGTGGTTGCCTCCTAAGTGCTTGCCCCCTCTTGGCACCAGCATGCTTTGGCAGCGTTTATAAGTTCAGTGTCTCTCCACAGCAGCTAGACGCATCCCCATCAACTTCTCCATATTATTTTCCAAATAAGTGCTTGCTCTCAGCTAAATGTTTCTTTTCTCAGCTTGATTAAAAACATACAAGATCCCTCACCCCTTTATTGAGATCTGTGCATCCTGATGGTATATGCCACTTACATACAAGCAGCAAAAGCTCAGAAAATGGAAATAAACTCTCCCACAGCAAGGGAAATCCACTCCTCCCCCCATTTTCTCTTCCTTGATGAGCTATATTTTGGAGTGACCTGACTAAACAAGGTGCTGACTGTACGTCCAGCACCCCAAGGTGACCAGCCCCCTAGTCAGGCTGCTCCTGGCCCCTCTAGGATTCATTCCTAGAAACTCCCACACTTGCACGATTTGAAGAAGAGGTGGTGACACAACACATGTGTCTGTGTGTGTTTTTCAAAGGGCATTTCCCCGAAATATTCTTTGCCCAGACACTGTCAATGCAATTCCCTTTTTATCTAAGCTTTTGTGTGACAGGGCTGTCCTGCACATGGTAGGACCTTTAGAAGCAACCCTCGTCTCTAATCACTGGATGCCAGGACCGTGCTCCCTAGTGTGACAACCAGAAGTGTCTCCAGACATTGCCAGATGTCCCAGGTGGGGTGGTGGGAGCGACGGGTGATAGTGAAACCGCTCCCGGGTGAGAACCAAAGATCTAACACTTCAAGTCCTCTTAGTAAAATGGCAGTGTGTTTTCAGAAGTTGGAGGCTGAATTCTTCTTAGGAACTCCTCAGTTTCACAACCCTCAGGGACAAAAAGCCCAAGATATGGCCTGGAGCTGGAGGAGTGAGAACGTTCTAGCTCTGCCTAAAATAGTTGAGTGATTTTGAGTTTTTCAGGACAGAAGAGGGGTAATAGTCAAGAGGGGTCGCTGCAAAATGGAGAAAGTCTGAGTTTCAAGCAGATATGGCGAGACTTTCCAGTGGAGAGCCTGGGTGGGTTACCAGCTACAGGTTGTTCACTGCACGCACACACACACACACACACACACACACACACACACACACACTGCCTAGACTCATGTGGGTGGTATTTTAGTGGAGTGAAGGAATTCAGAGAGTTGTCCAACATGTGCCAACGAAGATGGGAAAGGGCCAGCGTGTGCTGGATGCAAGGTGGGGTAGAGTGGAGGAAGAAAGACGCTGGGTGATAGACAAAATGAAGGGTCACCTCAGTGGGCTGGAGAACTTGGGGCAGATGACAACTGGCTAAAGGAAGGAAACAGAAAGCCTGTCTTCTTTCACTTGACAATTTTTCATGGGCCAAACTGGATTTCTGTTTAGGCTACCCAAAGAAGTATAAAGAGCAGATGAGAACCACTTGGATGAACAAAAGAACTCTTCATCTGTTCCTTCATCCTATGATCCAGTTCTAGATAATACAGCATGAGTAAAATCTGATCAACCAGACCAATTTACCATTTAGACTGTTTTTGGACTCAACTTGATTTTGTCATTTCCGAGTACTGACTAACCCTGTGAAAGCCCCTGTAACTGAATCACAGGCTCTGGATTTCCCCAGGTAGTGCACGCAATCCTATCTTAATAGCACTGCCGGCTTTCCTAAGTTCCACACATGAGAGGAATCACATTACTGCCTGTAAACCCAATTCAAATACTTCAATGATGAAGATGCATCCAGCATCCACTCAGCCGGCTTGCTCACACTGCTTACTTGGGCAGAGGCTAGGGAGTTTGGCAAACCCATCTGTAAATGTTCAGGGGCTTCATGTTGCAGGTGGCGGTTGCACACCAGCCGAACAAATAGCAGGAAATACAGAAAATGAAATCTGAACTGGAGTCTCCAAATGCCTACCCGCCCACATAACTTGGTATCTGCCCCTTGATCATTATTCTCCAATAGTAATGAAGACTTCATGAAAGGCCTTGAACTCTGAGTTGTCACTGTGGAGCTGTGCTTAATCAAGACAAATATTCCCAGCCTAAGAGTATGACTAGAAGAAGAAAGGAGTAGGGGTTTAATTTTCTTATATATTGTTATAACTATAAACAATGCCTTATCTTCTCAACAACTCTCGTGAAATAATAAGCACTTGTGTTTTTTAAAGTATCTACACCAGTCCTTGGAGATTTTATTAGAATCATGATTCACAGATGAGAAACTGTCCTCCTCTACAGTGTTTAGTAACACTGTATGTCTCTGGCTATTAACCATTCATTCACTGGTGATTTTCCTTTATTTTTTCTGAACTGACTGATTGGCTCAAGAGGATCCCTCTGGTTTGGATATTATAGACATATAATTAAACAGTTTCTGAAAATTATGTTGTTCTGTCATATGGAGATGGGACTTCAAGAGAGCAGTGAGAATCCCTCCAGGATTCATGGAATCACAGAATGTCACATTTGGAAGGAACGACGCACATAATTTATTCCCACCTCTGCATTTTATTCATGGGAAAACAAAAGAAATTTCATGGCTTGGACTGTGATGTAAGCAAGACACTCTGAATCATCTTCAGGCAAGAACAGTTATTTTTCATTCCATCAGTGTGTACTGAGCATCTCCTGTGAGTCAACTGCTGTGCTCCATGCTGGAAATGCAGCAGTAACTAAGACAGACATGCCCTTTCCCAGACCCTTCTGGGAGGCTACACGGGATGCGTGTAGTTTACTTTTTACTTTACAAGCACTTTCACATGCAGGGTTAGATCTAGTCCTTAGGACCACCCTTAGATATAGATATGATTATCCTCTTTTTTTAGATGAGGTAAGTTTCAGAGAAATTTAGTAATTTGCCCAAGATCATAAAAGGGCTTATAGGAGGGAGAGCCTGGACTCAAATATTTGTTTTCTAAGTCTCACTCCAGTGATCTCTCCAGTACACCAGAGCTCTCTCTGATTAAAACTCAAGGAGAAGGGCTTCCCTGGTGGCACAGTGGTTGAGAGTCCGCCTGCCGATGCAGGGGACATGGGTTCGTGCCCTGGTCCGGGAAGATCCCACATGCCGCGGAGCGGCTGGGCCCGTGAGCCATGGTCGCTGAGCCTGCACGTCCGGAGCCTGTGCTCCGCAATGGGAGACGCCACAACAGTGAGAGACCCGCGTACAGCAAAAAAAAAAAAAAAAAAAACTCAAGGAGAAGTATTCTGTCCAATGGGCTAGTGAAAACTGCTTAGTTGGTTCCATGACCATATTTTCCAGCAGACGTGTGGACTGCCAAAGGACTTCTGACTTCATTTATGTGCAATCCAGACAGCAAATCATATGTACAGTCACATGTAAAAGAGCTCTGCCAGAAAGTGACTTGTACTTGTACATTTAACAGGGCACTTATATTTAAAATAAAGTGGTTTTGAGATTCTTCTAGAAAATCTAAGATTTCTGGTCATAAGAAGTCTATTTACTCTGTCATATGGAGATTGACTCCACAACTGAAGAGGGTTCAGAAATATTATGTATCAATTCCAACATTGTATGAATTATGATTTATTCAAGAGTATTTTCCGGGCTTCCCTGGTGGCGCAGTGGTTAAGAATCTGCCTGCCAATGCAGGGGACATGGGTTCAAGCCCTGGTCCAGGAAGATCCCACATGCCATGGAGCAACTAAGCCTGTGCGCCACAGCTACTGAGCCTGCATTCTAGAGCTCACGAGTCACAACTACTGAGCTTGCGTGCCACAACTACTGAAGCCTGCGTACCTGAGCCTGCACTCTGCAACAAGAGAAGCCACCACCATAAGAAGCCATGCACTGCAATGAAGAGTAGCCTCCACTCTCCACAACTAGAGAAAGTCCGCACGCAGCAACAAAGACCCAATGCAGCCAAAAATACATAAATAAATAAATTTATATTAAAAAAAAAGAGTATTTGCCAAATTCCTATCTAATAAGTGATTACTCAAGTTGAGTAACATGTCAATAGTTTTTAAAAATATTTTTCATAATAGTCTTGCCCTTTTACCCTAAAGAAGGGAGACAGTTAAAATTTTCTTAACAACATTGCCCAAGAAAAAAAAATTCAGAATTGTATTCAAATGTAAGAATGTATTTCAAAATATTTTGAAGGCACAAAATGCTTATAAATATGATATTAGCATCTATTAGCAATAATAATATTTTACCTTGTTTAACATGAAGTATGGATGGTCTTTCTCTCCATAAAGCAAACTGGGAAGATTTGTATAATCCTAGATTATTAGATAATGTTTCTAGGAGCAACAGGTGATCTCTGCTGTACCTTCCGGTCTAGAAACAGTCCAGCAGGGCTGCAGCAGTAAATATTGTTGGCACTGACCTCCAATTGATTTCTAATCTACGACTCATTTAGTCGAGCCTTGTGGTTGGGATTGCTTCTGATGGTGGCCAAATCAGCAAAAGGAAATTCTCTTTAGAATGTAAAGGAACCAAGGATAAGTCCTTACATGAATATATGAGGAGTGTAGGAGAGCAAGAGAGAATCTTTGTCTAGATAGAATATTAAGCAATGGGCTAGGGGAGAGGGTGGAGAATTTTTATTACAATTATTCTAAAAGCGTATGGAATAGATTTACACTCATGTTTATTCATGATGAAAAAAAAAAACCTGCCCCCAGATATGCATTTTAATTTGTGAGAAAACTGCTAAGCAATGTGAGATCATGGAGAAGGCGGTCCTTAAAATAAATAAGTAAATAAAATCTAGGGAATGTAATCCTGCCTAGAATGTGATTCATTCTTTTGGAGCAATAAGTGAAATGATGTCCAAAAGCAATTTTCATATTTCTTGGACATGTAAGCATTTTTCCTTGTACAACTATAGCAGAATCAGATCCCTAGGTAGATTATATAGACAACCATGAGGGGAACAACTCACCCCGAAATGTCATTTTTCTTTCATTGTTCCAGAATGGGGCTTAAAATTCTCACCCTTACCAATGCTGCCTGGGGATGAAGAAACTACGTTAGGAACTTTTCTTTTAAAATGCATGAACTGGGGGGACCTTCAAGATGGTGGAGGAATAAGACATGGAGATCACCTTCCACCCCACAAATACATCAAAAATACATCTACATGTGGAACAACTCCTACAGAACACCTACTGAATGCTGCCAGAAGACCTCAGACTTCCCAAAAGGCAAGAAAATCCCCACATACCAGGGTAGGGCAAAAGAAAAAAGAATAAACAGAGACAAAAGAACAGGGACGGGACCTGCATCTGTGGGAGGAGCTGTGAAGGAGGAAAAGTTTCCACACACCAGGAAGCCCCTGCACTGGTGGAGACGGGGTGGGGGGGGTGAGCCAGGGGGGAAAGCTTCAGAGCCAAGGAGGAGAGCACAGCAACAGGGGTGCAAAGGGCAAAGCGGAGAGATTCCCGCACAGAGCATCGGTGCCGACCAGCACTCACCAGCCTGGGAGGCTTGTCTGCTCACCCACCGGGGCAGGTGGGGACTGGGAGCTGAGGCTCAGGCCTTGGAGGTCAGATCCCAGGGGGAGGACTGGGGTTGGCTGTGTGAACACAGCCTGAAGGGGGCAAGTGTGCCACACCTAGCTGGGAGGGAGTCCGGGAAAAATTCTGGAGCTGCCTAAGAGGCAAGAGACCATTGTTTCGGGGTGTGTGAGGAGAGGGGATTCCTTCCCCCATGTGCCCACAGAAGGCAGAGCACCACCTAAGCAAGCTCCAGAGAGAGGCGCAAGCCATGGCTATCAGCTTGGACCCCAGAGACGAGCATGAAATGCTAACACTGCTGCCGCTGCCACCAAGAAGCCTGTGTGCAAGCACAGGTCACTACCCACACCCCCCTTCCTGGGAGCTTGTGCAGCATGTCACTGCCAGGGTCACGAGATCCAGGGACAACTTCCCTGGGAGAATACACAGCGCTACTCAGGCTGTTGCAATGTCATGCTGGCTTCTGCCACCACAGGCTCGCCCTGCATTCCAGTTATGACTACTGTACCCCTCCCTCTTCCTGGCCTGAGAGAGCAAAATAGCCCTAATCAACCTCTGCTTTAACACCCTCCTGTCTGGGCACGGAAAAGATGCCTGAGGGCAACCTACATGCAGAGGTGGGGCCAAGAGAGCCCCAGGAGCTGTGCAAACAAAGAAAAGAAAGGGAAATCTCTCCTAGCAAGCTCAGGAGCAGCGGATTAAATCCCCACAAACAACCTGAGGTACCCTGCATCTGTGGAATACCTGAAGAGACAACAAATGTTCCCAAAATTGAGGCGGTGGACTTTGGGAGCAACTACAGACTTGGGCTTTGCTGTCTGCAACTGATTGGTTTCTGATTTTTATGTTTATCTTAGTTTAGTTTTTAGTGCTTGTTATCATTGGTGGATTTGTTTATTGGTTTGGTTGCTCTTTTCCTTTTTTTTAATTTTTAAATTCTATTATTTTAATTTTATTATTTTTAATTTTATTATGTTTTATTATTATTTTATTTCATTCTTTCTTTTCTTTTTTTCTCTTCCTTTTCTTCTGAGCCATGTGGCTGACAGGGTATTGGTGCTCTGGCTGGGTGTCAGGCCTGAGCCTCCAAGGTGGGAGAGCCGTGTCCAGGACATTGGACCACCAGAGACTTCCTGGCCCTTCGTAATATCAATCAGTGAGAGCTCTCCCAGAGATTTCCATCTCAACACTGAGATGCAGCTCCACCAAATGGCCAGCAAGCTCCAATGCTGGATGCCCCATGCCAAACAACTAGCAAGACAGGAACACAACTCCGCCCATTAGCAGAGAGGCTGCCTGAAATCATACTAAGACAAAGACACCCCAAAACACAGCACCGGACACGGGCCTGCGCACCAGAACACAGGCACCAGTCCCTTCCACCAGGAAGCCTACACAAGCCACTGAACCAACCTCACCCACTGGGGGCAGACATCAAAAACAACAGGAACTACAAACAAGCAGCCCGTGAAAAGGAGAGCCCAAACACAGTAAGTTAAACAAAATGAGAAGACAGAGAAGTATGCAGCAGATGAAGAAGCAAGGTAAAACCCCACCAGACCAAACAAATGAAGAGGAAATAGGCAGTCTACCTGAAAAGGAATTCAGAATAATGATAGTAAAGATGATCCAAAATCTTGGAAATTGAATACAGAGAATGCAAGAAACATTTAACAAGGACCTAGAAGAACTAAAGAGCAAACAAATGCAATAAATGAACAACACCATAAATGAAATTAAAAATTCTCTAGAAGGAATCAATAGCAGAATAACTGAGGCAGAAGAATGGATAAGTGACCTGGAAGATAAAATAGTGGAAGTAACTACCACAGAGCAGAATAAAGAAAAAAGAATGGAAAGAATTGAGGACAGTCTCAGAGACCTCTGGGACAACATTAAACACATCAACATTCGAATAAGAGGGGGTCCCAGAAGAAGAAGAGAAAAAGAAAGGGTCTGAGAAAATATTTGAAGAGATTATAGTTGAAAACTTCCCTAACATGGGAAAGGAAATAGTCAATCAAGTCCAGGAAGCGCAGAGAGTCCCATACAGGATAAATCCAGGGAGAAACATGCCAAGACACATATTAATCAAACTATCAAAAATTAAATACGAAGAAAAAATATTAAAAGCAGCAAGGGAAAAGGAACAAATAACATACAAGGGAATCCCCATAAGGTTAACAGCAGATCTTTCAGCAGAAACTCCGCAAGCCAGAAAGGAGTGGCAGGACATATTTAAAGTGATGAAAGGGAAAGATGTACAACCAATGTTACTCTACCTAGCAAGGATCTCACTCATCAACAGAGAAACTAAAACCTCTACAGACAAGCAAAAGCTAAGAGAATTCAGCACCACCAAACCAGCCTTACAACAAATGCTAAAGGAACTTCTCTAGGCAGGAAACACAAGAGAAGGAAAAGACCTACAATAACAAACACAAAAGAATTAAGAAAATGGTAATAGTAACATACATATCAATAATTACCTTAAATGTAAATGGATTAAATGCTCCAACCAAAAGATATAGACTGGCTGAATGGATACAAAAACAAGACCCATATATATGCTGTCTACAAGAGACTGACTTCAGACCTAGGGACACATACAGACTGAAAGTGAGGGGATGGAAAAAGATATCCCATGCAAATGGAAATCAAAAGAAAGCTGGAGTAGCAATTCTCATATCAGACAAAATAGACTTTAAAGAATATTATAAGAGACAAAGAAGCACACTACATAATGATCAAGGGATCAATCCAAGAAGACATAACAATTGTAAATATTTATGCACCCAACATAGGAGCAACACAATACATAAGGCAAATGCTAACAGCCATAAAAGGGGAAATCAACAGTAACACAATCATAGTAGGGGGCTTTAACACCCCACTTACATCAATGGACAGATCACCCAGAATGAAAATAAATAAGAAAACAGAAGTTTAAAATGACACATTAGACAAGATGGACTTAACTGATATTTATAGGACATTCCATCCAAAAACAACAGAATACATTTTCTTCTCAAGTGCTCATGGAGCATTCTCCAAGATAGATCATATCTTGGGTCACAAATCAAGCCTCAGTAAATTTAAGAAAATTGAAATTGTATCAAGTATCTTTTACAACCACAACACTATGAGACTAGATATGAACTACAGGAAAAAACTCTGTAAAAAATACAAACACATGAGGGCTAAACAATACGCTACAAAATAACCAAGAGATCACTGAAGAAATCAAAGAGGAAATCAAAAACACCTATAAACAAATGACAATGGCCCAAAACCTATCAAAAGCAGTTCTAAGAGGAAAGTTTACAGCAAGACAATCCTACCTCAAGAAACAAGAAAAATCTCAAATAAACAACTGAACCTTACACCTAAAGCAATTAGAGAAGGAACAAAAACACATGCAAAGTCAGCAGAAGGAAAGAAATCATAAAGATCAGATCAGAAATAAATGAAAAAGAAATGAAGTAAACAATAGCAAAGATCCATAAAACTAAAAGCTGGTCCTTTGAGAAGGTAAACAGAGTTGATAAACCATTGGCCAGACTCACCAAGAAAAAAAGGGAGAAGACTCAAATCAACAGGTTTAGAAATGAAAAAGGAGAAGTAACAACTGCCACTGCAGAAATAAACAGGATCATGAGAGGTTACTACTAGCAATAAACTACTAGCCAATAAAATGAACAACCTGGAAGAAATGGACAAATTCTCAGAAAAGCATAATCTTCCAGTGCTGAACCAGGAAGAAATAGAAAATATGAACAGATGAATCACAAGCACTGAAATTGAAACTGTGATTAAAAATCTTCCAACAAACAAAAGCCCAGGAGCAGATGACTTCAGAGGTGAGTTCTATCAAACATTTAGAGAAGAGCTAACACCTACCCTTCTCAAACTCTTCCAAAATATAGCAGAGGGAGGAACACTCCTAATCTCATTCTATGAGGCCACAATCACCAAAACCAGACAAAGATGTCACAAAAAAGAAAGCTACAGGCCAATATCACTGAGGAACATAGACGTAAAAATCCTCAACAAAATACTAGCAAACAGAATCCAACAGCACAATAAAAAGATCATACACCATGATCAAGTGGGGTTTATCGCAGGAATGCAAGGATTCTTCAATATATGCAAATCAATCAATGTGATACACCATATTAAAAAATTGAAGGATAAAAACCATATGATAATCTCAATAGATGCAGAAAAAGCTCTCAACAAAATTCAACACCCATTTATGATTAAAAAATCTCCAGAAAGTAGGCAGAGAAGGAACCTACCTCAACATAATAAAGGCCATATATGACAAACCCACAGCCAACATCGTTCTCAATGGTGAAAAACTGAAACCATTTCCTCTAAGATCAGGAACAAGACAAGGTTGCCCACTCTCACAGCTATTATTCAACATAGTTTTGGAAGTTTTAGCCACAGCAATCAGAGAAGAAAAAGAAATAAAAGGAATCTAAATCAGAAAAGAGGAAGTAAAGCTGTCACTGTTTGCAGATGACATGAAACTATACATAGAGAATCCTAAAAATGTTACCAGAAAACTACTAATCAATGAATCTGTTAAAGTTGCAGGATACAAAATTAATGCATAGAAATCTCTTGCATTCCTATACACTAATGATGAAAAGTCTGAAAGACAAATTAAGGAAACACTCCCATTAACCACTGCAGCAAAAAGAATAAAATACCTAGGAATAAACCTACCTAAGGAGATAAAAGTACTGTATGCAGTAAACTATAAGACACTGATGAGTGCAATTAAAGACGATAAAAACAGATGGAGAGATATACCATGTTCTTGGACTGGAAGAATCAACATTGTGAAAATGACTCTACTACCCAAAGCAATTTACAGATTCAATGCAAGCCCTATCAAACTACTAATGGCATTTTTCAGAGAACTAGAACAAAAAATTTCACAGTTTGTATGGAAACAAAAAAGACCCCGAATAGTCAATGCAATCTTGAGAATGAAAAACGGAGCTGGAGGAATCAGGCTCCCTGACTCAGACTATATTACAAAGCTACAGTAATCAAGATAGTATGGTACTGGCAAAAAAAAAAAAACCCTGAAATATAGATCAATGGAACAGGACAGAAAGCCCAGAGATAAACCCATGCATATATGGTCAACATATCTGTGCTAAAGGTGGCAAGAATATACAATGGAGAAGAGACAGCCTCTTCAATAAATGGTGCTGGGACAACTGGACCGCTACATGGAAAAGAATGCAATTAGAATACTCTCTAACACCATACACAAAAATAAACTCAAAATGGATTAAAGACCTAAATGTAAGGCCAGACACTATAAAACTCTTAGAGGAAAACAGAGGCAGAACACTCTATGACATACGTCACAGCAAGATCCTTTTGGACCCATCTCCTAGAGAAATGGAAATTTAAAAAAAAAACTAAACAAATGGGACCTAATGAAACTTAAAAGCTTTTGCACAGCAAAGGAAACCTTAACAAGATGAAAAGACAACACTCAGAACGGGAGAAAATATTTGCAAATGAAGCAACTGACAAAGGATTAATCTCCAAAATTTACAAGCAGCTCATGCAGCTCAATATCAAAAAAAAACCCAATCCAAAAATGGGCAGAAGAGCTAAATAGACATTTCTCCAAAGAAGGTATACAGATGGCCAGCAAACATATGAAAGAGCACTCAACATCACTAATCATTAGAGAAATGCAAATCAACACCACCATGAGGTATCACTTCACACTGTTCAGAATGGCCATCATCAAAAAACCTGCAAACAGTAAATGCTGGAGAGGGTGTGGAGAAAAGGGAATCCTCTTGCAGTGCTGGTGGGAATGAAAATTGATACAGCCACTATGGAGAACAGTATGGAAGTTCCTTAAAAAACTAAAAATAGAACTACCATACGACCCAGCAATCCCACTACTGGGCATATACCCTGAGACATAATTCAAAAGAGACATTTACCACAATGTTCATTGTAGCTCTATTTACAACAGCCAGGACATGGAAGCGACCTAAGTGTTCATCGACAGATGAATGGATAAAGAAGATGTGGCACATATATACAAGGAATATTACTCAGCCATAAAAAGAAATGAAATTGAGTTATTTGTAGTGAGGTGGATGAACCTAGAGTCTGTCATACAGAGTGAAGTAAGTCAGAAAGAGAAAAACAAATACCATATGGTAACATATATATGGAATCTAAAAAAAGAAAAAAAAAAGGTTCTGATGAACCTAGAAGCAGGACAGGAATAAAGACGCAGAGGTAGAGAATGGACTTGAGGACACAGGGCAGGGGAAGTGTAAGCTCGGATGAAGTGAAAGCGTAGCACTGACATATATACACTACCAAATGTAAAATAGATAGCTAGTGGGAAGCAGCTGCATGGCACAGGGAGATCAGCTCAGTGCTTTGTGACCACCTAGAAGGGTGGGATAGGGAGGGTGGGAGGGAGGCACAAGAGGGAGGGGATATGGGGACATATGTATACATATAACTGATTCACTTTGTTATACAGCAGAAACTAATACAACATTGTAAAGCAATTATAGTCCAACAAAGATGTTAAAAAATAAGTAAATAACAAATGAATATTATTGAGCTTTATTCCTTAAGTCAACAATTATTATTCAACAAAATCTGGCACAATTTACCATCTATCAAATGGTATTTTCCCCAGTGTTGGGGAAACAGCATTGAAAAGGCAGATGATATAAATCAGAATTCTCTTTCTGGTAATATAGCAGACAAAATATCCCCCAAAGAAGCCTTTTGCTGCAAAATGTCTAGAAATTCAACAGAAGGTAAAGTAAGCATCCTTCGAAATGTGTAAGTGAATTTTCCCACCCCGACACTCAAATACAGGAAAGCTCCAAAGCCCAAAAATAAAGAGCAAACTGAAAACTCAAGTTCTGGTGCCCGAGTGGAAGTCTACTAATCTCTGCCTCTAGAAGATTGGCCATGTCAGTGCAGGAAACAAGGTTTGGAGTCTTCTTGAAGTGAGGAATTGGAATTAGGACACAACATCCAATCCTTTCCCATGTAAAGTCAGAACCTTCAAAAAGGGCTATACAATCAGTAAAGGAAAAACCTGACCACTAGGCACAAGGAGTCAACTGCGAACTCTGTTTGCTATGAAATGAGATTAGGGTAGGGAAATATAAATTAGTTAATGAATTAATTAAATTTATAGCTCTGACCATTTACAACTACCAGTCTCTCCTCATCTTAGTTTGAAGTTAGAATTTACATAACTTGTTCCAGGAATTGCCTACCCAAGAAATTAACCTAAAAAAAATTCTAGATTGAGGTGCCCAGCAGATGCAAGAACAAAACCTTTCAGCGGGTCACACTTTCAACCAGGCTTGTAGAGGATTCTCCTAGGTAAAACTTCACCAAACCTGAGTTTATAATCTAAAACTACAAAACATGCCACAGAATAAGACTACAAGATTGAGAGTAACAGAAAAAACAAACCACAGACTTAGATACTCAAGAATATTAGATAATAAAATTATTATACACAGACTACAAAACAAATCTGTTTAAGGATGATAAAAGAAAATACAAAATGAATAATAATAAAATAATAATACTTAAAGGAAAAAGATTTAGTTAAAAGATAATTGAAAAGAATTAAAAAGAACATCTAGAAATTAAAAATATAATCACTGATATTACAAACTAAGTGATTTTCTACCTGTGGCCACAGCTGAGGGAGTATTGTTAAAGCCTTCCTTCTACTGCCATCATGTCTAATTCAGTCTCCCAAAGAGCCACGTAAGCCCTTTGTTAAAGGTTTGAACTTAAAAAAAAAAACAACTGTGAGAGACTGAGGAGCCATGGGGAACACCCACAGACTGTGTGGTAATGGAAGATTCAAACACCAAGCACTTCATAAGCTTTGGGTTTTGACATGTGCCACTGTGGTGCAAGCAGATGCATCATGAATGCAAGGCCACACAGGTGGATGGAAGAGCTGTGAACCAAAGAAGGCTGTCTCCAGAGAAGGTTTTCAAAGACTAGGTGCCCACTTACCTATGAAAAAGACCTTTGTCAGTAGCAATGAAAACAACATTGAAGAATATCGTGTAGGAGATTAATCTGAGCAGTATAGGAAGAATGAAATGACTGAAATCATTACAGTCTAGGGAAGTGACAAGAAGAGAGCCTTTGCTTTTATAACTTTAGATGACCATAACTCCATGGATAAGACTGTCATTCAGAAATGCCATCTTGTGAATAACCATAACTGTGAAGTAAGGAGAGCCCTGGATAAGCAAGAGATGGATAGTGCCTCATTCAGTTCAAAATGGTTCTAAAAATTTTGGCAGGAGGTTGTTTTAGAGGGAATGACAACTTTGGTCATGGAGGAAACTTCAGTGTTGTGATAGCTTTGCTGGCAGCCATGTTGGTGATGAATTTGATGGCAATAGTGGATTTGGTAAGAATGCAAGTAGTTTTGGAAATGATGGAAGCTACAATGACTTTGACAGTTACAACAATCAATCTTCAAATTCTGGACCCATAAAGGAAGGAAACTTTGGAGGCAGAAGTTCTGGTCCTTATGGTGGTGAAGGCCAATACTTTGCCAAACCACAAAACTAATATGGTTATGGGTCTTCCAGCAACACAGGTAGTTATGGAAGTGTAGAAGATTTTAATTACAGTTAAGAAAAAAAAAAAAAAAAAAAACCTTAGCAGCAAAGGAAAGCCAGAGAAGGGACAAAAAGCTATAGGTTACAACAGGTGTGTAAACTCAGCCAATCATAGTGGCAGACCCTAACTGCTACAAGGAAAAAAAGAAAAAAAAGAGGGTCCGTATTTGTGACTAACTGTATAACAAGTATTTTAGTTGTTTTTTTAAAACATCTTTATTGGAGTATAATTGCTTTCCAATGTTGTGTTAGTTTCTGCTGTATAACAAAGTGAATCAGTTATATGTATACAAATAGCCCCATATCCCCTCCCTCTTGCGCCTCCCTCCCACCCTCCCTATCCCACCCCTCTAGGTGGTCACAAAACACTGAGCTGATCTCCCTGTGCCATGCAGCTGCTTCCCATTAGCTATCTATTTTACATTTGGTAGTGTATATATATCCATGCCACTCTCTCACTTTGTCACAGCTTACCCTTCCCCCTCCCCAAATCCTCAAGTCCATTCTCTAGTAGGTCTGTGTCTTTATTCCCATCTTATCCCTAGGTGCTTCATGACCTTTTTTTTTTTTTCCTTAGATTCCATATATATGTGTTACCATACGGTATTTGTTTTTCTCTTTCTGACTTACTTCACTCTGTATGACACACTCTAGGTCCATCCACCTCACTACAAATAACTCAATTTCGTTTCTTTTTATGGCTGAGTAATACTCCATTGTATATATGTGCCACATCTTCTTTATCCATTCATCCGATGATGGACACTTAGGTTGCTTCCATGTGCTGGCTATTGTAAATAGAGCTACAATGAACATTGTGGTACATGTCTCTTTTTGAATTATAGTTTTCTTAGGGTATATGCCCAGAGGTGGGATTGCTGGGTCGTATGGTAGTTCTATTTTTAGTTTTTTAAGGAACCTCCATACTGTTCTCCATAGTGGCTGTATCAATTTTCATTCCCACCAGCAGTACAAGAGGGTTCCCTTTTCTCCACACCCTCTCCAGCATTTACTGTTTGTAGATTTTTTAATGATGGCCATTTTGACCAGTGTGAGGTGATACCAACTGTAGTTTTGATTTGTATTTCTCTAATGATTAGTGATGTTGAGCATTCTCTCATGTGTTTGTTGGCAATCTGTATATCTTCTTTGGAGAAATGTCTATTTAGGTCTTCTGCCCATTTTTGGATTGGTTTGTTTGTTTTTTTGATATTGAGCTGCATGAGCTGCTTTTATTATTTTGGAGATTAATCCTTTGTCAGTTGCTTCATTTGCAAATATTTTCTCCCATTCTGAGGGTTGTCTTTTTGTCTTATTTATGGCTTCCTTTGCTGTGCAAAAGCTTTTAAGTTTCATTAGGTCCCATTTGTTTACTTTTGTTTTTATTTCCGTTTCTCTAGGAGGTTGGTCCAAAAGGATCTTGCTGTGATGTATGTCATAGAGTGTTCTGCCTATGTTTTCCTCTAAGAGTTTGATAGTGTCTGGCCTTACCTTTAGATCTTTAATCCATTTTGAGTTTAAGTATTTTAGTTTTGTTCTGTGGAAAGTACAAAGCATTCCAACAAACGGCTTTAATGTAGGGTTTTGTTGTTGATGTTCACATGTTTTGATTGCTAAATATAATAGTCTGATCATGATGATGATATACTGCATCTTTTAAAAAATATTCAGTGAATGTGGTGAATAGAAAAATAGATATAGCTAAAGAGAGAACTAGTAAAGCAGAAGATAAACCTAAGGAAATTACTCAAAATGTTGTCCAAGATATAAAGAAATGGAAAATATGAAAGAAGTTAAGAGACATGGAATGTAGAATGAAAAGGTCCATTATATATCTTGTAATAGAAATTCTAGAGAGAAAGATGTGCATTTTCCAGAATGGATGATCAATATGAACCTTCAGTTTTAAGAAGCACAAATTCCAAGTAGTAAAAACAAAGTAAAGGGCTTCCCTGGTGGCGCAGTGGTTGAGAGTCTGCCTGCTGATGTAGGGGACATGGGTTCGTGTCCCGGTCCGGGAAGATCCCACATGCCACGGAGCAGCTAGGCCTGTGAGCCATGGCCGCTGAGCCTGCGTGTCCGGAGCCTGTGCTCCACAGCAGGAGAGGCCACAGCAGTGAGAGGCCCGTGTACCACAAAAATAAATAAATAAATAAATAAATAAATAAACACACATTAAAACCTATTGTAGAGAAAGTGCAGAGAGTAGAAGAAAGAGAGAAGATATTAAAAGCTACCAGAGAGGGTTCGTCCCTGGTGGTCCAGTGGTAGGACTTCATGCCCCCAATGCAGGGGTCCTGGGTTTGATCCCTGGTCGGGGAACTAGATCCCGAATGCATGCTGCAACCAAGAGTTCGCAATCCGGAACTACGAGTCCACATGCCGCAGCTAAGGAGTCTGCATGTCACAACTAAGAAGTCCACATGCTGCAACTAAGAAGCCCACATGCTGCAACTATGATGCTGCAACTACAAAGATCCCGCATGCCACAACTAAGACCCAGCACAGCCTAAATAAATATTTTTTTTAAAAAAACTACCAGACAGAAAAGACAAGCTACCTACAAAAGAAAATCAGATCAAAAGCAGACTTTTCCAAAGAAATGATGGAAGCAAGAAGGCAATGGATTACTTTCAAAGTCCTGAAAGAAAATAAATATTAATCTATAACTTTATATCCAGCTGAACTATCATTAAAGAACAAGAATAAAATAATGGCATTTTCAGACAAACAAAATCTATCAAGAACAAATCCCATCTACAGGAACTTCAGGTAAAAGGAAATATATTCCAAAAGGAATGCAAGAGGAAATGTTGAGCAAAGAAATTTGTATATATGCAATCAAATTGACAATGATGGATATATATATATATATTTTAACATCTTTTTTGGAGTATAATTGCTTTACAATGTAGTGTTAGTTTCTGCTGTACAACAAAGTGAATCAGCTATACATATACATATATCCCCATATCTCCTCCCTCTTGCATCTCCCTCCCACCTTCCCTATCCCACCCCTCCAGGTGGTAAAAAAGCACCAAGCTGATCTCCCTGTGCTGTGTGGCTGCTTCCCACTAGCTATCTATTTTACATTTGGTAGTGTATATATGTCCATGTCACTCTCTCACTTCATCCCTGCTTATCCTTCCCCCTCCCCATGTCCTCAAGTCCATTCTCTACATCTGCATCTTTATTCCTGTCCTGCCCCTAGGTTCTTCAGAACCTTTTTTTTTTTTAGATTCCATATATATATGTGTTAGCATATGGTATTTGTTTTTCTCTTTCTGACTTACTTCACTCTGTATGACAGTCTCTAGGTCTACCCACTTCACTACAAATAACTCAATTTCGTTTCTTTTTTGGATATATAATTACTAATTTCTGGTAACAAAACAAGGTGAAATAAAATATTGGTAACAATATTAAGATGGAAGGAGAGTGATTAAATATAAGCATTTTAAGTTTTTTTAATATGGAGAAGTTAGAAATATTAATAAACTTTAGACACTGTTAAGTAAGCATGTTAAAATTTTAAAGATAACCATTAAAACAAAAAGTGAATAATTTCCTATTTAGTAAAGAGATAAAAATAATTTTTAAAACTGTTTAGTCAATCTAAAAGGAGAATAAATTTGTAGGTGTTGATGTGGAGAGGACTTAGACTGAAAGCAGGGAAACTGGCTGGGATTCTATTGCTCAAAATAAGCAATAAAAATACCTAGGTATAAAAATAATGACTGTACAGAACTATAAGGAAAAAATCTACAAATCTTTAGTAATGGAAATAAGAGACACTTCGAATGCATGGAGAGATTACCATAGAAAAACGTAATATTGTAAAATGTCAACTGTTTACTAAAATTCATCTACAAATGTACAACTCTAATACAAGGCCAGCCAAGGATGATTATGATTGTTTCCCTTAGGCAGGCTTTCTCCCTCCTTTCCTTTCCTTGTACCAGTTTCCCTTCTCACTTCTCACTCATGATTCCACCATAGAACAGCAGGCATTCAGCAGGTATGCAACAAATAAGTATTCTTTTAAAATAAAGGAATGAAGAAATGAATGATTTAACTGTTCTGCAAGCAATTGCTGATTCATATTCTCAAAAAATTTCCATCAAGCATGGTACACAATACATATCAAGATAATACCCAGGCTTCCCTGGTGGCGCAGTGGTTAAGATCCTGCCTGTCAATGCAGGGGACACAGGTTCCAGCCCTAGTCTGGGAAGATCCCACATGGCCTTGGAGCAACTAAGCCCATGCACCACAGCTACTGAGCCTGCACTCTAGAGCCCATGAGCCACTATTACTGAGCCCACGTGCCACAACTACTGAAGCCCCCCTGCCCTAGAGCCTGTGCTCTGCAACAAGATAAGCCACCGCAACGAGAAGCCCGCACACCACAAGGAAGAGTAGTCCCCACCCCCCGCAATTAGAGAAAGCCCGCGCACAGCAACAAAGACCCAACGCAGCCATAAATAAATAAATAAATTTATTTATTTATTAAAAAAAAAGATAATACCCAACTTTGAATCTCTGCATAGGTATGCACAGTAACCTCTTGAGCAGGACATTTTGTGGGTTGATTACAATTGGAAAATTACTGAAGACGTCTTCCTGAGAGACTCAGATAGATGACAATATTGACTTCTTAGTATTAATCTGACAAAAAATAACCCACACTAATTATAAGAACAGAAAATCATTAAATACTTTCTAAATGCTTCTTCTTTTTTTTTTTGCGATATGTGGGTCTCTCACTGTTGTAGCCTCTCTCGTTGTGGAGTACAGGCTCCGGACGCGCAGGCCCAGCGGCCATGGCTCACGGGCCTAGCCGTTCCGCGGCATGTGGGATCTTCCCGGACCAGGGCACGAACCCATGTCCTCTGCATCGGCAGGCAGACTCTCAACCACCGCGCCACCAGGGAAGCCCCTAAATGCTTCTTAAAGTCAACAAAGCTCTGATTTCATACAGTAATCTCTATAGCTTCCTACTTATTGTGTAGCTCAGGAGGTGTCTTCAAGTAAATCTTTAGGTGTATAAATATAGTGAACTACTCATGAAAGGATCAGAAATTCACACTCTGATTAATTTCCTGAAGATGATCAAAAAGATCCCAAATGCATAATAGTCCCTGAGAGCTGGTTGTCTTGAAACACAAAAATATTAACATATTACTAAGAATTGCATTCCCCTATACTCTTTATCCCTACTCTCATTACGAATGAATAACTGGAGCTTGAAAGCTAGTATTACTCATATCTTTACCAGCTTTACACACTGTTCCCCAATTTACTGCTTATTCATCTATGTATCCTAACTAGCAGAAATTCAAGATCTCTCTCGGGGTTCCAACTTCAAATTGTCCAAGAATCCCAGGGACTCACTAAGCCCATATTGGTCAGTACTTCTAAAACGGCATAACTGGAAGTCTCTTCAGTCTAGGCATCATTGTTTCTGTGACCTTTTTAGGTAAGGTGCTATCACTGAACACTAATCCTGGGGAGCGGCAAGGACTCTAGCTCAAGGATCAGGAGATACCCTTGCTGGGCCAGATCCCTATACAACCGAAAGCTCACACTTGGCTTTCAAGGGTATAGCTCTTTTCATTTTCACTCACATATTCAGCCACTGTCCTCAAAGAGTGACAACACATCTTGGTGTCTAGGTCCAGAGGTTCTTCAGCCTTACCTACATGTTTTGCTGGAACCCTGCTTTGAGCCTGCATCACCTCATAAGGAATTCCCCCTTGGAGTCTTCTCATGCCAGCAGATGCCACGCTCTTAAAAACAGATTTCTCTAATTTCAACTCTCAGAACGAAGAGCATGGGGTCTGGCATTCCTTCCTTACCACAAGCCTCTAGGGCTCTTTTTGCAAACTGATAAGCCACAGGAATTTTTAAAAGATTGTTACATCCTCCCTCTACGGCGAGAGGAGTCTCGTGCCTTCACGTTAGCTTAACTAAGACTGGGTACACAAATGATTCTTCCCATAATGAAATTCTTCTCCAAACTGATTTGTGTCTTCATTTCTATACCTAGTAGTTACAGTACCCAGATACATGAGCTTAAAAAGCTAATCTGGTAATCCCAAACTACTATATATAAAAGAGAGAATCAACAGGGCCTACTGTATAGCACAGGGAACTCTACTTAATACTCTGTAATAACCTATCTGGGAAAAAAACCTGAAAAAGAATAGATATATGTATGTGTATAACTAAATCACTTTGCTGTACGCCTGAAACACAACGTTGTAAATCCACTATACTTCAGTATAAGATAAAAAAAAAACATACACAATGAAACAACAACAACAAAAAGTTAATCTGTGCCCTCAGCTTTCAGGTAAGGTACAGAGGGTTGGAGCAAGCCACACCTCCTACTGTGACAACTCTGAAAACTTCCTTCACGTAGCTTCCTTGCCTCCAGGCCACAGCCTCTCTCAACTTGAACTCCTCAGCCCTCTAGGTAGGAATTTTTTATTAAAGTTATAGTTTTTAGGTTCAAATGGCCCTTTTTAAACACACACCAACCATCCCTCAAGGGCTCAGGGAAGAGGCAGCAATCTGTTTCAACACTAGAGGACAAGCTGTGTCGAACCGTGTGAGCAGAGCTCCACCATCTTCATACGTTTATAAGGGTATTTCAAGGGTAGTTTTGACTATACTGCAGTACCTACCCTCTGGGTGAATTGGGGCTCTACTGGGCTTGGACCACTTAAATGGAATATGCTGCCCTTCTAAGAACAGCAGTCATACATAGAACCTATCCCTCTCAGAGAGCCCCATGGTACCCACATAAAACTAGCAAGATGGAGTGGCGGGTTCTTGCTCTTCTAATCTAAGTCCAATGGAAATTTTAAATATGTTTTCATTGGTTGAGGCTATGAAAATCCAAAATGCCTACTGAGCTGTGTCTCTACTGGCAAGCAGAGATCTTTTCCTTTCTGACTCTTTATCTTGCAAGGTACACACCACCTTCCTTAATGGGGTAAACCAGTTCCAGGTGAGTTTTCTTGTGCTGACAACACTTGAGCCTGAGGTTTGAATTAGTGAAACACTCTGGGGTCAATAGAGAATGCACGTGAGGGAGCATTCAAATAGGAGATAACCACAGATGCTGACTTTAAAAAAAGTACCAGGTCCTGGCCACACCGTCCACCTCACCCCACCTTATCTCCCGGACCTCCACCTCTTACAGGCCCCACCCCATACAGGTCCCATCCTTGGCAAAAAAATAATAATATCAGGTCCTTTCTCAGCCTAATTAAATCAGACAGTTTAAAATGGGTCCAGGTGCTCCTATTTTTAAAAGCTCCCCCAAGTGATTATGATGTGAATACTGAAGTCAGAGAACCACTGCTATCCATTATCCCAATAAATCCTCCCAGCCACAGTGAAATCACTCTGCTAAAGTAAAATGCATAGCAAATAGCGGCAGACTGAGAGTTAATCCAGTTCCTCACCTCTAGTCTGTTCCCTGACTACACAGTGAGTAGTTACCTCTAATCTCAATGATCAACTTCACTGATGATAACCAGGGTGAGACAGCAGAGCGCTGGGAATCCTCTGCTCTCCATCCTATCATGGCGTGTTGGAGGAATGGGAAGAGTGCAGGGGGGCAGAGGCCATATTCTAGAAAGAAAAACATTCCAGAATTCACAGAATTTCTATTTCTGAAAGCAGTGTTACTCTTCTGCTAGTTTTCTAGACCCCAAAACTTAAGGATTTTGAGTCCTACTTTTCAAACAATATCTATGTACAGCCATTCCTGTTCATTCTTCCAAAAATCTCTCCTCTCCCTTTTCTTTCTCGCTGCTGCCATCCAAACCGAAATTATCGTAATTAATTCATAATGAGGCTCACTGGCACCAGACTCTCTCTCTTCCACCAATCTTACTCACTCTTTCCAAAGAAATATCTCCAAATCATGTTTCCACCATTTCACTGACATTTTCCAAAATTTTCATTGGTTCCATTACCTAAAAGGCCCAAATCCCTTACCCCTCCACAAATGAGGTAAAACTCACCTTTCCAAATGTATCCACCGTGCACTTTTTCAGCAAACTTTGCATCCTGTGAAGGGAAGAGCCTTGCAATCAGACAGTCCTGCGTCCAGATCCCCGTTCTGCCCCTCAGGCACAGGGTAAGCGTGGGGAGGTTATTTAACCTGACTGCAGCTCTTCCTTTGCCATAGGTGAATAACAATACTGACGTCATAAGGTTGCTGAGAGGATTAATTACTGAATGGGTAAAATGATACAGAGTGGATGCTTGGACATGGTAGATATTATTACTATTTTGCGTCAACTATATATCCCTTACTTGAGCTGTCCCTTCAGGGCTGGTTATTAGACTGTTATTTCTCAGCTCCAAACCCACCCTTCTGGCTGGGGTGCATGGCTGAGGCTGCAAAGTACATTTCTGCTTTGCCAGCTGCTCCTTGGTAAGCTCTTTCAGAAGGAGGAGCTAGAGGGAGACTGCTCCTGTCTGTTGCATGGTCCCTGTGGGTGTTATTCCAGCCAAAGTTCTTCCTGTAGCAGCAGCTATTTCCAGTTTGCAGGTTTTCCCACACTCTGGAACCAGCCTTGTTGTGACTCTAAGAGACACCAGCCCCATCTGAGCAGGACCCCTGCTTCAGCTCCAGGACATTTTCTCCAAGTTTCTAATAATCCCACCTTTTCCCTTCGTTCCTCTACCCCTATGGGTGGTAGCTGCTTCCTGCACTTCCTGTCTCTGTAATACCTCAGAATTTCCCTTATGTTCTCCAGAACCCACTTAGGAACTCTCTATATTAAATTGCCTGTTAATACAGCTGGTGTGGTGTGTGTTTCCTGACTGGTGTGGCTGATATCCTTCCCATTACCCCTCTTCCAAGTTGAATATACACCTCACTTCCAGAAGCCTCCATGGCCAGCCCATCCTATGAACTCTTACAGATCCTGAGACTCACCATAGATGAAGAGCTGGGATGACCCTGGAGATAAATTTCTGATATGACTTTCTTGTCTTGCAGTCGAAGAAGCTCAGGTTCAAAAGTTAGAGGCAGGACCTCTACCTGGCTCTCTCGTGTGCCTTCCACAACAAGCCGCCCCCTGGACCGTTCACTTCGCACTCAGTCACAGGAGGCCCTGCAGCATCTCCTTCATTACCGCCTTAGTACGTCATTTAACTGAGACTGTTTAACTTAGCTTTAGGCGTCCTTATAAAAGAACCCTCCTGTGTGAGTCACTGGGCACCAAATAGTACTTGGCTCTGTATTACAGACACCGTGTATGTGTGGACACCTAGGGAGAACTCCAAATAAAGTCTGGTGAATGAATCATGTAATTAATCCAGAACTTTGAGCATATAGAAAGGATGTCCATATCTCTCATATGTTCTAGATTATAGCTAGCAATGACCAACATCTGAACCCAATAACATCTGAGAAGCATAGTTTTATGGCCTTCACAGATGCTGAAAGGTCTTCTGATTTGTCTGCTCCTTAGATGTGGCAAAACAGAAGCTTTAATAGAATTTTATAAGAATGCATATCCTACTCATTAGAAAGTTCATGTAAATTCACAGCACAGTTTTATCAAGTGATGTTTCCTCACTGATGGAATTAAATACTAAAAGTTATAAATAAAGTCTTAAATGGGACAAATATTTTAAAGAGGTAGTCTAGTTTTCAAATTTCCTTCCATAAATTTGGCTGTAATAAAATAACCTCAAATTATCAAAAGGGGAAAGTAAATGTAGCATGAGGAGTGAGTGACCCAGTGAGATTTTTTTCTGGCAATTTCTGGTACAGTGCGTGGCCATGACAGCCTGCCATGGGGACACTGTCAAGGACTCAGGGAGTGTGATCTGATTGTTGCCATGGTCCACACCTACCACGCATGCTTCCCCTGCAGAGCCTCAACTGCTCTTCCCACAAAGGTAGGCTCTGCCTTGGGATCAGTCTGTAGAAACCAGTCATGTCAACATGTTGGAGTGATGAAAAAGAGGAGGGGCTGAAGGATGGCAAGGAGGCAGGCATCTCTCGTCAAAAAAGGTAACTGAGGATCAATTTGTGAAAACTTAACTTTGGCCTGTGCTTCCTAACCTATTTATATTGATTTAGGAAATTTCATTGGAAATGAATTTGGGGCTCATATTGACCAGAGAATAAATTTCTTTCTCTGCTTGTTTTTGCTTTTGAATATTTGCCAACCTTAGAATTTAGAGATAAAATGTCCAGTGGACCAGAAAAGCATTTGGAGACAAGATTCAGTGCAAACATGTATTAAACACACTATGTGCTGGATGCTGGGGGGAGCACCGAATAGCCTACAGCAGTCGTTCCCAAACGATGCTGTACATTAGAATCACCTGGGCAGGGAATTCCCTGGTGGTCCAGTGGCTAAGACTCCAGGCCCCCAATGCAGGGGGCCCGAGTTCGATCCCTGGTCAGGGAACTAGATCCCACATGCCTCAACTAAAGATCTTGCATGCCACAACAAAGATCCCACAAGCCGCAACTAAGACCCAACACAGCCAAATAAATAAATAAATAGTAAAAAAAAAAAAAAGAATCACCTGAGCAACTTAACAAATAAATCAACACATCCCAAGGCCTGGGTTACACACCACATCAGCTCAATCAGAATGTCTGGGTGGACATCAGTAACTTTTAAAGATTCCCCAAGGTGATTTCCATGTGCAGTGAAGATTGGGAACAACCGGTCTAAGGGAAAGAGACTGAACTTTGGAATAAACCAGACCCACATTCATGTTCTGGTTCTTCCCCTCGCCAGCTGTGTGACCTTAAGAAGAAATGTAACCTCTTTGAGCCTCAGTTTTCCTCCTTGGCAAAGGGAGATTCCCACACCACTTTGATGAGCTGTGGTAAATATCAAATGAGGTGATAAGAACAAAGAGCACATGTTACTCAGTAAAGGATTGTTAGGAAGGTACTTGTAGCAGAAATAAAAATAACCAGTCATAATTCAAGACAGAGTCAACTAAGTGCTAAAAGTAATGCACGAAGGGAGACAAGAGGAGCAACCGCCAGTCTGTCCAGAGGCTTCACAGAAAAGATGGCCATTGATCTGAGTTTTGACTTATGGGACCATTCGGGTTGGCAGAATGAAGGTAAATACCTTCTTAAACAAAGGAATAGCAAGTGGAGGCATGAGATAAAGAGCAGCAGGTTCAGGTAGCATCAAGGAGACACACGGCAGGAGCGAGGGGCACAGGGAGTATGGTAGGAAGCATGCCAGGGATACCCTGCCGGGGAGTCGGAGCCTTTCTCTGCACACAAGGAGGAATCAGTGCTCTCTCTGAGGTGAAAATGGTCTGATTAAACCTGTGTTGAGAAGAGAGGACTTCGGAGGCAAACAAACAAGGCAGAAGGTAATTGCGATTGATTGAGGGGGGAGGCTTAGGCCTGGAATTGCAGAACGGACACAAAACCGTACGGCCACCTGGCAGTATGAGCTACTGATTAACTGTGGGAATTCATCCACCAGGGTTTCCATGTGCGTGGCTCATTGGTGGTGTCATTTATACGAGATGGGGGATTTTAAGGGGAAAGACACTGAGTTCAGTTTGAGATATGCCAAGTTGGATGTGAGATGTCCCACTGGCAGTTAGAAATGTAGGTCAGGAGCTCAGAAGAGATGGGGTGGAGTCATGGTGGGTGGGGAGAGTGGCCAGCACATGGGTGAAACTGTGCGAGAGAATGAGATGGCCCTGGGAGAGAAGCAAAGCAAAAAGGCCCTCCAGGACAAGATGAGAACTTTGGGAGAGGCCCGCATTTACATAGTGGAAAGGGAAAACAGATCAGAGAGCTTCAAGAAGAATCTGGAGAAACGAGCGTCTTGAAGGCCCGAGGAGGAGAGTTCCCAGGGCTCTGTGGTCACATCGGAATTAGGAGTTGAGCCGTCATTGTTCCCCTTTGAAAGAGCAGATTCTGTTAGAACAGGGTTTGGAGGGTTGAAGAAGAAATGTATGAAGGGAAACCAGGGACAGAGTGCTGAGTACAAACTCTAAAGAAGGGATGGGAAGATACTGAATGGCAGCTTCAGGGAGAAGCAAGATTGAAGAGGGATTGGTTTCTATAAAAATATTTGACCATTCATTTAGGTCAATGAAAAGGAGACCTGAACCAGAGACAGTAGAGAAAGAGAGGAAAATTGATGTGGTAATATTCCGGGGGAGAGTCAGAGGTCAGGTGAGGAGAACTTAGACTGGGGAGAAGAAAACAGAGGTCAGGAGTTAATGAGGAATTAATAAAATATTATTAAATGGTATTGAGGGCCCACCTGGGATGAGAGAGAAAATGAAAGAGACAGAGGGAGAGACAGAGACAGAGAGAGAGAGAGAGAGTGAATGATACGCCTGCATGATGAGAGCTTGAGCCACAAGAGCGGGTGGTGTGATAAGCAGGATGGACAAGGTGAGTGCAGTGGAGATGGAGGGATGAGGGAAGCTGTGGTGCTGCCCATGCAGGTTTCCGTGGCCAAGCATGGGGTGGGATGCCGGCTGAATTGGGGAGGAAACCTGAAGGGTGCTGGGAGCCTATGAGATTAGTAAGGGTAAAGACAAAGGGTCTTGATGAATCCTAAGGGCAGGCTTACTGGGAGAAACTAAGGGGAAAAAAAATAAGAGCCGAAGAAATTTTCTTCACGGAAGGAAAATTAAGACATCCAGGTTCTGGAAATGAGCCAGTTATAAGAGGATGAGTTTATGATTTGGCTTTGCGAGTGGAGTTCAAAAATCAAAACAAAATGAGATTATGACTGGGAAGATATTTCCTAACCTATGAAATACGAATCACTTTTTACATATTGTTTTCATTATATCTGGAGTGGATAGGGCAAGGAACTGCAGAGCTGACCTGGTACATGAATTGTCCGTGTGAATACTCAGGTTGCCCAGGCTGATGTCAAGGAAAAGGAAGGAGAGGGGAACTTCCTATCTATATTTATTAGGGAACATGTAAAAGTGTCCAGATATCAATGAATGATAGGAAAGAGGATGGTACATCCTTGTCTGGACATGGACCTAAAAGGAAGGATGGTTTGTTTAACAAGGTGTTGCAGAAACATCTGGGAAATGGCACTGTGGGGTAAGAGGAATAGGACCCTTCTCACAGGGTTGATATTACAGATATTAACAGATCTTGACTTGATAGATCTAGCTCCACTGGATAGACCTTGAAGGCAATGCCGTCACCAAGAATGTTCAAGAAAGGCTCTTTTGGTGGCAAGAAACAAAAATCCACTCAAAATAGCACACACAAAAAGGGGCAGCTTATTGTAAGATTATAAAGATCTGACAGAATCCCTGAATGGGAAGCAAAGTGCAGTTGGGCTTTGAATGAACCGACATTTGTTTCTAGAGAGATGTTGGCGACCAAGGTAACTACTCTGCGCTTTTCATTCAAGCTAACGGCCCCTCTGCTTCTCTCTGTGGCTCAGCTTCCTCTTCCTCTTTCTTAGTCTCTTCCTTCACTTGTTTAAACTTCACACCATCCAGCATGACAGCTGGTTCCAGCTCTTCGTTCCACCTCATGCTTCCCACACCCCGTCTCTCCTTCTCTCTTCCCCAGTTCAGTGAAAGAAAGAAACTAAGCCCTCTTAGCAGGCATGTCAAGGGCCTCTTGCTAGCCTTGGACTGGTTGCCCAGAGGTCAGTGTCTCCCCACCTGGGCAGCTTCACAGGGTTCAAATCCACTCAGGAGACACTGGAGTGGAGGATGGAAATGTTGGGCATGTGCAGCTACAGGGGGAAGTCAAGCCTTCATTAACTCCAGGGATGGAGCGGGTAGGAGAAGACATGCTGGAGAGGGCTTCAGTGCAGAAGACCTAAGGGAAGGTTGGCAGAGGACAGAGAGGCCAAGGAGGAGAATAAAAGTATCCGGATGTTGGGGGCTACATCTTGGGTTGTTGTGGCTGAGCCAGGAGGTGGGAGTTGGGATATAGGCTGGAAGGACTAGGCAAACCGTGCGTGAGCACCGTGTGGGCTGCTAGCCCATGGGAGTCCCGGGCTCCATTCACAGTCTTGAGGAAACCAGCTGGCCGTACCGCATGGCACAGTCTGGGTGAAAGTTCTCGAGCTGAGCAGAAGCAAGGATGGCTGGGTTAGTTAGACATTTCAATTTTGCCTTCTTAAAGGGGAAAGGATGCCAGGTAGGGAAGACCAGGCAACAACACTCAAAATTCAAAGAGTCTGGAGAATCAATCCCAGGAAAAGCTGAACTAAGATACGAAATCAGTTGTTCTCACAGCATGAAATGGCATATCAGCCACTGGTCCGATCCTCGCTTGTGCTTGGGAACGCCTCACACATATTCAGATGTTGAAGCTCGTTGAGCTACCTGCCTAGACGTCCTCGAGCCAAGTTTCTCTAAGCAGGGCCAGTCAGCTGCCCAGCACGCCTGCCGGCAATAGGCCAGCCTTTCCCAGGCACGGGGTTGCTATCGCACGGCTGCTGGTTTCACAGAGTTAGGGCTTCCAAGTATCAACATAGAGACAGAATGGCCTATGTGGGGGCAGAGCTGGGGAGGAAGGGAGGGGACGGCATGCTGGTGGTAAAAACACGGCATGTGGAAGGAATGAAGAGAGAAGCAGCAGAGAGAAACTGTCACAACAACAGTCTGGAAAACGCACAAGAGCAAACATGTTTCTCGAAACACTGTTCATTTTCCACTGAAAGGAACCAGAGCTCCTTTTAGGGGCAAAGAAATGACAAAATAAGCTTAGAATATCTTATCTTGTGCCAGAAAGCAAGGAAGTGATCACAGAATGATGGGGACATGTCAAAAATACACAGAGCCAGACTAAGTGGCTCCTTCTAGCCAAACGTGACACAATCTGAGCATCAAAATAAACAATAATCATAACAGATTAAAACCTGTTGAATAAAATAGGAATTACAAGTCCTTTCAGATACAAATTAATACACTAGTAAATTGAAAGTTGGGAATAGGATATTTACTTAGTGCCAAAGTCTTCCCCACAAAATACTTATTAATTATAAGGGGAGATGGGAAGAGTTGCCAGGCAGATACACCTGAATCAAATGATCAAAATCTTCATTGCCACTAATCATACGAATTGAAAACATATGTTATTCAGTAGGATGCAGTGAGAACACAGCATTAATTTTGGAGTAGTCCTGAGAAAGACGTGTATCCTGAATCTAATCATGAGGACGTATCAGCCCAAACTGAAGGACATTTTACAAAATAACTGACCTTCAATCTTCAAAAGTGTTAAGGATTTGAAACTCAAAAAAAAAAGACTAAGGATCTGTTTCAGAGTGAAGAAAACTGAAGGGACAGGATAACTAAATGCTATGTGTGATTCTGAAGCAGATCCTTTGGCTACAAAATCACTATTAGGACAATTGGAGGAACTTGGATGGGATCGTTGACGGGGAGGAGTGAAGTTGTTCTGTGTCAGCGTCAGTTTCCTGGTTTTGACAGTCACACTGTGGTTACACAGAGGAACGTCCTTGTTTATAGGAAATGCACACTGAAGTATTTGGGGGTGATGGGGCATCATGTCAGCAACTAAATCTCAAAAGGAGGTTTATGTGCTACACTTCCAACTTCTCTGTAACTTTTTGTTTGTTTCAAATGTCTAAAAAAATAAAGTACAAAAAAGTCAGTCTCTGTGTTGAAAAAAATTTAGTTTTGTTTTAGAGTATGTAATGGGTTGATAGGGTGCTCCCAACAAAGGATACCCACATCCCAGAACCTGTCCCTGTGACCTTATTTAGAAAAAGGGTCTTTGCAGATGGATTTAGCTAACGGTCTTGAGATGGGAGTGTCCTGAATTATCCTGGTGGGCCCTAAATCCAACGACAAGTGTCCTTACAAGAGACACACAGGGGAGACACACAGGGGAGACACACAGAGGCACAGGTTGGAGTGATGCAGCTACACGCTAAGGAATACCAGGAGCCACCAGAAACAGGAAAACACAAGAAAGGATTCTCCCCTGGAACCTCTGGAGAGAGCATGGCCCTGCCAACACCTTGATTTAGAACTTCTGGCCTACAGAATTGAGAGAGAATAAATTTTTGTTGTTTTAAGCCACCCAGTTTGTGGTCATTTGTTACGGCAGCCCTAGGAAACTAATACAGAGTACTTTTCTTCTTTCATTTTGTTGGAGACAGAAAACTAGGTAAAGACTGAAAGCAAGATGTGCTTTGGATGTCTTCACCAATTTAGGCTGTATAAGCCAGTAGGGGGACACTCACCCTCTCAGTGGAGCACACTGCAGTCCTGAGAAAAACGACTTTTCTAGGACACGACCCCATCAAATACTGCATCCGACCTTCACCATTGGCACCTTGGGTGCAAAGCTCTAGGCTTGCTGGGATTCTTCCTAAGGCGGTGGTTCTCATCCAGGAGTGACTTTGGCCCCCAGGGGACATTTAACAATTTCTGGACACATTTTTGGTCATCATAACTGTGAGATGAAGGTCGCTACTGGCGTCTAGTGGGTAGAGGCTGGGGATGCTGCTAAATGTTTTATAATGTACAGGACAATCCCTCACCACAAAGAATTACCCGGCCTAAAATTTCGGTAGCAATGAGGTTGAGAAGCCCTTCCTTTTTTGTTCTACAAGCAATACCCATACTTGTCGGTCAGGGTAGGAACAGGAGAAGGAAGGAGGAGGCATTCTACACACACTTCTGGACTGATTTTTTCATTGTGGTAAGAACAGATAACATGAAATCTCCCCTCTTGACAAAGTTTTTGGCGTACAGTACAGTATGGTTAACTGCAAGCACAACGTCGTACAGCAGCTCTCTAGATTACACCTATCTTGCATGACTAAACTCTATACCCAAGGTTCATTCACATCGTCACATGTGAATGAACAGGATTTCCGGACAGGATTTCTTTCTTGTTTATGGCTGAATATTATGCCATTGTATACCTATACCACATTTTCTTTACCCATTTATTCACTGATGGACAATTTAGGTTATTTCTACCTCTTGGTTATAATGCTACAATGAACATGAGAGTGCAGATATCTCTTCATAATCCTGCTTTCAATTCTTTGGGATAAATATTCAGAGGTGGGATTGCTGGATCATATGGTAGTACTATATATTTTTGACTTTTTGAGGAACTTCTGTACTGTTTTCTATAGCAGCTGTACCATTTTACATTTCCACCGAGAGTGTACAAGGGTTTCAATTTCTCTGTATCTTCTCCTACAATTGTTTTCTTTTGTTTGTTTGTTTTTGATAATGGCCTTCCTAACAGGTGTGAGATGATATCTTGTTGTGGGGTTTTTATTTTGTTTTCTATTCCATTGGTTTTGAATTGCATTTACCTGATGCTGAACATCTTTCCATACACTTGTTGGCCATTTGTATGTCTTCTTTAAAGAAATGTCTATTCAAGTCTTTTGCCTATTTTTAAGTCAAGTTATTAATTTTTTTGCTATTAAGTTGTATGAGTTCCTTATAATTTTGGATATTAACCCCATTATTGGTTATATAGTTTGCAAATATTTTCTCCCATTTCATAGGGTTGCCTTTTCACTTTGTTGATTGTTTCCTTTGCAGAGCAGAAACTTTTCAGTTTGTATAGTTGTACTTGTCTATTTTTGCTTTTGTTGCTTATGGTTTTGGTGTCATATCCAAGAAATCATTGCCAAGACCAACATCATGAAGTTTTACCCTGTGTTTTCTGCTAGGAGTTTTGCTGTTTGAAGTTTTACTTTTAAGTCTTTAATCCATCTTGAGTTGATTATTGTGTATGGTGTGAGATAAGTGTCCAATTTAATTCTTTTGCATTGGATAGCCAGTTTTCTCAACAACATTTGTTGAAGAGACTATCTTTTCCCCATTGTGTATTCTTGGCAAACTTGTAGATAATCAGTGGACTGTATATGCATGGGTTGATTTCTGGGCTTTTTATTCAGTTCATTTGGTCTATATGTCTTTCTTTATGCCAGTATGATACTATTCTAATTACTATAGCTTTGTGGTATATTTTGATAACAGGATGTGTGATGCCTCCAGCTTTGTTCTTCTTCCTCAAGAATGTTTTGGCTATTTGGGGTCCTTCATAGTTACATATGAATTTTAGGATTGTTTTTTCTCTTTCTGTAAAAATGCCATTGGGATTTTGATAGGGATGCACTGAATCTGCAGATCACTTTGGGTAGTATGCACACTTTAACAATATTAAATATTCCAATTCATAAATATGGGATGTCTTTCTATTTATTTGTGTCTCCTTTAAATTTTTTTGTAGTTTTCAGTCATGTCTTTAATCTCCCTGGTTAACTTTATTCCTAAATTTTTTATTATGGTAAATGGGATTGCTTTCTTAATTTCTTTTTTGGATAGTTCAGTTTAGCCTTCCAGACTCCTTATATGTCTTCCAGTTCCAGAAGTCTGTGGTTTATAGTAGGATATGCACTATGGGTGAGATGTGGGGAGCAAGCAGAAGATCTGGGATTTCTCAGGAGTCCCAACCTCACACCCTTCTTTAGGCTGGTCTTGTATTTTACTACTCACACATGAAGAGAGTGACTACTCTACAGGTGACTACTGTAAATTGGTTCTGAACACACATGACAAAATGTCTCTATTCCAACTACCATTGTACAATAGACGTCAGTGCCCAAGCCATGAACCCTGGGATCTTAAGTTCTTACATGGTACAGCTTGGGAAGAAAACACACCACCCCCTTTCCTGCCTCCTTCCTTCTGCTCAGCATTTATTGACCAGTACCAATGCAAACACTCTGATAAACACTGGGAATCCAAAGATGAATAAGTTAATAATCTGACAGGAGGATAGAGAGAGACATTAAAATATGAAGTTCTGAGTGTAGTCATAATGCTGTCAATAGAGGGAAATTTTTTGAAAAAGCTTCCTATACATGACAGGCAAATCAAATCAGGATTCAGGTATTTCACAGGAGAGATGAAGAAAGCATTCTGGAGAGACAAAATTGAAACTAATATCTCAAAGCTTGGTTCAGGCCTTTCTGTGGCAGAAAACTGGCTGTGGGATGTGAGCGCTCCTAATTTTTGAAAATCCAAATGTGCTTTTCAAGTATCCGGTGAGACCTTTCTGAACTAAAACACATCTAGAGATATTTTTGAAGGCAAATATATACAAGTCTTGAAAATTCACACGTATGAAAACGTTTCTTACTGAGTCCCAAAAGGAGCTTGTTTGTGCTGCCGTGGATGCCGTGGGGCCCCTCGGGTGTGAGGCCGCGCCCATGGATATAATCGCAGTGGAGCAAGACAGAGAAATGAGGGCCTGGAGCAGCTGTCATGACTCATACTCTCTGTTTTTATTTGGATCATGTTGGAAAAGCAGGTGGATTAACTGAATGACCCTTTAAGGCATGTCTGTGGCTGTGGTGGCCAGTGATCGTTGGCCAATTTCATTTGATATTTTGATTAAAGTAGGCGATTAAAGCACCTACTTACCTACAGCCTGGCTATTTTTAGACTCTAACATTTTCTGGAGTCCAAGGTCCTGTGCAAATATGGGCAAAGATGCTCAAGGGAGGTGAGGAGAAAGAGAGGGGCCCTCATAGCCCTTAGGTATGAAACTTCAGGAGCAATGCCACTGATCCCCCTCCTGGTGACAGCTGCAGGCACATCAGAGCCGAGCCAGGGACTGCTCAGCTAATTGAAGTGCCCTGTAGGTTCTCTTTGCCCTCAAGAACCTTTCTGATAAATAGCTCTTGACCAGCTCCTTATATGGCTACAGACAGCCCCAAGAGGTTGAGATGTATTTTAGACACAATTGGATTCTCATTTCTCAAGGGTCTCAGGCCTTCGCCTTTGCAGCTGAGGGAGACGGCAGTGGCCTCCAGAGGCTCTCGTGCCTTGGCCCCGTGGCAGTCACTTTTCCTCTGAAGGTTCCCCTTATCTTGAAGAAGAGAGCTGCCTGGCGCTCATCACACTGTGTTGGGCAGCGGCTAAGATAGTTTGAAAGAAGGCATGTGGGGAAATCAGAACTGGCAAAGTTTCACAGGAGAAAAGTGGCTCTTGACTTGCTCACCTTTTGAGAGCCTTTGGGGCCCACTGAGAATAGTCTCATAAGCCCCCTTGGGTACAACATGCTAGCTGTCCAATTGTGTTTGTCCGCTCCTCAGAAGAGCCACACCCAAGAGGAGGGTTACTGATGTTGCCTGGCGTCAGGTACCATGTGAGAACCCCAACCCAGAGACTGCACGTGGGGACTTTTTCCCCAGAGGACTGTGGCCCTTACCACAGTCACAAGCACGAGCACAATGGATTTTTTCTTGTTCATCGATGGAACTCAAGGCATAATATATGTTGAGGAAATGGATGAATGGAGCAAAGAAGCCGGCAGCTCATAAGAACTTCGTGCTTGGATAAAAATATGCTGTCATTGTGGATTTATTGAACTGATTAAAGATTACATGCTGTGAAATCCCAAAAACACTGTCTATTAACGATGCTACAACACAATGCTTAAGAGCGTGCTAGCCACAGGAGACAAAACCTTGGTGGCTGTAGAGAACGAAAACTCATTGACGTTAATGCTGCTGAAGGAAAGATACTGTGGCTTTTTGCCAGTGGTCTTGATGGATTCTGGTACAACCACCTCCTGCGTCCCTGATCAGTGCAGCAAACCATCCACAGAAGGCCACGAGCTCCCAAACAGCTGCCACTGTCTAACCTCCTCTCCAGAAAGCTCTAGAGAAAAATACTTTCCACCTTCCCCAGGTAGACTTTTCTTACTGGAAGGCACATCTTCCCTGAGAAGTATAAAAGTGGAGAAGAAAACTTCCAGGAAAATCAAGGAGCCAGGAATAAACAGACAACGCCCTCAGGCTCCACTCAGGACAGCCCATATTTAGTGTAGACCCGTAACTGCGGAGTGAGAGCTACTCAGAAATGTATACCCACGAGTGTAACGAGCTGTAATATATGAACTGATTTTGGAGTCACATGTAATATGCTTAACATAACACTGCAACCAGGGGAGCCATTTTTTAGGAATAAAACGAGGGAGAATAAATACCATTAATTCAGAATGAATGACCTGGGAGTTCCCAGTGAATGGGAGGTTTTCTCGCTCTGACCTCGGATTCTAATTGCGGAGGGACGATCTTAGTTGTCACTAACCAACTTTTGAAACAAATAACGTAAAATATAATTTGTTAGATATAAGACCTATAGGCCTTGGGGTTGGTGAACACCCCACTTGGTGGGAACCCCAGGAGAGTGACAGTTACTGACTGGCCACCACGGCCAAAAAACAAGTTCTTAACAGGCTCTCTCAGGGGTTTTCTTGGATAACTGGAGAGAAAACAGAGCACATGAATTACGACAGCTGCCCCAATCCGTAATCTCTCCCCTCTGTTTAGCTGTGTCGATATCGATAGACAGTTAAAAGGCCCCAGGACCCTCCTGGGGGTCCATGGCCAGCACCAAGGGGACTCAGGAGGAGACACAGAGCACCTGATGCCAGTTAGGGAGCATGGCAGGGATTCACAGCTGCACCAGCCTGCATTCCCCCCGAATTCTGTCTAGTGGGTCCCCACCTGGTCAGTATGGATGGAATGCCCAGAGGACCACATGCCTTGTTTGTGGGATCCTCCTTCTGATTCAGGACTGATCTTGTCCAGTGTTTTCCAAAATGAATATGGCGAGATGTGTAGAGTATTCTTTGTGAAAGGAGATGGTGACCTATGATCTCATGAGGAGAAGGGCTGGGTTAAACAGATTTGTTTTTCATGGGACTTCTCAGGGCTTATGACATTGTGAGTTTCCAGGAGAACGGTAACTGTCGTGATGTGTTCCAAAAAAGCATTTCACCAGACTTAAGGCTTCTCAAAATCCACTGTGGGAAACAGTGGTCTGTGCTCGCTACAGGGCTCCTCTTCCTGTTTCAAGTCCACACACAGTATTCTGCTTGTTTTCAGGCTCATATCATCCACTCTGGGAACACTTGTTCCCTGACTCCCATCACACCACACATGGCTGGAATGTGAAGAAAAACATGAAGCCCACCTTGTCTTTGGAGATCTGCTCAGCATCTGCTTCTTTCTGGCGTGTTTGAGAGGCAGTGTTCCCCGGTGCACTTTTCCCTGGGCCTAAAGGTCAGCTGATGAGTACTCTACCTCGAGCTGGGGAGACCAGGTAGCAGGCAGTCAGAGGCAGGTGAGCAAGCACCTGTGGCCACACAGCACCAAGGCCAGTGGCCCAGTGCTCAGGCCCAAACCCAGCTCCTTGATTCAGCAGCTGCTCAGTGGGAGGACACTAGCACCCACCTCACACAGTGGTTTGGAGAACCCAAAGAGGCCCTGCACACCAAGGACCCGGCATGGTATCTGACATACCACAAACACGAACAATGATCATTCAGGGAACACGGGGTAAGAAGAGAGAACACATCCCAAAGAAAATGATAAGCGGGCAAAGTTTTTGCAAAAGCTCCTCATTAAGCTGCTCTTCTAAGAATGGAATAAATACATTTTGTTTCATTTTATTTTTTCCTGGAGTTCTATAAAAGGAGGCTCACTTCTCATTTAGCATCACTCTCTCCTCTACCCTGTCTGTTCTACCTTCCTGCCAACATTTATTGAGCTTTTATATTCTAGAGTATAGAATAGCCAGTTCCAGATCCTGAGGGTGTGAAGACAAACGCCATAATATAGAACTTGAGTTCCCTGTGGTCCAGTGGGTGAGACAGGCAAGTAAACGTACAAATAATGCCGTGTGATAAATGCTGCAGTTCAAGGTGCAGTGGGGATAGCATGATTCTGTCCCCAGCAACAGTAGGTCCTCAATGCATTTTAACTACTTAAAGGACTGAGACAACAAATGAGGCTAACTTATACTGGATGTGAAGGTTGTCTTTGATTTGAGGGGCAGACTATCTTTCGGATGTTAATTCATATTTTCTCCCTGCATTCTCCCTTCTGTCATTTCAAGCAGCAGTCCAGATTTTGTAGTTCTTTGCCCCAGAAAACTATCAGGAAATCAGCTGAAACTGCCCTGTGTTTGGCAGGACGTGCTGCCACTGCAGAGACTGTTCTGGGTGACCTGAGGGACAGTGGAGAAGCTGAGAGGCACCAAGGGGTGGCCTGTGGGCCTGCACGCAGCACCCAGACCTCAGAAAGGGGGCAGTGAGGCTCATGTGGGGAGCCTGAAGCGGGGAGGGGTGTCAGGTCCTACAGCCCGTGTGCACGGAAGCCGAGAGCCACCAGACTTCATGGACATACTTAGATTCCCTCTAAAATTGTAACCTACTGCCCCCTCCCTGGACAAACACAGACCCACTTTGAAGTTTGCTTGCCTTTTGGTGACGGTCAATTGAGGTGTTCGACTCCAGAGTTTTTCTTCCTAAGTTTTTCTTCCAAGTTATTCTTCCTCAGCTTCAAGGCTGAGGATCCAAGGGACTATGAAATGGACTGGAGCTGGATGTAATAGGAGACAAGCTGGAGAAAGAGGGGAAGAGAACCTGCTTCCCTTCTGCTCTTTGCTCCTGCTGGAGAATCATAGCTATTATTCTGAAGGAGACACATTTATCAACTGCAGGTCTTCCGTCCCCTGTGCTCTCCAGAGCATTCCTGATAGAGGCCCAGTCCACCTCTGCTTGGACATTCCCATTTCAGTCAATGCCTGTTTGGCCTCAGCCATTCTTGACCCTCAAAGCCAGAACTTCAAGACCAGCTCCTTCAAGCCCCTGTCTAGCCCCTGCCACCTCCTTTTACATTTCAATTCCTGATACAGCCCGAGCTGTCACATAGCAGAGTAGAAGCCAAATATGTGAGGTGAACTCGTCTTTGCTTGGTGAAGAGCATGGCCATGGGGAGGGGAGAATAAGAACAACAGAACAGTGGAAGTGACATAAACATGGTTTAGACATTTTAACATCACCCTGAAGGTTCACACTGAAGAAAGATGTAATTTAAAAAAAAATGTTGGAAACAGGAATCAAAAGTTTACTTGGAACTAGTACATGGGTGTGAGGTGTCAGGGTTTACTGTATTTGGGGGTAGGTGGTTGAACATCTTTGATGTTTTCATTAGATATTGCAGAGTAACATTAAAAATAAATCCCTTGAAGGCAGCAATGGAGAATCAATTATTAGAAAATGTCCCCAAAGTGATCCCTCCTGGATAAAAAGAAACTAAAACATAAATTTCTAGAAAAGAGTGGAGAACGCTTAATAGCAAAATCTATGGAACAAGAAAGCTACTTGTAGAGGAAAATTCATAGCCTTAAATACCTCCTTCTTAAAAGAATGTAAAAATGTACCAAGTACTCACCTAAGGGAATTAGGAAAATTATAGTTCTTATAAACAAGAGAAACCAGGAAGAAATAATAAAATACAAAACGAAAAGAATGCATCAGTAAATCCAAAACTTTAAGGTAAACTTTGTGAAGCTGATTAAAGAGGGAAAAAACAGAGAAAAATAGCAAAAATATACAAAATTAGGAATGAGAAAAGAAATTACCACAAATACAGGAGAGATTGAATATATAATATAAATGATATACACATGTAACTTTGTGGTAACACATTTGATGCCTAGAGAAAGCAGTAATTTCCTAGAAAACATGCAATCAGCTAAACATAAGAAGTAGAGTATCTGCACAGACCAGTCACCATTGCAGATAGTAAAAAGGTGATCAAAGACCTACCATTAACAAAACACTAAAATCAGATGTTTCATGTCTGAGTTTTATCTAATCCTTGAAGAGCAGGTAATGTCAGTGTTTAATTATTCTGGGCCATATAAAAATATCGAAAGCTCCCCAATTCTTGTATAAAGACAGACTGACTTTTATACTGAAGTACTGACAAAAGAAGTTTAAAAAAAAAATCAACCTTCCCATTTGGTCACATTGTGTCTTCTTGTATACACTGCTAGATCCAATCTGCTAGTATTTAATTTACAATGTTTACATTTGTATTCCAACAAACACACGTAAGGTGAGGCTATGCGACACTTATGGTCCAGCTGGGAGGAAGTGTCTTTATAGAGGAAAGCCCATCAGAATGGCTTTCGATGTCCCCTTATATAGAAATAAAAGCAGAAGGCAGAAATGCAACTTGGATTCCAGTTGCCATCTTATTAAGTCAGGAACTCTGGACCTTAGGCAAGAAATGTAAGAACTGTGTAAAATCGATCACCTTAAAAATTGCTCTGATGTACTGGTTGCTCTCATTCTGCCTCTCCATAGGTTTGCAAAAAAACCTTAAAAAGACCTGAATGCTTGTGCTCAGGGGCAGCAAAGCAAGGCAGTGCTGGGAAGACAGCACCCTCCCTGGCATCCTGGCCCAGGGAGGTCAGAATGGCAAGAGTGAGTCATGGTTGCTCTCAGAGTTGAGCACAGCAGCTGAAGGGAGAGGTGGAAGAAAGGAATTAGCTCACGTGATTAGCTCCTCTCCTGGACTGTGGACTCATTCCCTCCAATAGCCCCTTATCCCCCCTTGTGTCTTCATTCTGTCACCATCTTTTCTCCACCTTCGCGGCTCCCATTCACTCCCTGTACCCGTCAAAGCCTAACTTCTGCCTCCTCTCTCCGTGGAAATGCTCTAGTCCTCATTGCTAAATTCACGAGGTGCTTTTAAATCCTTGTGTTACATTTCTTTGCTGCATTTCCTGCAACTGGGGTTTCCAACAACAACTCATGATGGGCCATTTCCACTTACCATTGCCTATGGGCTCTCGAACCTTTCATTTAAGACTTATCGCAATCTAGTCCAAACTCAGGTCGAAATCTTTTTTGACTTTGGTTTCCCCATCTGTTAAATCAAATAATTGTATTAAATAATTACTACATTTTCTTCCAGCTCCAATTTCCAATTCTCAGGCTTCCCTGGTCCTTTTCTGCTGGAACCAATCTCTCTACTCTGAACATGAATAAAAGTTTATTTGTACCTATCACATACTGCATCAATTTGCTTAACAGATCATTTGAGCACCTACTCCAGGTCAAGAGTTGTGCTGGGGGACGAAGAGGTAAAGAGGCAAGCAAAGCAGACACAGCCCCTGCTCCCAAGAGCAGTACCACTAGATGTGGATATAGGGGTTCAACCTCTTCTGAGATAGTTTACTAAGAGCAGCAGCCAACTGCACATGTCCCCCATGGCTTTGCACAAAGGAGGTAGAGAGAAAAGTTTGCCCAAAGCACACGAAAAGCCCTTGTGCACCTAAACCTTACCTGCCTGCTTGACTCTGCTCTTGGATGAAGACCAGGAGGTGGCAGGAAGTCCAGCTGCGAAGGGGACGTGGTGTGGTGCTTTCCCGAACGCTGCCTATTGCAATGCTCATGGGGAAAGATTCAGGATTCTAAACAAAAGGGAAAATAAGCCATGTAAAGGACAGTCCTTTCTTTTTACAGCACCACATTGAGATTTTGAATAGAGGTAGTTTTCACTTCAGATAGAGGAGTCAAGGTTATTTATTTTTCTCTTTTGCTTAAGTAAAAAGAGATGCTTGATCATGCACCATGATCAAGTGGGGTTTATCCCAGGTATGCAAGGATTCTTCAATATACGCAAATCAATCAATGTGATACACCATATTAACAAACTGAAGGATAAAAACCATATGATCATCTCAACAGATGCAGAAAAAGCTTTCAACAAAATTCAACACACATTTATGATAAAAACCCTCCAGAAAGTAGGCACAGACGGAACTTACCTCAACATAATAAAGGCCATATATGACAAACCCACAGCCAACGTGGTTCTCAATGGTGAAAACCTGAAACCATTTCCATTAAGATCAGGTACAACACAAGGTTGCCCACTCTTACCACTATTATTCAACATAGTTTTAGAAGTTTTAGCCACAGCAATCAGAGAAGAAAAAGAAATAAAAGGAATCCAAATTGGAAAAGAAGAAGTAAAGCTGTCACTGTTTGCAGATGACATGAAACTATACATAGAGAATCCTAAAGATGCTATCAGAAAACTACTAGAGCTAATCAATTAATTTGGTAAAGGATCAGGATAAAAAATTAATGCACAGAAATCTCTTGCATTCCTATACACTAATGATGAAAAATCTGAAAGAGCAATTAAGGAAACACTCCCATTTACCACTGCAACAAAAAGAATGAAATACTTAGGAATAAACCTACCTAAGGAGACAAAAGACCTGTATGCAGAAAACTATAAATCACTGATGAAAGAAATTAAAGATGATACAAACAGATGGAGAGATATACCATGTTCTTGGATTGGAAGAATCAACATTGTGAAAATGACTCTACTACCCAAAGCAATCTACAGGTTCAATGCAATCCTTATCAAACTATCAATGGCATTTTTCACAGAATTAGAATAAAAAATTCACAATTTGTATGGAAACACAAAAGACCCCAAATAGCCAAAGCAATCTTGAGAAAGAAAAACAGAGCTGGAGGAATCAGGCTCCCAGACTTCAGACTATACTACAAAGCTACAGTCATCAAGACAGTATGGTACTGGCACATAAACAGAAATATAGATCAATGGAACAGGACAGAAAGCCCAGAGATAAACCCACGCACATATGGTCACCTTATTTTTGATAAAGGAGGCAAGATTATACAATGGAGAAAAGACAGCCTCTTCAATAAGTGGTGCTGGGAAAACTGTACAGCTACATGTAAAAGAAGGAAATTAGAACACTCCCTAATGCCATACACAAAAATAAACTCAAAATGGACTAAAGAACTAAATGTAAGGCCAGACACTATCAAACTCTTAGAGGAAAACATAGGCAGAACACTCTATGATATACATCACAGCAAGATTCTTTTGACCCACCTCCTAGAGAAATGGAAATGAAAACAAAACTAAACAAATGGGACCTAATGAAACTTAAAAGCTTTTGCACAGTAAAGGAAACCATAACTAGACAAAAAGACAACCCTCAGAATGGGAGAAAATATTTGCAAATGAAGCAACTGACAAAGAATTAATCTCCAAAATTTACAAGCAGCTCATGCAGCGCAATATCAAAAAAAACAAACAACCCAATCCAAAAATGGCCAGAAGACCTAAATAGACATTTCTCCAAAGAAGATATACAGATTGCCAACAAACACATTAAAGAATGCTCAACATCACTAATCATTAGAGAAATGCAAATCAGAACTACAATGAGGTATCAGCTCACACCAGTCAGAATGGCCATCATCAAAAAATCTACACACAATAAATGCTGGAGAGGGTGTGGAGAAAAGGGAACCCTCTTGCATGGTTGGTGGGAATGTAAGTTGATACAGCCACTATGGAGAACCGTATGGAGGTTCCTTAAAAACTAAAAATAGAACTACCATACGACCCAGCAATCCCACTACTGGGCATAGACCCTGAGAAAACCATAATTCAAAGAGTCATGTACAACAATGTTCATTGTAACTCTATTTACAATAGCCAGGACATGGAAGCAACCTAAGTGTCCACTGACAGATGGATGGATAAAGAAGACGTGGCACATATACACAGTGGAATATTACTCAACCATAAAAAGAAATGAAATTGAGTTATTTGTAGTGAGATGGATGGACCTAGAGTCTGTCATACAGAGTGAAGTACGTCAGAAAGAGAAAAACAAATACCGTATGCTAACACATAATATATGGAATCTAAAAAAAAAAACAGAAAAAATGGTTATGAAAGAACCTAGGGACAGGACAGGAATAAAGACACAGATGTAGAGAATGGACTTGAGGACATGGGGTGGGGGGAAGGGTAAGTTGGGACAAAGAGAGAGAGTGGCATGGACTAATATATACTACCAAATGTAAATTAGATAGCTAGTGGGAAGCAGCCGCATAGCACAGGGAGATCAGCTCCGTGCTTTGTGACCACCTAGAGGGGTGGGATAGGGAGGGTGGGAGGGAGACGCAGGAGGGAGGAGATATAGGGATATATGTATATGTATAGCTGATTCACTTTGTTATAAAGCAGAAACTAACACACCATTGTAAAGCAATTATAATCCAATAAAGATGTTAAAGAAAGAAAAAAAAAAGCGATGCTTGGCAGGTGTGACTCATGTAGAAGGCTTTCAAAGATGGTGAAGACAAACGACCACTATGGTTCAGATCATGGAAACACTCAGAGAACGCTCACACACAAGCATCAAGAATGAAAACATGATAAAAAAAAATGACCCTTATGAGAAAACATTTAAAAAATGGCAATGTTGAAAGTGGTCAGGTCCTACGATAGACTATTGGCTCTGTAGCTCTCATCAGAACTTTTTTTCTCACGGCAAGTTTTCAGAAAGCAGAAGTAAAATGATTCCTAGAACCACAGTGCTGAGTTCTATTCCGTGAGCAGAGTCTCTGAATTGGAACAACCTGGGATGGCACATACATTTCGTTTCATTCATGCTTCCTGTCATTCATGCTGGAAATTTCTTTTGTGCATTTAGCCTATGAGGACATACAGTTTGGGGCTGAAAAAGATGGTACTTTTTAGCCAAAGAGAGTCTGTTTTCTAAGCCACCAACCGTAGGGGTGCCGAGGGCCTGGTGAAAGGAGTTCCATTAGCATAGAAAACCATTGTGTTGCACTGAGCAGATCTGGGGCCTTAGTTAATTAAATGTAACCTGTAGGTTTATTTGGACACCAACAGTTTTAGGGCTGGAAGACACAACTGGTTGCTGCAATACACAAAAGTTTATTTTTTCTTTTCTGAAAGCAAAATATAATAGAACTGAACATCAATGAATTTTGTACAACAAAAACAGCTTTTAATATGGAACAGAGAGTCCATGAAGGTTTTAAAATCTCGGAATGGCTTCCCTTTTTCAAAGTCATGCTTTCTTGCAGTCCACGAGGAGTTGGCACGAAGAGATGGTGGCAGCCCACTGGGTGAGGTGAGTGGAAGGACGGGTGGGCTTCCCTAGATCCTAGTCAGCTGGTGCCAAAGACTGGATGGGAGGATGCTTTCCACTTTCTCCATGACAAAGTTTAAGGGGGCAAACAAAGTGCTGAGGAACTGCGAACAAACGAGAAAAGCGCAGAAGTCAGGAGAAATCTTGTTCAAGACATCAAAACGAACCTCTCCAACTCATGCTTTCATCTTATGTCTCTGCATTATAAAAAGCTTCCAAAGGCTAAGATTTCATATTTATGTTTGTAGGAAACATTGGTTGACGAACAAACCTACATTCCAGCTTCTGCACCCGCCCCCCTGGCTCTGATGGATGAGGGGGAGAAGTGTTGGCTGACAGGCCCTTCACTCCTCTGACAGCTGCCCACAGTTCTGAGGCCTTCCAACCAGCCTTCAGGATCTGAGGGCTGCCCATGGAGATGACCAGTGCCGTCAAAAGGGACTGACAGATGGGTGGCAAGTGAGCAGAAGAGTTAAAAAAATGGTGACAACTTCTCCACCTGCTTGCCTAGTTATAGAACTTTAAGTGGAAAAGGCAACAACAGAAAAAAAAAAGTCCAGTTTGTCGTATGGTTGTGAATTGCTTTGGGATCCTATTGTCTCCCAAACACCTGCAGCCCATGTTCTTTTCTGAACTACCTGCTTAGTGGTGAGCATCATGGGAGCCTTGGGGAGGGCAGCAAGCTGGCCAGTCCATGGACGACACGTCCTTGTGGAAAAGGTGCTGCTCTGAGGAGAGCTTTGGGATCTCTTTCGTTTGGTTACTGAATTCCTTTCTGTTTTTCATGTAGAGAATAATGCTTATTATCTGTGCCTTTTAGGAAAGTCAGGCGCCTTGCCTGAGACTCATTTAACATAATCTCAAGTCTGTTCTGATTATGTTCTCGTGAAGACTCAGCCTCCCTCCACAAGCCATCAGCATCTGGCAGAAGAGGTGCCCTAACCCAATCAGGCACAAGACGGGTGTTTGGATGGGTTTCCTTGCTCTCTGTTCAGAACCAAGGTATCGTCTCGCTAGGGTTCAATGTCTGGTTCTTGTACTGTGGAGTCCTTTGTCCCAATCCCTTGCCCATAGCACAGCACAGTCTACACCACCAAGAATTTCCCACAGGAGTCTGCTGTAGGACGTGAGTACATACGCAGAGGGGGAACATGGTCTGAGGCCAGACAAATTAGTAGACCTGAATGTAGTGAAGAAACAGTCTCCTCTACTGGTCACATGTTCTATGGATTGCGGGTCCTCAAGAAGGGGTATGGTAGGCAAGTTTCCCAAATTTACATGACCTCAGAATCTGTCCTTCTTCTTCTTCTTCTTCTTTTTTTTTTAAAGAACCAGTAGAATGCAAACTGGGAAGGCCTGTACCACATTATGGCAGGACCATCAAGTGCGAGATTTGTGTAACGAAAACTCGAGAGAGTATAAAGTTCGGAACCCTTCTCTGTACTGCATCTTTTACATCAATTGAATATATTTACTCAGTAAGGCACTTAGGTACTGGGTGAGATATAAAAGCGTCTAGGACAAAAGTCCCACTGTCAGGAAGCTCAAAGCCTAGGGGTTGGGGAAGGGAGCCACTAAGACCTGTACCCAGCAAAGTAACAATACCGGGTAGACCACGACAGAGTAGAAGATAGACGCACAAACAAAGCACCAGGAAGGTTCGGGAAAGGGAGAGAATCCATTTTGTCAAAAGGAACAGGAAAAACTGAAAATGAGGTGACTGAAATAGTCCCCAGTGGATGGCTGGGGTATGAAAAGACAGAGATGGGGTAAGAATGGTAAGGAAAGACATGTGAGCAGGTGGGCCTTCCAGGCTCAATAAACAGCTGGAACAGAGAGGGGAAAGCAGCTGGTATGACTAGAAGAGATGGAGGTAGAGTTCAAAAGCAACTAGCATAACTCTGGGGAGGGCCTTGAGTGCCAGGCTGTTAAGGAACTTGCAGTTAAGAAAAAGGCAGCCACGTTAGTACTTGAGTGAAGGTAGGATGGCTCTTTCCTCAAGTGGGTGTTAGATACAGGGCAATGCCTGGCAACCTTCTGAGATTATCCTTGGTTGGGTGCACAGTACCACATGGGATGCTCACCCTACTTAATGGACTGCCTGTCCTTTTCAGTTTAGAGCTGGATGCGGTTGGAAGGCATTGTGGGAGATACTAGGCCCAGGAATGAGTAATTACTGCCCGAGCTGCCCCGAAAGAGTTTGTAAAATCCTAGTTCTGAGAGGATGACATGGAACAAGTCTACTGATTGTATCAGACCGACATGGTAACACTGTAGAATTAAAACTATTTACACATAACATTTATCCATTTGTTTGTAATCAGAGATTGTCAAGGCTCCATAGCACACGGCATTTGCCTGTAATGCTCAGCTCCATTAAGAGGAGCTAGGTGCCAGAGCAGTCTGGATGAACCGAGGATGCTGACGGGCAGGAAGATGAGGCCCACTGAACAAGGTGATTTTGCTGGTGAAGTTATCATATCCTGCAAACCTAATCCCAAACAGATTTATAACCCCTGAAGTTGTGACTGAGGTGGGAACAAGTGATGCATTAGCGTGAGCCAGTGTGGTCAGATGACAGGAATCGCTCAAAGTCTACACCCTGGGCGACTTCATACACTAAACGGGGGGACACCAGGGAGCCTCAGCTTGGGTAGCAGAATGAATGGAGATGTTGTTACAAAGCTGGTTCAAAATAAAGGCCCGTCTGTTTGCTTAGTTTTGGTCACTGACCTGACTTGGATAAAAAGCGTAAAAGGGAGGCCTCTGGAAATTAAGTGGCAGGCCTCGCCCAGTTTGTGGTCTGTAAATGCCCCTCTTTCCACCCTGCGCAGCAAGATGCAGTGAGCCCTGGCCCCCCGGACACACCTGTACTTCTCGACCAGGTTCCACAAGAGAATTAACTCCTAATACCTCCCATGTATGTGATCATTTACTGCTCTCCCTCATATCTAGAATGTTCTATCCTTGGGACAATCGAGAAGAGAATGCCTTGAACGCTTTCCTAGAGATCCTAATTCTCTCGCAGCACCCCAGTTGCGATGAGCACCCTTTGTTGCTAGGTTACCTTCCTCCTTAGCAGCGCTCTCCGAGACCTCCTCCCCAACCCTCGCCCACAAAGAAGAAGCAGCAAAATGTAACGGGGTGCCTGGAACCGTTAAGCCCTTTTCATTTAGTAACCAAAGGTCAGCGGCTTTCATCAGGAGGTATTAAACAAAAAAGGTTAGGTGGAACATCCTTTGTTTACTTAGGATGCTTCTTCGCACGTTTGAATATCAGTCAACACTTTTTGGGCGAAGACTCAACCAATGCACACAGAGAAACAACAGTTTCACTTAGGGACTTGGGAAATTTTATTGCCTGAAAAGTGAAGTCTGAATGAGCAACACCAGGCAACCCTGGAACAGCTCATCTGTCTCAATGTCCAAAACTTCTGTCCTGGGGGCAGACACACACGGTCCAAAATGCACCATAATTCAATCAGTGTCTTGTGGTGAGAAAAAGCAACTGAACTAATAAAAAAGAGAGAGCAACACTTCAGTCGCCTGATCCTCCTTTTCCCCGAAACACCGTTATTTAGAAGAAGGTCATGGCTCGCAACGTGCTTCGTTAACGCTTGAAACGCCTCTGCTTATCTGAATAAGTTCCAGGTGCCCTACTGCAATCAGACAATTGACATTTCACTGTAATCAATATCAGACTTCAAAGAGGTCAGGGCGCATAAGTTGAAGACAAGAGTCAGAAGTCAGGGGGCTGGATCTCAGGGAAGGAGAGAGACCAGAGGAGGAAAGACAGGGCCCTTCAAACAGAAGAGGTCAGCAGGCTGACCTTCCCACATTCTGTGAGGGGCTGGGTTTGGAATGATCACTTATTTATATGAGCAACCTTATCTTGGTAACCAAACATTCTAGGAAGAGTTAGTCCTAAGTCATTGAGGTAGATTAGATTAGGCGGAGAGAGTTGAAGCCTCTCATTTTACTATTTTCCAGTGGCTCACACTTGGCTGCGGGCTTCCTTACTGGCTGCATATCAACATGTAAACACACTGGAGAGTTCCCAAGCTGCACGCAGCCTGGCGGGTGGCAGTGCAATCTCTCTCCATCTACTGAGTCATTATCCCAGGGACATTATCTCAGGCGAGGTCTGAGAAAATCATTTTCACAAGCTGCAAATGGTTGCAGGCAGCCTATAGGGCAGCTGTGATAACCTGTGGGGGGCTTCACGAGGGGCCTGATGAAGTGACAAGAGTGAAAATGTGGAGAAGACTCCGGAGCAGTGGGGGGAAGGAGGAGGGAGATGGGGCTTGTCTCCTTCAGGCCATCCATCTTCCTTCCCCGTGAAATCTCTCCAGACGTTTTAGTACTGCTAAACCTTAATGAAGGGCAAGATGAATGTGATCCTCCAGACAGAGGTTTAAAAGCAAATTTATCTAAACTACTTTTGAAAACTACGAGTAGCTGACCAAACTACCACACCTTGGTAGAGTATAAAATACGAGGACCATAAAGGTAAATTTATATTTTATTTAATCATCTGGTCCTTGACTCAAAAACAAAGCTTTGGGAACATTAAATGAGGAGAGTGGCCCTTGGTCTAATATCCATAACGAACACATCTCTGTGATATTCTGGAGGCTACACAGCCTTACCTAGAGGACACCCAGCCATATTCTATGTACTACCCTCCATTCCTCCCAGCCCTCTCCCTGGGCGACGCAGTTTCAGGCAGTTACTTTATTCAGTACAGGGGCTCTCAGCCCTGGCTGCACACCCAAATCACTAGGGGGGCATCTGAAAACTCAGATGCCCGGGCTGCATCCCAGACCAACTAAGTCAGAGTCCCCAGGATTGGGAGATCAGGCACCTGTAATTTTTAAGCTCCCTAGATGATTTCAAGGAGCAGCCGGGGTGAAACTGCTGGTTCCTAGAAACCTGTCACCTCAACAGCTCTGACGTCGCACCATGCACCTGCAAACGGCTGCTCAAAGGCTGGCTTTTTTGAGACCAGTGTTCTTTGAAGGAAATGGTCCTCAACCCCCATCCTTAGAATCGGTGGGGGGGTGGGGCTTGTTTAAAAACGCAGATTCCCGGGTGCTAACACTCAAGGCTCTGAACTTCCGGTGGTAGGGCCAGGTGAATTTTGTGCACACTAGGGGCTGAGAATCACTGTCCTGATCCTGAATTCCCACCAAGAGCTGCTTGTTAGTTCAATGAAGAATGACATTGACTAATGTTGTAAATGTATTCTTATTTTAAATTTTACTACATGACACTCTAATCTATTCAGACTTTTGGTAACTGCTTTAACTCAAAGGTTGGCTTGGGAATAGAAGCAAATAATGAATAGCATAGGCCCATAAACTAGGGAGCATCTAAGGAGGCAGCTTGGGTGATACTGGGTTCAGGAATCATATCATGTACAGAAGACTTAAGGAAATTGGAGACATTCTGCCTGAAGAAAAGAGAAGGTAGTAAGTTAGAGGTGAGAGGTGGCCATGAATATATTAGTTGCCTCAAGAAATTGCAAGAGGAAGTAGAGTTGTTCATTATAGTTTTGGAGAGTAGAATAGGAAATAAGTGGAAATTAAAGGAAGGCAGATTTTATCAGCATCAAGAAGAGTTCTGAGTGATCCAGTACGGAAATGGGCTTCCATGTTGAACAGGTGAACACTCCAGCGCTAAAAGTATTCCAGATGAGTCTAAATGACCTTCATCAAGTTACTGTTGAAGGCAGTTTAAGGTCCCTTTCAACTCTGTCTGTGATCATAATTATAAAAGAAGAGAAGAAATGCTAAGCTGTATCTAATTTTTTACACTGATTCTTTCTGCAGAAACCACTACCATTTATTTATTTAATAATCATTTATTGAAAACCTACTATGTGCAAGGCACTGTGCAAAGCTTTGGGGATACAGAGATGAGGAAGACACAGTCCTGCTCGCAAAGAGCTCACATTCTACAAGGGGGTCAGACAAGTTTTTAACAATTATAATACAGTACAATAAACGTAATATAGGTATTCATGGAATACTGTGGGAGCTGAGAGGAGAAACATCTAACTCAGCTTGGGAGAAACTTAGAAAGGAAGCTGAGTATAAAAGAATGAAGAGGCGTTAGTAGACTGTACAAGTGCTGATGATAATGGGGAAGGGCATTCCATGCAGAGCAAACAGTACGTGCAAAGGCACCGAGGCTCACAAAAGCACCTGGGAATGGTGAGCAATTCACTGTGGCCCAAGACCAGTGTCTGTGCAAGAGTTGGGAGAGAGATGAGGCTGAAGAGGAAAGCAAGGGCCAGATCATAAAGGACCCTGTATGCCATGCTAAAGATCTGGGACTTTATCCTGATGCTGGTGGGAAACTACTGAAGAAATTCAAGCAGGGAAGTGACATGCTCAGACTTGCAATTTAGAAAGATCATTCTTTTGTCAGTATGAAAGAAATACTGGCAGAGGATAAGACTGGAAGCAAGGAGACCAGTTAAGACTCTTGCAGGTGTCCAGGCAAGAAATCACAAAGATCCAAACTAAGAGACAGCCATGGGAGAAGAAGGAAGGGAAGAAGAGGTGAATTACATTTACCGAATGCCTAGTGGCTCAGGAGGTTAGAGCCGACAGACTGTGAAAGCCAAGACAGACAGGATATAAGGAGTGAGAGAGGGAAGAGTTTGGGAGGGCTGCTGAGTTTCTGGCTTGAGTAACTGGGTGGATATCAGTGCCACTGGCGGAGATCAGGAATACAGGAGAAGGAGCAGTTGTGGTGGTGGGGGAAGAAGGGTGATGAGTTCAGTTTTGAAAATGATGAGATTGAGGTGCCGGTGGGATTTCCAGTTCATCTTCAACACGCATGAAAATACTCTTGCAATTCCAGTCCCTGAACTCTGCCGAGCAGAAAATGTCAATCATCTGGAAAGGGATTAAATCAACCCAGCCAAGTTAGAAATCATCCTTGCTGACTCCACTCGCCTTGAAATCAGAATGGAGTTCCAGGGAAACAATCGATATTCTTTTCCTGATTCCTTCTGTTTGAAACTCCTTTGTGGCAAAATCAGTAAACTTATCCTCACTGCATGTGCAAGCTGAAATGGTCACTTTTCATCAAGGAAACAATGGTTCTTGGTTGTCAATGCAGATGGCTTTTCTTATTAAAGCTCTTCTCCATAACCCTCTTTAAAGACCCTTAATGGATTTCCATACTTCTAAATATCATATCTGTATATTTCTTAATACTACCCACCCTTCACACCCTCTCAGTTCATTCCCCAAACAAGCCATTTAATTTGTAGACATTAAAACGTTTTAAATTTAAATCATCTTTGAAAATGTAAATTCTATCTTTCTTGAAGGAAAGACCTACAATATCTAAAGATTAGAAATGATGTCATTCAATTTATACAAAACTGAAAAATCTCCCAAGTATTTTTCATTTGCTAGGATTCCCTTAATTCTTTAATTCTTTTAGACCTCATGCATTATTTTAGGGGAACTGCTGAGAATTTTTGTGTCTGTGAAATAGGCAAGGCATGCAGTAACAAACAAGCTACACTTTCTCATTCTGACCCTCAATCCTTGATCTCACTGATGATAATGAAAATTGAACAGTATGCAAAGGATCAATACAAGCATGTCCACTTCTACACAACGCTCCCCTCTTTCTCTTATGCTGCTTCTCTTGACTTGCCCTGCCCCTTGCCTGCGGCCTCCCCCTTGGCAAATACTCACAGCTTTCGCAAAGACCCCCATGAGTTCCGGGAACTGATGTGTCAGGAGGGCCAGCATGGCTGTGAAGGAACACAATCCAGCAGTGAAGAGGATAAAGAAGGGAAGCTCCTTTTTTGGGTAAACTGAGACTTCATGGAAAGCTGTGGAGAAGATCAAAAGGGAAGTGTTAGGGCTGCAGTAAAATGCATTCTCAGGGAATTTCTGTAGGTGGGACTGACTCTGCAGAGCTTTGGTTCAAGTCTGCTGGAAATGAAAAAGGTAGGGCCCTGGAACGAAGAAGAGCCCACATTTCAGCCAGCCTTTGGTGGCCTATCTGCTTCTCCCAAGTCCACGTTCAACCTTCAGAACTCTATCTAGGGCATGATAGGGCTAATTTGGGGATGTCACACACTCATGGGCAGGGACAGTAACACAATCTATGCCTAATATACAGTATTTCTTTTGCAAAAGCAAACACAAATAAAACAAAACTTTATTCAAATTATAAAACACATGTTCATTGAACAAAACCTGGAAAATCCAAAGTCAAGTATACTGAAAAAAAAATCCTCTCTCTAGGTTTTCACTTTTCCTGTAATTTTTAAATCATTGTGATAGGGTGATATTAGGGTATCTTGTATTTCCTGGTACAATCTAACTATGTCTAACTATGTCAGTGGAGGGTGCCACCCTGATAGAGAGACATCCAGCGAGGACCATCCATCCATCAAAAATGGGAGATTTTAGAGCCTTTCATAACTTTTAAATTTCGAGTGGTCCGCACAGACAGAAAAGCAACTGAGGCTGGCCCAGTGGAGGGGAGCCGTGAGGCTGTGTGTGAACTACACTGCCACTCAAACCAAAAGATTCGAGGGTCTCCATCTTCCTCAGGAAATCCAAGGTCTCAAGCCTTTCCTCGACCTTTCAGCTCTAAGCAGTAGTCCACTCTGCTGAAACTGAGGGTGTAGAGGGCCAAGGAGGGACAAAGCACAAACGAGCACATGCACCTGAATCCAGGGATGTCAACCTGCTAGGATTCTTCATGGGTGGACGTGTGCTCGGGACCACCGTGGACACTACACCACTCACGTGCAGCACGCAGGTAACATGTAAAGCCACCTACCCCCATCCCATCCTCACCCTCAGCACCCAATGATTTTGAGGGGAGATCAGACTTGAACCACTGCATTCAAATAAATAAACGTGATAGTTTATTTATAGATAGAAAAATAGTTTTCTCTTCCAGGACTGTAAAGATTATTCCTAGACAGTTTCTTTTAAGAACTGTAATCTTGTTCTAATAGTGAATCTATCCCCATGGAAACATGATTGGACTCAATTAAAACATTTTAAAAGTGTACTTTTCAGAAAACTGCCTTTCTTACCAGAAACCGTAAATGTTAACAAGGATCTCCCTGAAGGGGGAGTCAAAAGGTAAAGCATGGGCCCATCACAGGGATTTCTGAAATCAAATCTAATGCAGAGCGAGGCACCCGATGCTTTTGCACAATAAACTCAGATGGTGAGGAACCACACCCCTCTGAGGTCTCCCAGCTCCCAAGGTAACATGTCTCCCAGTGGGTCTGTCCTGCAAAGAAATGAGAGAGCTGCCTCCTGCTCTTTCAGCCTGAGACGGCAGCCTTGTTTTGCACCCACTACATTGGAGATTTACGACCAGCTCAAAAACGTGGGCATTAAACAATCTGCCAACACTCAGGGCTCCACAGTTATACTGGCCCTCCTGGCAAAGCATTTAAATATGTTACAGCTATGAGATGTGACGTAGCTGGAGCTGGTGCAGGGTGGTTGTGGCAGAAGAGAGGACGGGGAAGAGAGAGCAACCAAGATTTGGAGCGTATTATCTGAGGGAGGAAAGTATGTCCTAAGTCAGGGCCACATGAACAGCCTGGACATGCTCTTCATACACAGTATAATTTGATAATAACTATTTAGCCGGAATTGTCAAAACAATGTTGCATTACAGTAAACCAAATCATACTTTCCACGTGTGGTATGGGCCCCCCGACTGCTAGCTTGTAAGGCCCTCGAGGGCCGGGTTTGCCTGCCGCCTGCTATATACAGTGTTGAGGCTGCACGTGTGCCCTGCACACGTTACACCAGCTCACTGTGCGCCATCCGTGAGATGCCCACGGGAAATCCCGCCGGCGAAGAGCACCGCATCACCGCAGAGGGCAGCCCCACCCTGCCCACGACTCCGCCTCTGGCCACAATGCCAGCGTCCCCGTGCCACCCTCCCACCCATGGCTCATCTGCAGCTCCCTCTGAAGCCAGTGCCTCCCCTCCAGACTCCGGTCTGTGCAGACTGCCTCTGACCAGAGGGAGAGCCCAGGCTGAGCCCCGCACAGTGGATCAGCCCAGCAAGGGGCATCTGCCCCAAACTAGGGGTCTCTGCCCCAAACTAGGGGTCTCTGCGCTCAGACCAACCAGTACATGATGGCTCTTCATCTACATTTCAGACCTGGGCGGGTCTTTCCCTTTGATGAATCTGGAGAGACGTGGAGAAGCAGGAAGCCAAACCTACACACATAACTCACTTTAATGCTTATGCTATCAAATGAGGACAGGGTTTGGGAGAAGAGTAATAAAAGACAAGGAACATCATAAACATTTATCATTTCCACCTCTTCCCATCCCAGTCTTTGGCACACCACCCTCACCAGCCAAAGGGAGGATTATGGAGGGGAGACTCACATGGAAGCAGCTCACGATCTGCTGTTTCTGTACAGATGGGGTAAGGATAAAATAGATGCCCCTTTTCCAAGGGATAAGGGATCATCCGAAAAGCTGCAAAGGAGAGACAATACGTTAGAGGTACAATATTTGTCTCATAACTTCTCAAGTCCACAAAGAGACTTTTGAGCATTTTTATAATGGCTCACATTATAAAATTATAAAAAACATTAGGTCTCACACTGAACATTTCTACAAATAGCTCCCATAAAGGAGGCAAGACGTACCCAAACTCTGAGTCATGTGCTAGATAAGCTGTCAGAAATGCATTATGAGGTATGCCTCACACATTAACCTCACACTATATATTCTGGGAGAACCTCACAAAACTGAGTGGGGATGGGGGTGCAGAGGAGTAGGGAAAGCCAGCAATTCCAATGCCCAGGGTTTCCTCATCTACAAAATATTACGAAAACGTCGTAAGCACTCATTCAATATAGCTCACCTGATGGTAATAACGCAAACCTGGATTGAAATGCTTCCCCGAGAAGCAAACGTGGACTGACTTGTTGGATCGTGTCACAGATGCACAAATATGAAAGGCATTCTAGCATGTCTATTTAAAAAATATGTCTAGGTGGATTAGAATTCCAACCAAGATGGATGAAAACAAGAACCTAAAAATGCATGACTCGGGAGGTATTTCTAAACTTTATGAAACTTTTAAATCTTCAACATCATGTGGGGAAAAAATGGATCTGGAGAGATTGATTATCTGTATTTTGATGATATCAGGCCACGTAAGTTCTGGTTTCGTGGCATCAGATAACATTAGGTCTCACACTGAATTATGACTTTCCAATCAATCCATCCCTTCCCGTTATCACGTGTGTTACTCTCCCTGTTACGAGGTCATCAGCACGTTAGTCTCACTGTTTCTGTGAACAGTACTCGAGGTAATTTTTCTTCAACAGATGTCCGGTAACTACAGCATGCTGTAGCTATAAAATATAAAAACTAAACCCTACACTGGGAATGTCAGATTACAGTCCTTGCCTTCATGTGTGTCAAAAAGGGATGGTGGCAACACAGCAGCCTTTTCAGTCTTAAATGCTACAATTCAAGGACTCCTAGCTACATCCTCAGCTGTGCAATTACCTGAGCCTTCTCAAAATGCTGTCAATGTACATATTTATCTTTTGCATACTTATTTCAAACAGAAATCAGAAACAAAGAATGTTCTCCCTCACAAGAAATGACAAAGTTCCATTGTAACCAGCATCAGTGCACATATGGTATTTATTCTGGTGTCTGAATATTATTTAAAAGTAAAAACATTATGTATGTGATTCCAGCATTTGGAATGCAGTCAATCTACACCACAGTGGTATCACTCTGAGGTTACAGCACATTGCCACGGAGAATATAAATCACTATAAACGTGGGATTAGAGCAGAGCCAGTTGGCTGAGGTAAAAATGTTATCAATTTTCCTCTCATAACAGAAACCTCTTAAACAGAGATTAAAACATTAAAAACACCCCAGACTTTAACTCTTCTTAAAATGAAAGGCTCACCCTAGTTCAATCAGACCTTCTCTTTCATGCAAACCAAGATGACTTTTGCCCATTACAACAAGCAAGAGAGGAGTTCCCTGTACAGGTTGTTAACACACAAAGATTACTCAAAGGGACCAGCATCTCTCTCGGTAGAATTAGGCTTGCAAGAGAAGGGAAAAAATTACAAAACCGAAAAAATCCATTTAGTGCCTTTATAGGATACACTAAACTCTCTACTGGGAAGCAGTGCGTTTAAATTTAAACTGTAATATGGCAGGATTTTAATACTATTTCCCATGAATGATGGCTGCTATGAACGCATCTCAAAAATGTAGAAAAACCTATGTGGAAGTTTTTTTTTTTTTTTTGAAATCAAGATTCTCCATGTGCACTAGGGCTGCTGTAATTAAGAATCTGTTCAGGTTCATATGATATAAATAAACCCTGAGTTTTCAAAGTGGCTATAAATTTGAATGCTAAATTTTGTTCAAAATTGAAGTCAGTTTGCACTTCAGGGAGCAATTTTTTAACTGAAATATAGGAGTGCAAGATCTTGAGAGTGTTCACCCATAGACATCAAATGGTTGCTTGGTGTCTTTTCAGTCAGACGCCAAATAGTTTTTACTCCAGGACTTGGCATGCATACAAATTTTGTGCATCAAGTTAGTCTTTTCCTTCTTCTAATCAGTTCTGGTCTTTTTGGAGAGGGTGAAGGCACTGATTATATACGACTCAAGAAAGAATACACACACAAACACACACTTTCTGTACTGTCCTCTGCCCCCAACCCCTGGGATTGTAAAGACGCTTATGTGCTCTTAAAATTTCTCATTCTCATGTCAGTTGTCATTTACATCAAGTTCATAAAATAATATTAAGACTTTTGGCTTCACTAAACAAAAGCAAGCACAATTTCTGTTTGCAATTCTATCCTTGGTCCACCCTGCTGTGCGGGGCCCAGCAAAGTGTGCGATAAGCAGTGGGGGTCTGCAAAGAGTGGAGGAGGCACTGCACGAGCCGGGCCAGCTTCACCTCCCACCGCCTGGTCCCTTTCACTGCAAAGACACGACACTGCTCCACAAGAACCTCGTGGCTTGAGCCGAATGTCCAGAACTTTTGCAAGTGCAAACAGTAACACGCTGATTTCGCAGGGCAAGGAAGAATGGAAAAAAGGTCATTTGAACTATTTTATGAATTTGATCTACTTCATGACTGACTAAAAACCTCCTAAAAAATCTCCGTCCGAAAAAACATACACTTCAGAGGAATTAAAAATGTACATGTATTTGGTTAAAAACGAAACCAAAAACCTGGACCACTCAGAGTTAATACACGGGACACAAGTGGCATTGTTGCATTTTCCTTTTGTGCCATCCCCTCCCCTACCTTGGTTTCTATTGTGCCTTTGTGGGAGAGGCAAAATGAAACTGGGAACTACTTAATGAACACAGCAGGCTCTCCACAATGACATGTGATGCGTTACACAGCTGCTTTCCACCCCTGCCCAGACACGTTTTCTAGGCACCAAGCCTAGCAGTGCTGTGCCAATCAGAGACTCGACCAATACTGGAGAAAGAATCAACAGAACCAAAGAATGAACAGAAGGATGGTTACATGAACAAATTAATTCCTGATTTCCCCAGTGACTTCTAATGTGCTCTCATCCTGTCCACAATGTAGACAAGGATAGAAGGTAATGTTTGATACTTTGTTTGTCTATGTTGCCTTTCAAAGAGGATCTCAGAGAACTTTATACAGACCCCTTGCAATAGCAAGAACTGAGTTTGAATCCCAGCTCTACATGGTCAAAATGTTGAGTGCCTTCCTCATGCAGCAGCGATAGAAAGGTGAGCCAAGTATGCACTGCCCCTGCACTGACGGAGCTGACCACCCAGGGTGGGAAACAGATGAGCCAATAATCAGGAAAACAAGAGTGAAAGTCCCCCTGTGATAGCCCATACCTAATGGGGGAGTGGTGGAGGTGACAGCTCAGGATGAGTCAAACTTGACCAGGCTGACAACTGTATGACTTTGGGTGGGTCATTAATCTGTGTCCAGTCTCTTCGGCCGTAAAAATGAGAACACCAAGGACCTCGAGAGGCTGTTAAAGGGACTAAGTGTGACAGCGGAGGTCAACGTGTCCACACATAGTGCCTGACTGCTCAATGAAAGTTAGTTTTCTCTTTACCGTGCCTTTCCACTAACCCCAAGTTCCTCCTTTCTCTAACAGGTCATACTCTAGCTTATAAGTGAAAATGCTGCTTGTTTGTGAACAATTAGAAGTGCAAACGATAGAACAGAAAACTTTCATCAAAATACACGTTTTACGTTCTCACTTTTGACTGTAATGTGGGCAACTGGCCATAAAGGCTCTTTGTCTTTTGTGAGACTTTGGGCACAATAAGGAAAATTCAGAAGTCAAAAGCTTGGGTTCTGATCCACGTTTTTTCACTATCTACTCATATGGCCTTGGGAAAACCACTTTCCTTTGGTTAGATTACATGATGCTCCATTCCAATTCTGAAGAAAACTTCTAGAGTTTTATAGCAGATTCACTAATTTGTTAGTGACCTGCAACACTCTATAACACTCTGTTCCTGCTTCCACTGCTTGTATCCACACTATATATTATACATGTGTGTGTATGTATCTGTGAGAATATGTGTATACACACACACACACACACACACACACACACACTAATGTTTCTCTCAAAGCGTTTCAGAGTCTGACTCATCTTGGTATCCCCAAAAGAATGCCTGGCACAAAGGAGTGACTCAATAAATGTTAATTGAATAAAGGAATGAATAAGTTAATGCACAATAGGGCAGAGACAGAATTTTTCCCTTTAAAAACCCCAGTGGATCCAAAGTACGGTCAGCGGCTCAAAACTGAATAACTGAAAGGAGCAAGCTTGGTCCTACTGGGCAGTAGGTGGGGAAGCGCTGAATAATATTTGGAGTCCGGCTACTAGTGTTAAGTTGGCTACGGCCAGGGACTTCAGCTGGCCATTGTTTTCTCCTAAATTATAAAATTTAGCCTTAGATCTATGGGGTGAGGGGTGGAAGAATTTCTCTTTAGCAGTCCCGAAGGTGCCAGGCTTTTGGAGGAAAGGTTTGGTTAGAGGAAATGCCCTAAGGACCACATCTTACAGCAAGTAGCATTTACCATCAGGTTCAAAGAGAATAAATTAGAATCAGAATCTCATCCTTTGCTTCAACAATGGACCATTTTCTCCTCTCAAAGGAAATACTTTGCCTAGTCCCCCTAAAAAACACCACCTTCAAATCTTATACATTATTTAGTGAATTCTTTGGAAAAAAAATCTCCAAAAAGAAAATAAAGAGTCTTACTTGATCAAGTGGAAAAAATGGAAACAAAGAAAAGCTAAGCGATTTACCCCATGGCACTCTAGCCTTCTGATATATAGAACCTGAAAATTAAACCTTAAAGTTCACAGCTGTGGTCAGCAGACTATTCTGCTTTACAAATAAATACAGCCAAAACAGAGCCCTGAAAAGATCAAGGTAGAAGGGAGATAAGGCCACATCAGTATTTAATACAGGTAAAATAGAAGATGTGCCATTTAAAATAGGGCCCCATAAGGCGCGATACCATTGTAAATAATACACAATTCCAACGAGATCCCTCATTCATATATGGCTTTTACATTCAACACACACTTGCAGTCGTGTGTGTGCACGTGTGTGAGCGTAACCAGAACCTACAGTGTTTAAAATAAATATAATTAAGATAATGTGACAGCTGTGTAATGAATTAAGAAACATGTTTTTAAACCTTATAAATTAAAACTTTCCCCATTTCTTCATTATCTTGATTTTGAGGAACATATTGTGTAATTTCAGGGGCTGGGACAGTGATGAATCAAATATTTTACAAACCTTTGAAATGCTGATGTATTTGTGGTTGAGGACTCTGTTTTTTTTTTAAACCACCATATGTTTCAAACCCAAACAATCTCTGCCATGCATCAGCTGGACTTTGGGGTTTTAACAAAAATGTGAGTTATTTCAGCCTGATTGGTGGGAAACTCACTTAATTCCACAAGATGACTAATGCTCCAACATAATAAACTCATTAAAAATCAAAGAAAAATATACCTCATCCCTACCCCTAACTAACACTTTTGACATAAGTCAGGCTTTTAAAATTTTTTCTAAAAGATAAACTGACTTTTTAAAAGAATACTCACTTTTAACATGGAACATGGTGAAATGAGGCACTGTTACCTTCCTCCCTGAATTATCTTTCTAATGAAAAGGGGAAACTGGAAGGGAGTTGGGGAATGGCCTTAAATTTCAGAATGAAGAAAGAAATGATTTAAAGGCAAAAACCTAGACCCTGAGGCTGGAGATGTCAAAATGCGGCACCCAGTGGTGAACTGGAGGAAGTGCAGCCTCCTGCGCTCAGGCACAGGCCGTCTACGGGAGCCCCACTGACCTCAGAGGGAGAGGGAGAGGTTCTGGTACTGTAGCCGCCCTGAGGGCAACTGCCCTGAAGCCCACCAATCTGGGATGGGGTGATGGCATTCAGTATCTTCAGCGCTTCACAGTTTTCAAAAAATGGGTAAGTTAATACCAGTTAATAGGTAGCTAAGTCAGAATTCTAATCCAAGCCCTTTTGATTTAAAATCCAGAGCCCTGATGCCTCCATTTAACTTAGAATGGACACAAATCTAGAAGTTTTGTCAACCAATTACACACAATTGTCTAAAGTTGGAGTGGTAATTCTTTCTTCTGAATTGCAAGACAGATTTATAGCTCTGTTTTTGAAAAAAGACCAAAACTGTTTGTAATGAAAGATTATTTTTCTAAGTACATGCATATACATATATATACACATACACATATATACACATGCATATTTATGCCTGTAGAAAACATATATGCTTGTTGTAGAAAGTTTGAAAAATACAAATAGGAAGAAAAAACCAAATCACTTAACATCTACTTAAAGATGTATTTATTTCCAGTCTCTTACCTTTGTTTATATATAGAATGTATTTTTTTTATAGAATTGGGCTCATTCTATAGTTAAAATGTTTACGTCAATATTTAACAACAAAAATATAATTTTATATAGAATGATTAACTTTCAAAACACTAGAAAGGGCATAGGTATACCCCAGACTGTAAGCAGTGGTGTAAATTGATGGCTTCTAAACAAATGTTTCAGAGATGGCTGATCCTCTTATCCTTAATCAATTCAGGAAAGGCCTAAATAGCTGGTATTATAGGAAAGAGCAGTGAAGAAAAAGTGAACCTGCTCTGCCAACAGTGCTGGCAGGACGTTCAACAAGGTACTCACCTCAATGAACCTGTTCCTCTCTTGATCAACTAAGATGGCCACCTCTGTCCTGCCTAACTCAGAAATTTATCAGGAGTCCATGAAATGATGGCAATATAAACCCTCTGTGAATTACACTGTTACACAAACACTCTTCAAGGTTCTTGGGATCCTCCAAGGTAGTTAGCACCTGGTAAGCACTCTCATGGTTCTCTTTTCTTTCTAAAACTGAATGGTATGGCTCTCTTTTTGAAAACTGAACAGCAGCGTAACTTCCTGGTTCTTAATTATCTGTAAGGATCAGATGCTGAATTTATCTTTCCTATAGGCCCCTGACTACCTTGCCACACTGTTTTATGTCTAAAAACTCACCCCTACCTACTAGAGAACGGACTTGAGGATACGGGGAGGGGGAAGGGTAAGCTGGGACAAAGTGAGAGAGTGGCATGGACATACATACACTACCAAACGTAAAATAGATAGCTAGTGGGAAGCAGCCACATAGCACAGGGAGATCAGCTCAGTGCATTGTGACCACCTAGAGGGGTGGGATAGGGAGAGTGGGAGGAGGGAGATGCAAGAGGGAAGAGATATGGGGATATATGTATATGTATAACTGATTCACTTTGTTATAAAGCAGAAACTGACACACCATTGTAAAGCAATTATACTCTAATAAAGATGTTTAAAAAAACCAAACCAAATAAACAAACAAAAACAAAACAAAAAACTCACCCCTTCTTTTTATTCTAATAAAGAGGTAATTACATCCCCTCAGAGGTACTACACTGCTTGATGTGGGGTTCACTATGTCACTTCACATTTCTCACAATCTCACTGTGCTTCCCAGTTGTTCCAGAGCATCTCCCTATTGTTACATGATTATATGGGTAACTAATTTCCAAACAGAATTTCCTCATGGTTTTTTTTTAATAGTTATGCCATTCCTGACACTGTGTCTTCATCACTTCTGCCCACCCGCTTTTGACCTTTTCTATAGGACTGGTAACTTTCTTATCAATTAGATCCAATCAATAAGCTTCTATTACTATGTTTCCAAGGTACCGATCTATAAATACGTTCTTATTTGGTTAAGTCAGTTTGTCCATTTAATTTTACCACGACTAACACTAGGTGAGGCCTCTCATGTTTATTCTTGCTGGGCTTTTTCTGTCTCTTTCTCATGTTTAAATAAAAATTCCTTTTGTCTCATCTGGATAGAACACTTTAAATGCAACAAGAAGCCCAAGCCAGAGGGGACTGCATACATGTCCACACACACCCTGAGCAGAGTGTGCTGTCTTAACATATCCAAATAGCGGGACCAGGACACCTGGAATATGTTACCACACTTACAGAGTAGGGGTAGAAACATCGATCAAGTCGATATCCCTCAAGTTATAAATAGTAAATGATTTAACTTGACCCGCTATCAATTCTCTAAAGAAATGTTTTCAAAACAACTAAACAAAAAACTTTCAATCAACCTGAGTCCCCTGTCAAGTTACTTTTACTCCATCTCATTCAGCTGCCCCCCCTCCCTTCCTGCACCAGTTTAGATTCCTGCTGGGTTAGGGAAGGGCAGGAAAAGGGAAGAGCAGAAGATTAGCAAAATGAAAATGGAAGGAGCAAAGATAAACAGTGAAAGGGATTAAAAAGACATTCATTTGTGAGGCTGATCAGAGTAGGAGTGAACTCAGGAAAAATTATCTGAAGACTCTAATATTTCTTTTCCCCATGAGAGGGGGAAAAAAAACCCCCATGCTACATGTTGTGTTTGTTTTGCTTAAATTAATGATAACCGAGTGTCAATATATATGGGGTCCAATAATCCACAATCTTGAGCCTTTTTCCTTAATTTTCATTCTCCCCAACAGCCCCACCGCTCAGCATTTGTTCACAGTGTCCTTGCTTATAATACCGTCCCAGTTCTTCAAGGCTTGGTTCAAATCTCATATGACCCATAAGGTTAACCATGACTGCTCCACCCCATAGGCCTCTCCTGTCTGAAGAATCACTGGGCAGCTGTTACATGCTGCTGATGACTCCTCCCAACTGCATGAAATGCTTCTCCAGGGCAGGGAGCACGTCTCACCCACCGTTGGAGCCGCTTCTCCTTACACGGAATGACGGTGCCCAGCTCGTGCTCAGATCAGTTTATCCCCAAATCCATCTAGGCATTTATCCCTTAACGCACAATGCTACACCTGCCACCATACTGGAGTCCAGCGGCCACTGCTCTTGTTCTGAAGCAAGCGTAACCGCTGCTCGTTTGTGTTTGGCTAACCCAGCTCTCCTGGAGGATAACTGTGGCTCTTCAGCCAACCCTCCCAGAAAGGCCATCCAGAAGTGGTCATCAGAGCCCAGCACGAGGCCTGACCCCACGCCAAAGGTTCCCATGGTGCCGAGGGGCTGTCCAGGTCTCCAAAGAGGGTTTTCCAGCTGTAAAATGCTCCTCTGCCAGGATAGCCCAGACTCACCCCATCCACTGTATAAACTTGCCTTTTTGAGCTGCAGAGATGGGATCACCACAGTAACACCCGCCACCACTGGGAAACTAGAGAGCCTGAGTAATTAACCATCTCTTGGTGATGGAATATCACAGAGAAGGAGAGCTATAGATATGCAAATCTCCATCACTCACCGTGAACACTCAGGGTAAAAACAGTTTTAGCATCTTTTCATGCTTTAAAAACATTTCAAAGAAAGAAAATTACTTACTGCCTTCCCACGTACAATGCAGAAGATTCAAAGCCCCTTCTACCCTCTTCCAGTGTGCCAGATGAAAGAACGCATATGCTATTGCTTCACTGTCCCCTCTCTTCAGGATATGTTCTGGGGGCAGGATTAAGCTTTTCATTTCTAGTAGGTACTGAAATAAAAAAAGGCAGGAGACAGATGTGTTAATACACAGTAATTTGGAATTCAGAATGGAAAATGGAGAGGTTGATTTCCCTAAAGCCGCCACTCTTAAGCATTTCATCAAACCTGCAACCTCATCACTACATTTGAAGGCAATTACTGAAACATCCAGCAATGCAAAGTTTGCTGGCAGGTAATTAGCCTTGTACTAGTTTCCTACAGTGAACATCAGAGGCTTTCAGGCTAAGATATTCTAATCAAAGAAATATATATATACATATACAGACTCAAACAGCAAAAAGGAAAATTTAGGAGACACAGTAAGTTGGTATAATCTTGTAACCAGAATGAAAATACATGAAACAAACACATGAAGGTTAAGAAGTTTCATATGACTAAACCAACCACACTGGAGAGACCTGGGGATGATTAGCACTGCCCGTTAGGTTTTCCTCACAGATCTATCAAGGAGAAGGCCCTAGTCCTGCAGAAAGGGTCACCCGTAGCTGCTCAGGTGCTGGAGGAAGAGGGGTGGCAGCCTGGGCACAGGAAGACCCAAGGGAGGGGAGCAGTACAGACCCCAAACCACACTGTTCTTTCGGCTCCTTTCCGAAACACTGCAGGGGTCTCAGGAGCACAGGGTAAGAATGGATATTCTTCCTGGGGGCTCACAGCAGACTAAGTTTCCCTTTGTACTCTTTCGTGTTTACTATAGAATAGAAAGGGAAGCAAATTCAGGCCGGTATTTTATATTTGCAGATGCTCACTTGTCTTTGCCAGCTGGCGTTCCCCGAGCTCCACTCTTCACCACCTCCCCTCCGGATTCGTTCCCAACACACACACACACACACACACACACACACACACACACACACACACACACACACACACACACACACACACACACACACACCCCACCACCACCACCAACCACTGTCACAACAACCCAGTCATCTCCTGTAAAATGGAGAATAGCAGACCACAGAGGTACGTGTTTCATGAAAACAGCACAAATACAGCGAAAGGAGGTGCTATGAGAAGAGCTGTCCAACAATTTTAAATTTATGAAAGAGGGGGAAGAGTGGAAGAATCCAGATCCACAGAATGGAGGTCACAAGACACCCATCAATGTTTCGCTCTCATCTTGCTGTGGGTTCATACACTGGGCACGTGGGGTGCAGTGGCCTTTAAGCTTCCTCTCCTGTTGGCATGCTTGGCATCGGGGCGCACCGCCCAGCAAGAGCCGGGTGGACACATTCCGGCCTCTTGGTTCAGCAAATGAAACTTTCCTTGCTCTGGGTCTGGTTATCTGAAGAAAGCTCCAAGCCTTAGGCCTCAAAGCAGGAAGAGCAGGAAATGAGAGCCCACCCCGAAAGCAGCGGAGAGCAGCGGAGAGCAGCCGTGCAGCCCTCACACTTGCGGAGCCGGTGGGCTTGAAGGCCCTCCTCGATAGTAAGACCTCTTCCCAGGCTGGTCCATGAAAGGTGTTCATCATTATTATTATTTTTTTGCAGTACGCGGGCCTCTCACTGCCATGGCCTCTCCCGTTGCGGAGCACAGGCTCCGGACGTGCAGGCTCAGCGGCCACGGCTCACGGGCCCAGCCGCTGGGCGGCATGTGGGATCCCCCCGGACCGAGGCACGAACCCATGTCCCTGCATCGGCAGGCGGACTCTCAACCACTGCGCCATCAGGGAAGCCCTGGTGTTCATTATTTTGATGGGAGGTCCTCAAGCACGAGTTCATGTGCTTTTTTGAATTCTACATGTTACTGCCTTCTTCCTTCATCTTGTTTTGAAACAGTGAATGACAAAAATCTTTTAGGAAAAATAATGATTTTGAATTACCTAGTAATCCAACTAGCACTGTATCTATTGATATAATAAATATATAAATATAAGGTAGAATTTTATGTTCAGAAATATATCGTCTCGTAATTTTACCTTAATAGAAGCCATTATGTCATGGCTTCTGCTACTGCCCATGATGATTTTAGAAGGCCCCAAGGGTCATAACTTGTAAAATGCTATGAACTCTATTAATTTTTTTAAATAATCATCAGGAGAACAAAGGAAAGGGAAAATTTCTTGCTTAATGAGTGCCCTAGAATAAGATTTTGACTTCTGAGTTTCTAATAATTATTTATAGCCTACCAAATAGTCAACTTTTTTAATGTATCTTTATTGGAGTATAATTGCTTTACAATGTTGTGTTAGTTTCTGCTATACAACAAAGTGAATCAGCTATACGTATACATATATCCCCATATTCCCGCCCTCTTGCGTCTCCCTCCCACCCTCCCCATCCCACCCCTCTAGGTGGTCACAATGCACCGAGCTGATCTCCCTGTGCTATGCGGCTGCTTCCCACTAGCTATCTATTTTACGTTTGGTAGTGTATATAAGTCCATGCCACTCTCTCACTTTGTCCTAGCTTCCCCTTCCCCCGCTGTGTCCTCAAGCCCGTTCTCTTCACCTGTGTCTTTATTCCTGCCCTGCCAGTAGGTTCATCAGTACCATTTTTTTTAGATTCCATATATGTGTGTTAGCATACAGTATTTGTTTTTCTCTTTCTGACTTACTTCACTCTGTATGACAGACTCTAGGTCCATCCACCTCATTACAAATAACTCAATTTCGTCCCTTTTTATGGCTAAGTACTATTCCGTTGTATACGTGTGCCACATCTTCTTTATCCATTCATCTGCCGATGGACACATAGGTTGCTTCCATGTCCTGGCTATTGTAAATAGAGCTGCAATGAACATTGTGGTACATGACTCTTTTTGAATTATGGTTTTCTCAGGGTATATGCCCAGTAGTGAGATTGCTGGGTTGTATGGTAGCTGTATTTTTAGTTTTTTAGGGAACCTCCATACTGTTCTCCATAGTGGCTGTATCAATTTACATTCCCACCAACAGTGCAAGAGGGTTCCCTTTTCTTCACGCCCTCAAAAATATGGAATGGTCCACGAATTTGCATGTCATCCTTGTGCAGGGGCCATGCTAATCTTCTCTGTATCATTCCAATTTTAGTATATGTGCTGCCAAGGCGAGCACACTGTTCCTTTTCATTTCTATGATTTAGGAAAGGCTTTCAAAGTCACATTTGTGAGAGAACTCTTCTCTTGGGCTAAGGAACATTCAGGAATAGGAGCACCTGAGAAGAAGTGGGCCTGGCAGCCACCCACATGTGGGAAGAAGTCTAAACAAACTAGGAAGGGGTGTGGCAGAGGAAACTTGGGGAAAGAGGGAGGATTTTTAGAAAATTATCTACAAAGGGATATGTTAGATCTGTGTTGTCCAATACGGTAGCCTCTATTTAATGTGTGTCTATTTAAGTTTAAATCAATTAAAATCAAATAAAATTAAAAATTCAGTTCCTCAGTCCCACTAGTCGTATTTCAAGTCCTCGAGTACTATATGGAGTTAATGACTACCCTACTGGACAATGCAGAGACATTTCTATGATCATAGAAGGTCCTAGTGGACAGCACTGCTTCAGACAATGGAAGTTTCTAACCCTGAAGTAACGGAAACAATTTTTAACATGAAAAAGTTTCACAGATGCCCATGATAGAAACTGTAAGTGTAGAATCTACTGATCAAAAATACACAGCATGGCAAATAGTTATACAATAAATAGTAATGATACAAGAATTCGTTCAAAAGTATTGTAGGCCACCAGGGCATCTACATATTTGGAAAGCAATAGTGCACATGTGTGTGAGACAGATGGTTTACTCAGACTGAACGTGGTGCATATGGCTTCAAGGACGTCGTCCACAGCCACCCAATGTGAGCCGTGAGGTAATGCTCTGTTTCTCCCCTAAGCTCCCTCTGATCTTTGTACATGTGTACTTTTCACAAACCACCTTAGATTAGCTATCCATGTGTCCTTCTCCTCAGCTCAATTATAAGTCCTCAAGAACATGAATCTCATTTCCCAAGAACTCTCTCACAATGAGCATCCCCTGGCCTCAGCGGCCTCGTGAGACTAACTAGAGCAACTCACCAAGGAAACTCAGCGGCCTTCTCATCGCATCTACTTTATGGCAGAAATAGGTTATGTCTATAAAGGAGATTTATACTGCAGCATAGTTCCAAACAAAATGTTGGCTCTAACCAAATAATGAAGGCTAATAACAACAATGTGTTAGGTTCCTGGCCAGGCTTAAAATGGCTGGCAAGATCGGTTCTCAACATGTGCAACATTTAAATTAGAAAGGCATGGAGCAACATTTCACATCTTACTTGTTGAGAGAAAAATAAATGGAAGAGGGCAGATCCCTATCCACAAGTATGCAGAAATCAATTAGAATAACTGTAGCTTGCAAATCAGAGAACACTCCCTGCCTGTCTGCAATAGTTACTTGGCTTCTATTCGCTAAGCCAGCATCCTGTGCTATCTTGCTTGCCATCCTGCCTCTAACTTCCTTCCCAGATTCTCAAATCACATTGATCTTGAAGCAAGGCTTCTAAAGGTTTCGGAAGGAACTTTTCAAAATCTATTTGTGTCAGAATCTAGTTCCTATGCCCAAGATGGGAACATATAACGTTAGAACAGGCAAAGAGGAGCTGAGTACTGCCTACTTACGGAGGTCTGTGAGCAGAGGCCGGCTCACCTGTCAGGAGAGATGAGCCCTGTCACAGGCTACCACACGTGACTGCTCCAGTCTCTTCTGTTAAGATCTTAAAATTCTATAACAATTAGAGTGAACATGATCCCAAAGTTATCCTTCACACAGACATTAATGCCAAAAAATCCATACCCCCTTTTAGGATTTCAATACCGACAACAGCAGATGTCATATGAAAATCACTGGCAAAAATACAGGAATAAACAAAACGAGAAAGAACAGATTAATTAAACAACAGTACATTTAGATGATAGCTATCAAACTGCTCCCCAAAATCAGGTAGTAGAAGAATATTTACTAGCATGAGGAAATGTTCCTGACATATCATGAAGGAAAAGACCAAGTGTATCGTACAGATTATGATTTGGGTAATACAAATGTACATGTAGGCATTAAAAGCATTGGAAGGTCACAGATTGAATGTGAATGGTGGCAAAATATTTGATTTTATGGAAGATTAATTTCTTTTGTGCTTTTTCTATGCTTTCCAAGTTTTCTATAATAAGCATTTTAATATTTTTTCTGTCTATATATATATGTGCGTGTGTGTGTGTGTGTGTATATATATATATAATACAAAACTATTTTCTAGACTTGCATCAAGAACATAAACAGCAAACCATGCAAACAAACAAGATAACCAGAGAGAGCAATTTTTCATATGTGTACAGTGCTTTGGTGCAACTGGCTCTGAAAGAGGCTGTGAGCCCAGAAAAGATGTTTTTAAAACATCAGTAAAGGGTTCAGAGAATACAGCTAGTGCTACTTGGAAGACATGCTACATATTCTGAGTTTCAATGCTGTCCACACCCTGGACTCAGTAAGACGCACGCTGGAATAGGACAAAAATGACGCAGGAACCTCGGCTCGCTCAGGCCACACTGCGATGAAGCCTGAGATGCACTGTCCCCCGGCCCTGGCCCCCTCCCCTCATCTGCCCTCTGCCCCTTTGCATCACTGTTTGAATCCCGCCTCTACTATTCCGCTAAGAGACCTTGGACAAGTTATTTAATTTCTTTCAACCTCAGGTTGCTCATCTGTTAAAACAGAAAAATAAAAATACCCATCTTGCTGTTTTAACTTTTGAATATTACACAGGATAATATTAGTAAAGCATTCACACGGCTCCTGGCACATAAGTATTCACCAAATAGTAGCTATTTTTGTTAACAAACAAACAAAAAAATGAAGTGTTTAAATTACCGTGGAGGTAAGTTATACTTCTTGTGTATGTGTGTCCCACAGATGATTGAGTCTGTTTCTAGGTAAAATACTTCAGCAATTTTATAGTAGTAGCAGTTCAGCTGAAGAGAACGGGCTGCAAGCAGAGTCACCAACTGACCAATATGGAGACAAACACAAAGCAAAGCTGAAATGCCAAGTTCAGCCTGGTGATCTGTAGTACCACTCAGGGGTCCTCTTCTCAAGGTAACTGTTTCTTGCTGGTTCACTTACCTATTCATCAGTTACTTTGCTTCATTCAAAAAATATGGGTGTGTTCACAGTATATCCCAAAGAAAGATATGGGAGTGCTGTAGTGTCCCCCAAGGGCACAGATACAGCAGTGGCCACAGTGCTCTCTAACGATCTTCTGTGGGAGCACCCACAGTCTACCCCAAGGGCACAGATATGGCGCACCCACAATTCACCTGAAGGGCACGGACATGATCAGTCAGGTGACTACCTTGCTAATCCCTAATCTTTGTAGGAGCGTGTGTGTGCGCATGCATACGTGTACAAAGAAACGATAAAATTCAACATGGTGACTGCCTTAGTAAGAGGTCTATACTTAGTACTCAGGAAGCAAACGGGAAGCATTATCTCTGGGACAGCTTCACAGAAAAAATGAGTCAGTCTCACTAAATAAACAAAGGTTTACCTGTAAAGATGAGGGGAGGCAGAAGCCACTGCAAGGCTGGGCACCAAAGCATCAGAGGACACACTGGGCTTGCAATCTTGAGATGCTTGAGTACTAACATGACAGGAATTGCCAACACTGCTGAAGCACTAACGTGCGTCAAGCTTCTTATCTCAGGAACCCCTTACAGCTCTGTGAGGGAGCTGATAGTATTATCCCTAGTTTACAGATGGAAAAATGGACGCTTTGGGAAGTTAAAGAGCTCATCCTGGGTTGCACAAGTTGTATGTGATGGAACCTGCGCCGGAACTCAGGTGTTATGCTACTCTCCGAGGGAGTGAAGCAGGAAAAGTGGTTGTAGAAGGCCTTGCATGCTATGCTCCAGAGTGTGACCTTCACCCGGAGTTATTCCGTGGTTTTCAAACTTTGAGACACCAACAAATTTGTTCAAAGGAAAAAAAGGAAATATCAAACAGAATGTGCAAGTGACGTAAAACAAAACTCTGGGGATCTCGGGGGAGGGACCCACAAGAAGACTGAAGACCCTTATGGCTCCTAGGGAGACAGTTTGAAAACCTCTGCAGTAGGCAATCGGGAAGTGAGTTGGTACAGTTTGTGGTTTTGAAAGAAATGGGCAAGTCACATGTAGGAGCACCCGACAGGGAAGAGATTCAAGTTAGCAAAGTCAGAAAGTTCCTGTCACGGTCCGAGTGAGGGGTGATGAAACCGAGGACGGGGACTTCCCCTGGACGTGGTGCCTGGCTGAATCTGAGGGCAAGAGAAGGAATCAAAGGTCACTGTGACATTTCTAGTTTAGGAAACTAGAATAATGTGAGATCATTAGCTAAGATGAAGACACCAGAGGAGGAAAAGGCTTAGCAGCTGTCGTGCCTGCCAGACTTCTCTGCCTGCAGTGAGGAGTGAAGGTGTGCAGGTCTGGAGCCTGGGAGAGCAGCTGGAGACAGGGGTCTGGGTGTGCGGGGAGAGGCTGAGGCAGGGGCCGCGCATGAGGTCTCCCGGGAGGGCTGCAAGCAGGAAAGGAGAACCAACCTGAGGGTGAGCAGGGAGGAAGCGCTGCAGGCAACGAGTGCTCAGAGAGGCAGCAGTGGCCCAGGAGAAGGTGGCAAGGAGCCAAGATGACCTCAGATAGAAAAAGTGGTCAGTGGGACCAAATGCCCAGGAGACATGAGATAGGATGAGGTGGGGAGGCCGTGGCGGGAGTGACCTTGGTGGGAGCAGCTACAGTGGTTTTTGTTAAAGAAAGAGACCTCTTAGAAACGTTCTATTCCTGAGATACATTGCTAAAAACTGGTTTCTGCTCATTTTTCTTCGGGTCATATTTCCACAATACATTCTCCTTACTCTAATGCAAAAAAGCTTTGGAACAAAACATGACTCAATTCAAAAACAACTTATATTGAAATAATATTTCTGAAATATACCATTGATATACAATATCACAGACAATCTGCCAGGGTATTCTGAGTTTCTGCTTCCACGCTTCAAGCATTTTTAAATGTTAAAACCCACTACACATTTTGTTTCCTAAATTGGATTAAAAAGCAATTTTATACTCTGTCAATCAGCTTTACCAAGATATAAAGGGAGGCCTGCATTAGTGTTTGCAAGAAATAGAATTTCCATCATTATAACAAGGTCCTGTGGACACTCCATTGGCAGATACATTTACCAGGATGTTTTCCCCCACGAGCCTTTCAAAATTCCTGTGAAATTTTAGATTAACATGATATGAGCTTTTTAAAAAAAATGCAAATTTTTAATGGGAATGCATTTCTGTCATAACATTCTTCATTCTTTGCTCTCCATTTTTCTCACGACTTTCTCTCCATACTCTGATATAATTTAAAAACTAGATCTTCACCCCAATATTCTGTCAAGCTCAGGCTGCTCTGTTGGTAAATAAGCTTTAGGAGCATGGTGAGCCCCCTTCCGCCAGCACCCTCAGGGTGCCAACTGCACCCCCTGCAGGTCCCTGGGTGGGCCCAGTAAGATGAGCGTGAGGTTTAATAGTGCCGGGATTTTAGGCAAGATGAAGAAGAAAGCTTTTCCCCATCGGTGCTGGTGATCTTTCTTGATTTTTCTCCCTCGATAGCTCCACCCACAACACCCAAGCATCCCAAGTAGCTGGGGCTCAGCATGGGTGTAGGGCCTCCTGTTCTATGCGTGGGACCTCGCAAGCTGGGGGTTTTCCTGTGGTGGTGGTCAGGGCTCACAGGCTTCTCTCTGTATGCAGAGGTGCGTTGGGGTTGCAGGGCTACCAGCCTTCTCATTCCAGTTTCATCACAGTGGTTCTACTTTTAATTACTTTGTTCATTGGGGTTTCACATAAGATTGCGTTAGGAGGGAAAAACTGTTTATTGCTTTAAAAATAATAAATCGTTATTAATTAGTTTGTCGTTCCTGTTTTGTTTGGGTTTTTTTTTTTTTTTTTTGGCGGCGGAAGCAGGAGTGGCTATGCTAGAACAAGAATACAAGGCAGAGGTCAGAAACGGGCACCTCTTAATCAGCAAAGGACTTAGCCAGCAGTTACAAACTGGAAATCCCTGAAGACAACAGCTGCAGCCAGAACGCGCTAGAGACTCCTCTCAAATCTGGAGGCCTGAGGAGAACCTGTGGGTACTCCAGGTCAGGGCCCTGTAGCGCCACTGTTACACTCTCTGGTTATCCTTCTTCAGACTAGGGTGGTCCAAGAAGTACCATTAATGCATGTTTCTAGGCAGCCCCTACTTCCACCCAGCATGCAAGTGCAGAAATAGAGCTGAAGGTACAAGCAAAGCGGCGATGAAAGGGCCAGCACGTATCGCGCACCTACTACGCACTGAACGAGTTACACAGTGCAATTCCACTTACTTTTCAACAACCTTATGAAGACTTAACTCTTATCCCCATTTTAGCAAAATAGAAACAGGCAGGGAGCTAATTAACTCCTCCTTCCCATACTTCCCTCTGGTCCCATGGACAGGAAGTGGGTGTCCTTGTTTTGAACACTTTTGAACTCTTTCAATAATACTTGATAGGTCTGCCTACCTTTATGTTGGTACCCTTTGCACCATCATTGTAATTAATGCTTTCTCAGTAATAATAGGAACTCCACATACTTGGCCTGACAATTCAGACACGCACATGGCTGAAAATGTTCCACGTTACTAGTAGTGGCAAAGGAATGCAAACTAAAAGAACAGAATTCCAGCTGTACTTAATAAAATCATAATTTTTTTCTCCTTCTCTCACTCTCTCTGTTTCGTTTTTGTTTTTAGACAAACTGCTAAATGCTGGCGAAGGTGTGAGGAAATGGAAAAGTAGGAGTCACCAGCTGATGGGAGTGTAAACTGCTACAGTTTTTTTGGTAAGCAACTTGGCAGTAAATATCAAGAACCCTGAAGTGCTTCTACATGTTACTCAGTCATTCTCATTCTGTAAATTTATCCTAAGAAAATAATCTTAAAGACCAAAAAATCTTTATGCCCAAAGAGGTTCACTACTGGAGTTGACCACAACCTGATGTCTACAATTAGAGGATGCAAGAACCAAATCATTCTCTTCAACAAATGTTGCTGGAAAAACTGGGTATCCACACGCAGAAGAATCAAACTGGACCCATATCTTACCCCACAGGCAAAAATCAACTCCAAATGCATTAAGAGTTAAACATAGGTGAAAAAAATTCCTAACAGTGGTCTTGGCAATGATTGCTTGGATATGATACGAAAAGCACTGGCAACAAAAGCAAAAGTAGACAAGTGGGACTACATCGAAATAAAAAGCTTCTGCACAGTGAAGGAAACAATCAACAGAGTGAAAAGGAAACCTATGAAATGGGAGAAAATATCTGTAAACCGTAGCTGAAAAGGAGTTAATATCCAAATAAATAAGGAACTCTTCCAACTCAATGTTTAAAAATAACCTGATTTAAGAGTGAGCAAAGGACTTGAAATGCCATTTTTCGAAAGAAGACATACAATGATCAACAGGTACATGAAAAGGTAACATCACAGATCATCAGGGAAAAGTAAATCAAAACCACATTAAGATATCACCTCACACATGTTAGGATGGCCACTATCAAAAAAATAAAATATGACAAGTGTTAGCAAGGAAGTGGAGAAACTAGAACTCCTGTGCACTGTTGGGGGAATGTAAAATGGTGCAGCCGATATGAAGACCCCTCAAAAAATTAAAAACATGATCCAGCAATCACACTTCTGGGGATTCATCTAAAAGAACTGAAAACAGAATCCTGAAGAGATATTTACACTCCATGTTCACAATAGCTGAGAAGTGGAAACAACCTAAATTTCCATCAACGAAAGCATGAATAAAGAAAATGTGATATACACACACACACACACACACACACACACACACACAATGGAATATTATTTAGTCTTAAAAAAGAAAGAAACCCTGCCTTATGCTACAATATGGATGAACTTGGAGGACATCATGCTAAGTGAAATAAGTAACAGAAAGACAAATACTGCATGATTCCACCTATATGAGGTAGCGAAAGGAGTAAAATGCATAGAAGCAGAAAGTAGAATGGTGGCTACCAGGGCCTGGGAGGGGGGAGAAATGCAGAGTTGCTGTTCGACTGGTATAAAGTGTCCGTCACGAAGATGAAAAGGTTCTAGAGATCTGCTGTACGACGACAGGCTTATAGTTAACAACGCCGTGCTGTATACTTAAAAATTTGTTAAGAGGGTAGATTTTATGTTATGTGCTTTTTATAACAAAAAAAAAGGAAGTAAATCATCCAGAGAATATTTTAAAACGTTTGAAGGCACATGGCTAAAAGACGTGCACTTTACTGTTAAGTTAGAGGATAACCATTTTAAGGTCAGAGAACTCTGAAAATCTGATGATCCTCCCCCAGGAGGAATAAATTTACCCCCAATTCCCAACCATAAAGTCCAACTGAAGCGTCCCATGTTAATTTTTAAAAATATGAATATGCTATGTGATTATGATTCCTAAGTATGAAAAATGCATAGGAAAAAGGCTAAAAAAATGGTCTTAAATATGACTAGATACGATGGGATTATGAATGACTTTATTCTTTTCTCAAATATAAAAATTATTATTATAATACCACTACAGAGGGAAAAACTATATCTAATACTGCTTATAACAAACCAATAATTTAGTCTATTTTGGAAATTTGTCAAAATGAAATTTATCTTTAGCACCCTGAAGGAGTGAATGTAACATCCTGCAAACCAAAAATGTGTCTCTTCACAGGGAGAGCCTTACGATGGAGGTGTAGCATACTAAGAGCACATAGCACTAATTAACTTAGGTCTGTGTAAAGTAACGGATCACTGATAGAAATGCGTCCCTCCCATGTCAACCTTGTCCAGCTGGGCAAGAGCAGGGCAGGTGAGGAAGCACATTTTCCGGGAAAGTGGAAGAAAAAAACTGAAGCCCAAAATCCATTAAACAGTACATAGCAATACAACATAACAATACACAGATAATACAGAACAGAGCTGAACTTACCCTTCATTTGTCCAGCATTACATGAGTGAAATTTTCTTGAAAAAAATGGAGAAACTCTCTTTAAACTCAAAACTGCTATTTTAATGACATTAAATGGGAAAGTCCTCTAATGGTTTAAAGATTTGTCTTCTTCAACTGTGTACCCAGTTCTTGGAAATCACCAGCATGATTAAGATCCTAATACCCCTAGTCATTCTCAAAAAGAGGTGAACAGTAAGCACATAATCAATGCACTGTAGTGAGAGACCAGAGGGGGAAGACTGATTCTGGGACAAGGAGAGCACAGGCTTCCTGGTGGTGACTTGTAATGGTGGGGGTGAAGGATGAGGAGGACTGCCTCAGAAGCAGCAAAGAGGGAAGAGGAGAAGAATGTTTCTGGAACAGTAAGTGGACTGTTGGAAGGATCTAGAAAAAAATGAAAAACAAGTTGGGTTAGATCATGAGGGGTCCTGAAGAACTATCCAAGGAGTTGGTACCTTCCATAGGGTTGGAGACACTGCTGCACTTCCTTGGGAGGGGAGTAACACAATTCGATTCGTAGTATGAGCCTATGGGCTGCTTCCTCCTTATAATCTGCTGCAATCTAAAGCTTCAGAAATCCTCATGTTTAGAATCTAACGGCTTCAGAGGCTCTCCTTCAGAACAGAAATCCATGGCTTTTTACTATTGTTATTTATTTATTTATTTTTCAGTACGTGGGCCTCTCACTGTTGTGGCCTCTCCCGTCGCTGAGCACAGCCTCCGGACGCGCAGGCTCAGTGGCCATGGCTCACGGGCCCAGCCGCTCCGCGGCATGTGGGATCCTCCCGGACCGGGGCACGAACCCATGTCCTCTGCATCAGCAGGCGGACTCTCAACCACTGCACCACCAGGGAAGCCCTACTATTGTTATTTATTTCCCAGTCCTGAGATGTGGTTAGGAGCTATACTCCCTACTCCTCATGTTTGCAGGTAAAGAGAGTTCCTAAGAATAACCCTCCTGGGGTAAATAACTAATATTTATCATTGGATGTTGAAATATTAACTATGCTTACTGGGATACCAGTTGGAACTAAGATGGAAATTTATGGAAGGCGGTTCACAGTTATCATATTTGGTATTTTTTTCTCCTGCCAAGCAGACTATAATTGGGTAAAACAGCGTGTATATACTGAAAATTCCTGTGGTGGGCCACTGACAACTTCCTGTGAAAGAGAAAAAGAAGGCTATGGCAGTGTTTAAGACATGATAATATCCTGAAGAAATCTGAATTGTCTACAGGGAATTGAGTGCCTTGGGAAGGGATGTGGCCGCCATCATTTGAAGGTTCAAGCCTAGGCTGGTCTGCCACCTGGTGGGATCTGGGGGTCAGTGGAGGGAGATGTTTAAGAGCCGGATAACCCAGAATCAGTTCAGGCTCTGTCATTTAATTACTGTGTGACCAAGAGCAGATTACTTAACCTCTCCAAACCTGCAGTGCCCTCATCTATGTAGCAGGGATAATAATATGATACACTTCACAATGTTGTTATGAAAAATAAATGAGATGGCATATGTAGTTCAGTTAGCACTGTGCTTGCCACATAGTAAACATTAATAGAAACCAAAAATAAACATAATTATCATAGTATCATTATGAGGAGAGATTTAAGCTTAAAATGGGAAGGTGTCCTACATGACATTTAAGATCCCTTCTTACAACAAAAATCTACGTGTTTATATCCTCCACTGATGTTTCATTAGAATTAAGGCTATTCTCTGCCTGAAAAGTCATATACATATATATACACACACACATACATGCGCGTGCACGTGTATGTGCATTCGTGGTCACGCAGATGTGTGCACGTATGCATGTGTATGTGCATGTCTGCTAAAGCATTAGCAAGCAGTCCAACAAACAGAACACGTATAAAAGATGTTTATAGCAGCCTGCATACGGTACACGAGTACCAGAGGTTTGTGATTAATTCTGAACATATGAGGTCAGTAGCTCACAGGGCTTTTTCCCCACAGAAATGCCAATAATGAGGACGATCTGGAAACAAGTTTCCCCCTCAGCACAATCACCAACAAAGCAAAGGGATGGAGAATCAGTTTACTTACATGCCCTATCTTCTCTCAGTTTAATGATTAGAAGGTAAAGTGAAATCAAATTATTTCAACTTTTTCAAATTATTTCCACTTTTAGAAGACTTCTATTTTGCAAGTAGAATGCAGTTGACTGAGGTTAAATTCTTCCATGGCAGCTTTAAACTATTTCTTAGGGCTTTTACTACTCTTCTGGAGGCTCAACCATTTAAGACCATTATCTAGAATTAAACGACAGCTTCAATTAAAATATCTAACCAACAAGTATTGTTCCAGTTTTCTATCTTGTGTCCCAGGATTACAAGGCTCAGGGTGGTATAACTGGAAAAATTAAGATTCAGGTCCCATACTTGAGGAGCTGCCAACAAGCTAAATATTAATAATTTTAATAATTTACAAACACATAGCACTCAAGGATTTTCAAACAACTTCGAACATATTATCTCACTTGATCTTTATCACAGAAGATAGGTGAGTCTTATATTTTTATCTTCATTTGGAAGATGAGGGAAAACTTTGAGTTCAGAGATGCTAAACCCAAGATCCCATGGCTAATAAATGACAGAGCCAGATTTGGAACCCAAGTGTTTGTCTCAGAATCTAGGACTCTATTGCCCAATACTACTTTTAAAAGAGGCTTATTTATTTTAAGGCTATTTTATGAGCTACAGAGCTCATAAAATAGCTCTGTAGTTACAGAATGGTACTCAATAAATATTAATTGATGACCTAAGTTTACTGTAATTCAGGACAATATTTTCATGATTAGTTTTACATTTTAATCAAATTTGAATAAACATTTTTTAACTTAGCTGAGAAAATATTAAATAGATATATTTTATACCACCCTATATACAGTACCTAAGTCTACAAATACTATGTTGGTCATTATCCACTGAAACTAGAGTGGATAAATACATCCTTCTGCAAATATGGCACTGTGCACCACTCTTCAATTTCCTGTTTTGTGAGAAGATGACCGTGACCTGAGTAAAACCTCAGGAATGATATTAGATCACTTATCTTTGTCACTCTGGATATCAACAAATTAAAGTAGGCAAGTCCATAAATCATCACACAGGCACACATACACACACCCAACCCCACCCTTTGCTACAGTACTGCAACAAAACAAGAAAACAGCCTTCCTTTGTCATTTTTCACCAGTGAAAGTCTTCATCAGACATTTTGCCAAGAAAACTGTCTTGTAGTACCTGATGTGAACTGCAGGAGGTTTCCTAGAGGTCAAAATGTGTTTTATAATATCAAGAAACTGAAAATGGCCCTCAGCCACGTGCCTATCACGTAGTAGGTACTCAAATACGGGTAAGTCATGAACACACACTCCTCTTCTGAATAAAAGATTACAGAAGTATCCTCTGCCATGATTTGACTCCCTTAAAATCAAATTCTTAAAAAAATATATGGGAAATACTGCATATTTATAAATAGGTCAGTCATGTGGTTAACAAGACAAATATTTCCTACTATATATATACCTATTAAAATGGCACTCACAAGTCAAAAGAAAACTACTTCTTCATACTTTGAGGTTTTCCTCATTATTTGCTGGCCAATACTGATTACCTATCATTTACTTATGGAGATACAGAATGTCATATGAGTATTTTTTACCACTTTTATTCACAACAAGGTTCATGTCTCGAGTTGGTTCTAAGTAAGACTATCACTGGCGTGCAATTCCTATCAAATGCATCAACACCCTTGGGATCTCCATATTTTGCCACTTTCAGGCTTCCTGACCTGGCCTGCCTAAGCTAGGTCTATCAATTTACCCTTACTGTATGAAGCCCGAAAATGGGCCCCAAAGCCTCTTGTTTTTTTACTTAAAAACAAGGCTAATAAGCATAGGCTCTACAGGGCCTCAACATTCATTGGTTGCAATTCATTTTTTTATAACTGGTGCATTGGAGACATGACATTGTGGTCACTGAACACTCTCTGCTATCATAAAGAGTTCCTATGGGGATTCCACAGACTCACTTTTGGCACATGAGGATTGAATTCCACAGCTCTATGAATGGCCTCTACTGCATTCATCTCTGCTGTGCTCAGCCCCCGCCGAGATGCAGCCTCGGGAGAGAATCTGAAAAGCAGAAAGACAAACACCATCCAGTTGGGACCACTGCTTGGGCATTAACCTGGAAAGGCATCTACACATCAAGGGCCCAGAAAACCACAGCGAGCCAAAGGCATGAGCTCTCCAAACCTCCACTACACAGAACCTCTGAGTGACCCCTCAGACAGAGGCCAACAAAAACCCCAGCAGAAGCAGAAAGCGTGCTTGCATCTAATCGCGGCAGGAATGAAATTCAGCTGTGAAGTCTCTCTGTCTAAAGAGCTAATCTAAGTTTTCTAGAAGGTACCTGCTTAGGTCAGGGGAGGGGGTAGGACTGACAAGGGCAGACAGTGTAGGAAAAAGAGAAAACTAGGTTACAGAAGAGCGCACTTGGTTAAAAACAGAACTGGGGAGAATTTTAAAGGAGGCTCCCAACCCAATGTCAGTGCTGCGATGGAGGGTTAAGTCTTGCAGCTTCAGCAGCAGGCGAGCCTGCTTGGGGCTGTTCCGGCAGGGGGAGTGTGCATGCCCAAACTGCGGGCGAGACACCTGCCCAAGTGAATGAAAAAAACCAGACCATGCAATCTCTTTCTCACCTCACACCCAGGGCTAACTCCAGAGCTGTGCTTGGCAGGCAGACACCACAGGGGAAGCTGTGACAACCCTGGCCCTGCCCTCCCAAGCTGGAGTCGCTGTGTAGGGAGAAAAGATGTTGCAGTAGGTACTGGCGATCTACAGGATAAAAAAGAATGAAAGAAAATTACTTCGGTCTTGAAGTGCACACACACTTAACAGCAAACCTGTCTGACACAGCAGAGGCTGTTTTCTTTTCCTGTTATCTGCTTTTCAGTGCTACCGAGGGAGTGTATCGGGAAGTGTAAGCGTTTATGAACTCAAAACCAGTTAAGCCATCTATTTCTTTCACCTGCCAGTCATCTTGGGGGTTTATGGAAATTCTCTATACCACAGTCACCTGCCTGAACAAAACGGGCAAATGTCCCACTGTGATGGTGACTCAAGGTAAACGGATCCTGGGTGGGGAGTTAGTTTGGAATTGATGAGGTAAGAAAAGGGAGATGACCATCCCCTTTTGCCATATTAATATGTTTGTTATGACTACTACCCCGCCCTGGACTGCTGGAGGAAGAGGAATATGCAAAAAAATGAATCAAAGAAGGCATTTTGTATAAGTCCCAAGCAGGCCTTTTGGTATCTACTGTCTGGCAAAAAAAAAAATAAAAATAAAAGTCACCTCAGAGGCATGGAGTTTCATATAAATCCCTCTTTAGGAACCCACACACCATTACAATACCTGGCGATATACATTCCCTCCTTCTAGTAGTGAAAGAAAAGAAAATGCAGGTTTTGGAAAATGCATGCTCATAAGCAGGGGTCTCATAGACTAAGAAAAACTTGCAGAGAAAGCCCTCAGAGACAACACATCTCCTTCCGTCCAGACCAGCATCTGTACTGCACAGGCTACTATCCACTTACTTGTCAGAGACAGCTCTCGCTTTGAGCAAGGCTGCTGTGTAGCATATCGTTGCCGACTTTGGTAAGCTTATATCTGTTAGAGAGAAAAAAAGGAGGAACTGTTATAAATCTGTACAAACAAAGAGCAATGATTTTTTAATACACTAGCATTTTAATCATGTAAGCCTAAAGAGCATAAATTAAGACTATTTTAACTGTTCCTTATGTAGCCAAATGGTAGGTGAAACTAAGGGTAATTCATACTTTTGTGAATAATTCAAATTTCAAATCCACCACACTGTTCAGCAATCACCTTTTATTTAAAATATGGATTTTTCATATGTTGAGTTTATTTAAGCAGAGAATAGCTATAAATACATAAATTTAAATATGACATGAATAGTCTTGATATCAAGAAAGGCAAACAGGACTTCTTTGTTAACTTATAAAATTTCTCAAGAGGCATATGAAATATTAAAGTGAAAAAAATATTACCTGGATTCTTTTTTAAATATGAGGTTTTTTAGTGATAAATAAATTTATTTAAAAATTATTCTTTAGTTTTTCTTTAGTTAGTATTCTTTAGTTATTCTTTTAGTATTCTTTAGCTATTCTTCAGATTTAAACCAGATTTCATGAAATTTATATTTAGTTTTTTTGTTAAAATTGGAAAGAGAAATCTTTATGAGGATATATTATGAAATCTTTATAAAACTACACAATTTTTGTTCATTCAAACCCATGATAAAGCTCCTTTCATATGAAGCCTAATTTGTTGCCCACAAAAACAGTTCCTTTCAGTTTGTACAGAAAATTTCAGATGGAGGGGTGGGAACGGGTACCAGATTCAGATAGAGTTTACAGGCAAATAAAAGCACAGAGTACAACTAAGAGGAGATAAGTGCAAAGAGGGTAGTCCCTCTGGGGGGAGGGGGTAGGACTTGTTTTTAAATTATGATCCTATTTCGCACCAGAACTGTCTTTCTTTAACACTCAGACTAGGTAAAAATATGCCATTCCCAGGTGCTACAAAATTCACCCGAGGTTAGAAGAACTCTTAACACCTGGAACGCCCTCCAAGTTTCTTTCGGGCTGTTTTCAACTTTAGAAGAATTACATTACGGTAGGGATGAAAAGGAAAGTCCATAACTAGACAAAAGTCAACAGCAGAAGAAAATAATTTCATAAAAGAAAAGCAACCTTTCATTCAATAATGAGTATTTACCACCAATTCCAGCATGAGGAATTTCTCTTTGAGGGAAATTTCAATGACACTGATAAAATACAAATAATCAGAGAAAATACCAACACAGAATTGAAAGGGAGAGAGGTCTTTGTAACCCTGATCTCATAAATTATATCCAAACAAAATTTCAACACCATATGCATACTGTAAAATGGTGTGCTTATGACTAAGAAGGAAAAAAAATGTCAGACACTCATGGATTTGTCTTGTTGCTTCTCCAACATCTAAACATTTAACCACTTCCCAGTATGTGAAATCAATTCAGGAATCAATTATCTTGTTTGCCAGGGTCCATTTATTGATTGTTACTGGAAGATAATAAAAAAAATTGCAGATAATACACATTCCACTTAAAAGTTCAGACCTTTTTTTTTTTTTAAACTTCAGACCTTTCATTTAAAAATTATCTAAGCCCTGCTTCCACCCTTCCTGGTGTGATCGGTGTTCCTTCTGCGACAATCTAGCACCTTTCTATGAAGTGGAAACAAAGGATTAGTCCTAGAAAGGAGTTGAAACTGAAAATAATGGTCAAAATTATTCGAAGGTGGCAGCACAGATGGAACCTCACATGATAAACTAAAGAAAACCTGTTGTTAAGGATTTAGCTTCTCAATGAGAACGATCATGTTGTTTAGAAGGTTACCTAATCAAGCAAATGAACACATTCACCCAGTTGGAAATGCAGAAAGAGATACGATTGATGTGTTCCAGCAGAATCTTAGAGATGCCTAATCAAAGGTGATCTTTAATCCCCTCACACCCATAGACAGGACATTCACAACTCTGCAACGTTACAACTACTATGGTACAATTTCCCCATTTAAAAAAATTTTACCCTTACTCCCTCATTGTATGTGAAGATACTGGTATATGTGCACAGTCATAATGCTTAAAAAAATAAAGAAAAAAATATTTTAATCAATATCAAATGGGAAAAGGAAGAAATATAAATACCCCATTCCCCACCAGTGGCAAGTTCATTCCACTTGTTATCTCTTTAGTATATTATTTTGCTCTCACTATTAAACAAAAATTAAAAACAGCAAACAATTCTTGCATAACTTATTTATATATTTTCAATATTTTTCTTTCAATTCTTTCAAAGCAATACATCTATTTGGTAATGGCAATTTGTCTCTAAGGAGGGATGAATCATTATAAAGAAACTGATCCTAAATTACCCTTCAGGTAAAGCATCTTGTTCAAATAAGGTTTTTGTGTACAACACTTTCTTTTTTAATGTGGCAATATAAATCAAATGCTTTAACATTTTGCCTACCCAGCAATTCTACTTCTGAGACTTTATCCTAAGGGAAATCATCACAACTGTGCATGAAGATTTAGCTTTAAGGATGTTGATCACGACATTGTTTCTAATGGTAGAAAACTGGAAACGGCCCAAATGTCAATCACAGGAGAATGGCTAAGGTGCTGCACATCCACAGGGTGCAATTCGATGCAGTCGTTAAATCATGTGGTGGAAAGTATTTTATGACCTGGGGAAATGTTGCATTGTTGTAAAACAAGTTTTGTAAAACAAGTTTACAAAAATTATGATTTCACATATTTTTAAAAAAGCATTTTTATGCACAGAGATAAAAAGGCTGGAACTATATATACCAAATATGAACAGTTTTTATTTCTGGGTGCTGGGATTATAGACAATTTTTTTCTATGTTTACCTGCATTTCCGAAGCTTCCTGCGACGTACACGTAATAAGTGAATTTTTAAAAGATAACAATGATGCTAAGGGGAAGAATTCTTTCTACAAATTGTCTGCAGCAAGTTCATGGGCAAATATGATACACTGGTGGAGCGAGACACAGACAGCATAAACAGACAAAGGCAGAACTTACACGAAGTGCTGTTAGCCCGCAGATGTAGAAAATTATTTATATACCTTCATGAAAGTTAGCGTATTCCTTTTGTGGTGTGCAGTTGTTAACCGTATTTTAATCTAATAAATGCCTAATATCTAAATCAGAGGCAGGACCTGCATGTTTTGGTTCACTTTTAAGAAAAAACCATATACATTACCTTTAGGAGAAAGCTAATTATTATGGGCTGCTTGCCCCATGAGTCTTTTTTCATTTCTTTAGGGAAAAAAAAAAAAGACTGAGACTTGGTTGTTGTTGCCTATTATAATTATGAAACTTATTATTTTGAAATAATTATGGGGACATAGGAAGTTGTGAATACAGCACACAGAGTTCTGGGAAGCTTCCTTCAGCGTCCCTCAAATGGTGACAACTCACATAACTGCATTATAACATAAAAAAACCAAGAAATTGACGTTGGTACAGTACTATTAAGTCAATTACAGACCTTATTCAGTTTTCACCATTTTTTACATGCATTCCTGTGTATGTGGTTCTATGAAATTTTATCCCAAGGCTAGATTCATGTAACCACCACTACCATCAAAATACGCAACTTTTCCAAAGGAACTTTCTCACGCTACCCCTTTATTTGTACCCTCCCCACCCATACCTGTTCCCAGTGACCACTAATCTGTTCTCTATCTCCATAGACTTGTTTGCCTACTATGATTTTATGCTTTTGCCACCAGGGAAATGGATAAAATGGTAAGGGGAACAGGGTGACTAACCATACTGATGGAAATGGTAGTATCAGAAGTTTTAAGCAGGAAATAACAACAAATAAGCTGCTTTCCAATATTGCTTGTAATTTATTCAGAAATTTTATTTTGAGGAAGAAACTCAAAATCGTTCTAAGTCCAATTTTGTATGAGCAGACTCTAACTGTGCAGTGCTTTTCTGTCTTTTGAAAGTGGTGTGTAGCTACCATTATTGCCAGAAAGTCCCCTTAAGAATTAGAATCCAAGGAGGAAATGAAAGTAAATGAGACATCACACACTCATTGTAGAAACAAGGAATGCCGAATAAATGTTTCTCACTTTGGCAAAGCTGAACTGTTGGCGTTAGTTTAATTTTCCTTCCATTTCTTTCCACCTTGTGTTTCATACAGATCCTTTTATGAAAGAAGAACTTTCTCCAAGCATCTTAGGTGTACAAAATCAAATTGTTGTGAAAGTCTTTCCTTAAAATCTACAATCTTGAATTTCATACAACTGGAATCATAGCACGTGTACTTTTGTGTCTGGGTTCTCTCTCTCCAAATGATGTTTCTGAGGTTCATCCATGTTGTAGCATGTATCAGTACTTCCTTCCTTTTTATTGCTGAGTCGTATTTCATTGTGTGGATATACAATATGTTTATTCTCTTGCTAATGGCTATTTGGATTGTTCTCCAGTTTGGGACTACTATGAAGAAAGCTGTTGTGACTATTCTTGTGTACTTTTTGGTTTAAAAAAAAACCCTCATTTTTTCTTGGATATGTAACTGGAAATGGAATTGAGTCAGAAGGTAGATGAATGTTTAAACTGGTAGACAGTGCTCCATAGTGGTTGTATGAAGTTTGCAAAGCTAATATATGGCGAGAGAGGTCAGAAAAAGGGTGACTTCTGGGTTAGAGGGGCAATTTTCTGAGATGATGGAAAGTTCTATGATTCTGGGCGGTGATCACAGAGGTATATACATAGGTGAAAAGTCATCCCAGTCTACATTTAAGATTTGTGCATGTTACAATATGTAATTTATACCACAACAAAAAAGATGAAAAAAAAAAGCCAAACCTACAATCCTGTGTCACCTGAAGCTGCCTTCTCTTACTTGCCTTTCATCATTCTGGACCCTCCATTCTCTCTATGCATCCTTATCTAAAAATTACTTCCTAGTTTAATAAACAGAATCTGATTATGTTTCAGGTTGGTCTTTCAAATACTAAGATGGTTAAATTATCCTCTAAACCTAATCTTTTCCAGAATAAATACTTCTAGCCCCTCAACTGACACAGTCTTCAGAGCTTCTCACTTATTTTTGTTATGGAGCCATGGGTGATTTCAAAATATGAGAATTAGAAGTGGAAATAATCATCTGAATCCCTGAAACCCGACAGTACAGAGCTCAGGGGAAACGTGCAGTCTGAGCAGCCCTGGCCACGAGCATTCTCTGAGTACTAGTTGGGCTGGCCCTGAAGCTGAGCACCTGGAGCGGTTTGTTCCTATGGTCGTGTGGTCAACAAACCCCTCTGATTCTATTCAAACCAATTTCAGCCAAAGCCAGGTCTTTTCTCTTTTACTTCAGCCATGAGAATTTTTGAACCTATGAGCAGGATTTCACATTTGACTCCATTAAATTTTAAATCTTAAAAAAAAATCTAGGACTTCTCTGGTGGCACAGTGGTTAAGAATCCACCTGCCAATGCAGGGGACACGACCCCTGGTCCGGGAAGAGCCCACGTGCCGCGGAGCAACTAAGCCTGTGCACCACAACTACTGAGCCTGCGCTCTAGAGCCTGCAAGCCACAGCTACTGAGCCTGCGCTCTAGAGCCTGCAAGCCACAACTACTGAGCCCACGTGCCACAACTACTGAAGCCCGTGCGCCTAGAGCCCATGCTCCGCAACAACAGAAGCCACCGCATGCTGCAACTACAGAAAGCCCGCGCCACGTGCAGCAACAAAGACCCAATGCAGCCAAAAATAAAATAAATAAATTTATAAAAAAATAAAATCTAAACCATTAAATATTAATGGTTTCAGCATATTAGTCCAGGCTATTAGTCATTGTTGTAACTCAACCTACCACTCACAGCTTTGCTCCATATACCTCGTAAGTACACCTTCCTCCCCATATGATTATTATCATCATCAAAATTACTGCTGACATTTATCAAGGGCTTATTAAGTGCCAGGCACTGTTGTTAATCACTTACACACATTAATCCTCAGAGCAACCCTATGAGATAGGACCTACTGCTAGCCCTGTTTTATAGATGGGAAAGTGAGGCACAGAACAGTTAAGAAATATGCCAACATCACACACTTAGAACAAATAATGAGCCTCCCCCAGAACACACGCTTTTTAACTGTGCTATGCTGTTGACAAGGTCTGATTTAAAAACATACTGACCATAGCAATACCAAGGAGAGAATCCAAAAATGGTATTCTAGAGATCACCCTAAATTTGCAACGGTCTGCAATGATCTATGTGCAACCATTTATTAATAGTTATGATAGGTATTATACCATTAAATTATACCATTTATTAATGGTGTAATAGGTATCATGACCACATTGCTCCACGTTACCTAAAAAGACAGCATTAAAAACATTATCAAAATTCACTTTGTTATAAGGCAGAAACTAACACACCATTGTAAAGCAATTATACTCCAATAAAGATGTTAAAAAAAATTATCAAATGTTTTATTTAAATAAAGATACAAATACTTCCATGGCATTTCTCTAATTCAGAAATATAAAGAAAAATGGCCTCAATAAGAAACATTTAAATATTATTGTATAGACTACAAATATTTTCACATGTACTATCTCATCTGTTTTTATGTCACACAACTTCCTCAGTAAATCCATGCTGGATCTTCAATCACCTCTTTCCTAAGTGTTCATAAACCACATATTTCTCTCCTCTAGAATTTTGCTGGGATTGATTTATTTGTTGAAATTCTTAAAAAAAAAAGAATCAAAAGTATTGAGGGGAAATAGAAAATAGGAGTGAATAGTTGTATATTTTTATTAACTTATTAACACATTACTTTCTTATCCAGATAGTAGTACTACAAGGTAAATCAAAGAATTGGACAACAGCACATGACTGTGTAGGTCAGCCCTCAAAAATCTTTCATTTTACAGATAAAAAATACAGGCCCAGGGAAGCTGAATGATATACTTAAGAGCTGCCTAACTAATTAGTGACAGAGATGGTCTTGCAATAGCGTGTCACCATCCCATACTGCCAATGTGGTACTTGCTTTTATTTTCCTTATCATCATTCTCTTATACTTTATCATTTTCCTTGGAAAATGGCTTCACAATTAAAGTCTTGAGACTTTTGCCTCCTCTGAACTTTAGCCGCCCAGAACACCGCTGACAGGTTTCTACCTCACTTGTATATACTTATTTAGCTATTTGTCATTCTGATATTTTCATAAACTTTAATCATCTGTGTTTAATTTTACATTTTTTTTTCCCAGTGGGAATAACTATAATCTCATCTTTTAGAATCTCTCATCCTTCTTGAACCAATTTCCACTTTAACAATCTCTGTATCTCCTATGCCACATAGTGTCCGCACAAAGTATTTATTGAATCTCCATTTATGGGTTTATATTTATCTTTCGTTTGAATTAAAAAAAGGGTGTGACTTCTCGTTGTTGTTATTATAAGCTATACGATAACATGCTCTCCTTTAAGGTGCTTCCTTTTTGGCAAGAATTAAATCCAAGGTATTAACTACTCTCAGGCTTTGTCGACTTTGGTTGTAATTAAAGTGTAAGACAAGACCTTGTCAGAAGCTTTGCTTTTAGCAAATGAGACTCGTAGATTGACAGGTGCAGGCCTTCACATCGCCTGCTCCAAACTCACAACCTATGAAGACTAGGTGGACCTTCCACCTGTTCCCCACATTCCACTTTTTTTCCCTCCTCATGTCGTTGTTATGACTCAGCAGAAGTAGGCAGGTGTTGGTGGGTTACATGAATCCTGGCAGGCTCTTGATAACGTCTTAGTTACATGCCCCCGAAAGACAGATTATCTAAGGCTTATACTGGGTCTACATAGTTAAGAAAGAGATCCCCAGAGAGCAAATGAAATGAAGTAGTTATAGTTTAAAATAGAAAGTTTTGATCACCCAGGAAATAAAAAAAAGTTTCTGCCTGGGATTCCCATTTGTTGTATAAAGAAGAAAAGCCAAACTCTAAAAACTCTTTTATACTTGTTGGTTGGAAAACCCTGCATACGTTTCCCTGAAGGATAGAATTCTGTTTCTTCGCAGAGTCTGAAATCACCTCCCCAGTCCTCTCCAGCGGCATTCTACTCCTTCACATCTTAGGGCTTTCCCAGCGTTCATCTCTCAACCACCTCAAGTCAAAAAAGGGCAGAGTGTGAATCCACTGTGCCACTCCCTTCACTCTGGGGGCAGGCTGAAGCCCCTCCTCTGCTGACATTGCTTCCAAGTCTCTCCATGGTCTCCAGAACAAAATCCAAACTAGACCCAAAGCTCTTTGAGGCCTGGCCCCTGCTTAACTCACCCAGTGCAAGTTCAGCCCTTTGCTACAGCCTCTGTCTTCCCTCTGCTCTGTGGGAAACAGAGTTCTCCTCACAAGCTGTGTCAAAACTGCCCTGAACCTCTGGACATATTCTCTTTGCCTCCAGCACCTGCGCTGTCTGGCTCAGCACAGATCCCACCTCCACTGGAGTGGCTTCCCTCATTACTCTGGATGACGTGTCCCTTCCATCTTGGGTTAAACTCTATCAGTCTTTACACTTTACAGCGATTGTCCATTCTCTTATTTCCCTCTCCTACTCACGTGGTGTGCTTTAGGGGTAAAAGCTGTGTTTCTTCATCACTTTGTACCCACAACACAAAGCAATGTTTGAAACATAGTTGGTGGTCAGTGTTTGCTGAATAAAATCCTAAGTTAATGTACTAACATCAAATCACTTGATATTACCTTCCTTCAACATGCGAACATTTACTTCTAATTTAGCTTCTGGGAGTCAAAAGTGGGTGCTTTAAGAGGGAGTCATAAACTTGTTATTTCTCAACACGTATACTTCCTTTATCTTTGCTTACAGCATTCCGGCAGAAGGCATGACATTGGACTGTGCTCTAAATCTAGATGTCTATTTGAAAAGGCAGTGGAATGAAAAAGTGGGACAGGAAGAACGCAAGAGTAAAAGCTGAAACAAGGTTGAAGAAAAGTAGAGTTTTTATCCAGAAACAAGGCAGGCAAACCACACATCTTCTGGCTCCCAAGCACCCTTTACGAGAATGACGCTGCTGAAAAAAAAAAAAAGTCATCTCAGGGAGGATGACTGTTAAGTTTTCAAAAGTCATAAATGGCTCATAAGATCAAACCTGCAATGCAATGAAATAATCTTAGGACAAATTTATGTAATTATGAGTAAAACTGTCAATTTGATGTGTCTCAGAAAACCCATGGGGCAAAACTTTAGATAGGACAGAATTTTTCCAGTGATAATCTTTTCGCCTTATTTCCTTTTGTTCATCTGCAATAATAATAACAATCAAGATGTAATTTTAAAAGGACCATTACTTTCCCGGTGCATGAGATTAGTCAACTGAGGGTCAATTTTACATCTCTACTTCTAAAAGAATGTTTTCAAGGGTGGCAACCAGCAGATAAGTCCCAAAGCACCTCACAAGTAAGGACACTATGTCATAGTGCATCTCCATCTAACAAGTTGTTCGTTCACCATAGATGCTCTGAACACCTACTGTAGTACATAAGTGTCCAAGAAGAAGAGGACACAGGGCTTGCTCTCAAAGAGTTTCTTTCTCTGTACTTCCCACAGCATGTTTCAAACTGATTCACTGAGCACGGATTCATCCCACCTCGACTCACCAGGGGTTGTTTTTTGTTTTTAACATCTTTCTTCAATAGACTGAAAGCTTCTTGGCGACACAGAGTAAATCATATTCATCTCTGAATGTGGAAGCACCTAAAAGTTAGTATTTTCAACAATAAAGGTTTGATAGATCCTTGCTGAATTAATTTGAAAAAATTAACCTAATTACTCTTACAACCATTTAAGATTACATAGTATCAAGCATCACTTTTCTTGGTTGCCCAGCAAACTGATATACTTGAAGTTTGTGTAGCCTTGACAGATGCTTTTAGAGCCACGAACTGACTAACCAAACAAACAAAATTGAAAAACAAACGAATGAAAATGCAGCCCACTTCTCCTTCCTGTCTGTGGACTGTAATGTCTTATTACTGTACCATTATGTGATGCTGTCCTCCATGTGACTGTCTTCAATAAAATTTCTCAGTTTACTCCTGTTCATGATATGATGCAATGAAAACAACAGGAATGTAAAATTCTGTCCTTAGATTTTTTTTGGGGGGGGGGGTTCCAGACAGTATGAAGTCTTTTTGTCCCACCTTCAAAAAGCCAATCTAAGGTCCCCTTTCAACCAAAGGTGAAAACTTCACTGAAGAAATAAAAAGGACTGATATACTAGAACCTCAAAATGATGCGCCACCTGGGATGGGGAAATACTACATGATCTTGGTAACCTGGAGGAGGGGGAGAGGCAGGCAACACGGATTCAACTATCATGCTACAAAGCCAAACAACAGATCTTATCTGCAACTTTCGAATTGGATTACCCCAAAAGGTCTGTGTCAGGAGGCCCTTCTGTGGCTGGTGCCCTGGAGCCAAATACAGCAGCTTATGGGATGGTGATGGCCAGCTAAGGAGGGATGTTACCTTGGTAAATTATGATAACTGGGCAGTAAGGATTACTAAAGCCAGCATAAATTTAGAGGGTTTGTTCATGTGCCAACTCTGCGAATTACAGATGTATGCATTCATAAAATGTCTTCCAACATCAGAGATTGTAGAAGTTTTTCACGCACACAGTCTTCACTGAAATAGCATCTGTTATCAGAACTCCCGCTCATTGCATGTATAGTATATACATACACTTTGTAACCTCAAAGGCCTAGTCCTCTTGACAGATCTCTTAGTTTCCAAGTCAGCAGGGCACCCACTGCAAAGCTATACAGGGCCATCACTTCTCAGTCGCTCATGCTTACCAGCCTGAAGCCATAGCCCATGGTGTCAGTGCTGATAATTATTTTCTTCTTTGAAGCAGCAACGGGATTATCTGCCTATCTTTTACACAAGGATTCTCTTCAGCATTTGCCGGGTATCCTTGATCTTTTCCGTAAGAGCCAGGCCAGGGAAGGGAGCTGGACTAGGCTTCGAGTCTGTCACTAGGGACTGATAGCACTTCAAACCCTCTTTCTTGAATGCAGCCTCCTTTTGTAGTGGATATGTCTCAGAAGCTGCCTGTGCCTATGGCATCAGAACTCACATCTATACATACACTTGACCGAAAAGCACCATTTTGGAGGTCTGGACAGCCTGACGCTGACTGCTTCAATACAGATTTTTTTAAAATATTTATTTATTTAATTTGGTTGTGCCAGGTCTTAGTTGTGGCTCGAGGGCTCCTTAGTTGTGGCAATGTGAACGCTTAGTTGTGGCATGCATGCAGGATCTAGTTCCCTGACCAGGGATCGAACCCGGGCCCCCTGCACTGGGAGCGTGGAGTCTTAACCATTGCGCCACCAGGGAAGTCCCGTCAATAGAGATTTTATTCACCGGTCCTTCTGGCATCTCAAATCCCTCTTATTCCACAAACATAAATGGAAAACAGCCTAACGAAAAGACAGGGTATCCAGTGACCATTTCAGAGGAATGGAGATGATAGTTGAGTAACTTGTACTAGTTATAAGGCCCTGGGCAATGAACAAAGTGTACAAAATTTTTACTTATAACTACATACTGACTCTGCAAACCAATGAGTAGCAAAAAGCTTATTCTCTGAATAGTCTCAACATAGAGTGATTCCCTCATGCTTTCTTTAGAATTTCTGTTTTCAATCTACTGAGATGAAAGTATTTCCCCCAATGTTACAAACATGTCTTGTTCTTGAAAGTATACCCTTTGCACATTGCCAGATGGTAGATAATAATGCTAATTTAGGATGGGCTTGACGCCACCAGTAAAAATGGTCTTGACACAGTTGTTGCATTTATATAGCATTCGTGACTATAAAAAAGACCAGCTGTCCCTCACAGGGAAGTTCCTGCCCCCAAATTTAGGGCAATCACTAAATGACCTAATGGAGTAAATATCGAAAAGAGCTTGGATTTGTATTTCTACTGGTACAAATTGCCCCAAGGCTGAAACAATTTGTCTTTTGATCAGGAGTGAAAACGTTGGGCATTTTTCATTTTTCAGCTTTCCAAATGTTAGAGTTGTTTATAGATAAAACTAAGCATTTCCATTCTTACCAAACATCTACACATATGTCCTATGAGATCTAAAATTAATTTTAATAACAGGCCATAACACTTTTGGGGGGGGCAAAAGACTGGGCTTTTATGCTCTCATTTTAACTGACATTTTATGTATGGTTTTCCATTTGAACAAAATGGATTGAGAACAGAGGTGAAGTTCAGGAGTGGTCACCTTAGCGCTTTAGAATGGTTAATAGTTACTGAATTCTTACTGTATGGCCCACACTGTTCTAAACATTTACCATGGATTAACCGCTTTAATCCTCACAACAAATTCCCGGCTGCGTGATCCTGGGCAAGTTACTTAGGCTTTCTAAGCCTCGATTCCATTTCCAGAGAAAGAAATGGAAGCTTAGAAGGTTAAGTGATTTGCTGAAGTTCACTCAGCCAGTGAAAGGCAGAGCTGGGACTTGATCTCAGGTCTTCCCCACCAACAGGACTGCCTTTGGCATCCTCAGGGATCACTAACTAGAGACAGAACTAGACACTCCCAAAGGAAATGCTCACAAAATTAGCACTCACATTCCTCTTCACTTGCTCTGTGAGATTCTTCTAAAATTGAAATGGGCAAATGATAATGAATAAGAAACACATGAATTCTTTTCCCCATTCCCACCCTAATCTTTGAGACTTAAGCTTTCAACCTAGGTGGCCTATAAACTTCTTTGAAAGGCGATCCAAAGCTTGCAACAACTTTCTCAATGGCTTTGAAATGAAGGCTCTGATGACTTAATGATCTTAAAAAACATTTCTGTCTTTATAGCTAATGTATGACTGAAAAAAAGAGATAAATCTCCAATTAAATGGACACCATACATCAAATCCCCTTTGTGACTAAAGAAATCAGGTACACCTTGAAGATGGAAAGACATATTTTGAAGATGGTTTCAGAAAGATAAGCAAATATAGATATGCCCAGTTCTTAAGGAACGATTTTAAAAGAATCTTAAAAGACAATGTGGCATTACTAAATTCTGCACCACGGCTCCAGCCCGCCTAATTCATGCCTTTGTAAGAGGAGTGAGAAAGGGAGTGAAAGTCACTTCAGCAAGGCTTACGTTTATGAAAAACACATGGGCTTTTAAAGCCAGCTAAATCTGAATTTGCATCTCAGTTCTACAGTTTTCAAGGAATGTGGTCTTGAAAGTTACTTAAATTCACAAGCCTCAGTTTCTGCATCTGCTAAAATGGAATAACTACCTCCTTGCAAAGACACTGTAAGGGTTATGGGTAATGTGCGCAATGTGCTTGGCACGTGGTAGGTCCTCAACAAACTGTAGCTGATAATAACAACAAGAACAGTGTTAATAAAAACAATAAAAAATTCTGCCAACAGCAGAGACCAGTGGAAGTATGATGGTGGTTAAGAGCACGGGCCAGGGGTCAGACCACCTCAGCTTTTATCCTGGCTTTCCTTTCCTCGTAGAATTCACATCTTATTGAAAAAAGACTGTTCTCAGTTTATCTCTGCTCTCATAACATAACATCTCCAGGGCTCTACTTGACATCTTACGCTCTTCACTTCAGCAAATTACTTAACTCTTCTCTGTACCAGTAACCACAGTTGTAAAATGGGGCTAATAATAGTATCTGCCTCATATGTTTGTGGTGAGAATAAATGAGTCCATCCACATAGAGCTTAGAACCACGTCTGACCCTGACACATTATAAGAACTCAATGCTAGCTGTTTTTTTAGTTATTGTGTGAAGGACACTCCAAAACCAACACCAACCACCTGGATAAAAACTGCCCACCCATAATGTTGTTTAACAAATTGAAACTAGAAGAGCATGAAAACTCCTGAGGCTGGCAAGACAGCATTTCAGACTAATGGCTAGAATAATATAAGATCAGAAGTTATCTCAAGGGAAAAAATCAAAACGAGACTGCAGTTTACAAGGAGGTGTGATCAGTTAACTGGTAATCCTACTAAGACTCCAGGGTTGCCAAAGGGCTTCACTGTAAAAGGACTTTGTAAATGTCACTTTTAAAAGTCAAAGCAAATAAAAAAGCGGAGAAGAATAAGAATGAGGCAAAGGGAATACAGGTTGCCTTCCTCCTTTCCTCCGAACATGTTGTGTTTTTTTCCCCCATGCTTTACCGTATTTCTAAATCCTTTTTGCAAAGGTCAGAAAAGCAGCACTAATCCCATTGTGTCACTTCCCAACATACTACTTAAAAACATTCAGCTACCTAGCAAATGTAATAAAGAAGGATGGCTGTACCCATAAAACATCCAAGAAACAGCTACCAAACCAGAGCATTCCAATTTGCAAAGATAACATATAATCCTGCTGCTTTGGGTGTGGCTCGATGGCGAGGGATGGTGAGGCTGGGATTCAAAGTGCTGTCTCCAGCATCTCATGGATTAGGATGATGACATCTGAACCAGGGTGAAGAACAGGGCACCCCCATTGCTGTCTGTACTCCAAGCCCTCTGAAGCACCCACTTTCTAACACAGGGGCAGAAAATGGGACAAGAACTGGGTCAAGGTCCTTTGGGTCTCCAGAAAAAGCAGCAGGGACGAACTTGAAAGAGCCCATTTTACGGTACGGGGTGAGAAAGAAGAGGCATGTGTTTAATAGTCTTGTGTGGTTGCAGCTCACTCCTCAAGCAACAGTAACTTCAGCAGCCACCTCATCATAGTTCTACTGTAAATGACACTGGCCCGAGCCAAGTCTGTACCAAAACACCCTCCAGAATTCAGCTGGGGTTAGGTCATCTGCAGTCTACTGACAACTGCTGAACTTAAAACCCCTAACGAGGCATCTCAGCAACAGTATGTGTCCTGCCACTAATGAGGCTCTTTTTCCATGAATAATGAGTAAGAACATCATCTCTGTTGCCAGGTACAAACATAAACAAAGCTCAACACAAGGGCCTTGGTATGGTGAGTTTGTCCATTTGCAACAAAGGAATTTTGCAAAGTGAGAGCCAAGTTTTAGTGGAGGGTGGGACAAGCTCTTGTAACGAATAATGTGGACATATGTTATCAGAATCTAATAAATCAGCTTTTGGTTGTTGTGGAACAGAGGCTGTGCAAAGGGATAGAGAGAGACAACAGAAAGCTCCAAATGAGTTCATTTCTTTATTTTACACTCAGTCTCGTAACACAAAGCTGATGATTTCTGTAATGAGCCAAAATCTTCATGAAAGGAGCCTCAGGAGATCTGAGATCCCAAAGGCTCTGTTGGTTAAATCTTTTCTTAAGCCTTGATGTATCAGGCTGAGGGCAGGTCGGCGCTGGGGATGAGAACACTGGAACCTTGCCATGACACTGATGGCTACGAGGCGGCATGTGGAAAAGTGCATGGCCACTTGAACCCATGTGCTGGGTTCTGCTGGTACTAAAAGGCCTGTAATGTATGAGCATTTTGCCTCTAAGGTAAAGTCTAAGCCTCTGGCTTAGACTCCCAAGGTCATCCCAACAGAGATTCCACATATAAACAGAGAACAAAAGTGAGCTGACATGAAGGCCAAACAGTCTTTATTTTGTTTACTATAAAGTGTGCCACAAATACTTTTGTCTCTTTCTAAAATCAGTTCCACATTAGGTAGCGTATATCTTGTTACACAGGGTGCTCATGTTTGCACAGGCCAAGTGATGCCATCACTGGCTGACGGGTTTTAGTTTCCATCAGTTTGAGCAAGAATTAACAATAAAATAAAACAAAAACAGTCTCATGATGCCTCAGTTCCTCCAACTGCGGGGGGTAACAACTCTAACCTATTTCAGAGATTCCTTATGAAGAACTGTAGGTCAAAAATAAGACTCAAATAGTATAGTTTGCCCTATATGTTTGATGACTATTTTGACCTGAATAATTATTTTTTTATTTTTATAAATTAATTTTATTTATTTATTATTTTTGGCTGTGTTGGGTCTTCGCTGCTGTGCGCGTACTTTCTCTAGTTGAGGCGAGCAGGGGCTACTCTTTGTTGCGGTGTGCGGACTTCTCGTTGCCGTGGCTTCTCTTGTTGCGGAGCACGGGCTCTAGGCGCGTGGGCTTCAGTAGTTGTGGCTCGCAGTCTTTAGAGCACAGGCTCAGTAGTTGTGGCGCACGGGCTTAGTGACTCCGCGGCATGTGGGATCTTCCCGGACCAGGGCTCAAACCTGTGTCCCCTGCATTGGCAGGTGGATTCTTAACCACTGCGCCACCAGGGAAGTCCCCCTGAATAATTCTTTAAATGCACTAAAGATGCTTACTTAAGAAAAAATATTTTATAAAGTAAACAATGATCATAAGTAATCACTCCCTAATACCCATTTTTATAAGCAAATATATTTATTTTCGGGAGACAGTTAATGAAATACGGCAGAATAGTATGAAATTCTGCAGAGATTCCAGAAGCTAAGTCATGGCAGGTAATTATGTAGAAAATTTTTGTACAATTGATCAAATAGTAAATTCACAGACAATGGCAATATGAGCAGAAGAGTTTTCAAATATCTAGGAGATGTCAGCTTATTTTTCTGGTTTATTAAGAAGAGGCAAAATGTTATTCTGTGCTCATGGGTGACCGCAAAGCCTCTCATATGAAGAAATGGGGCTTATTCTGCTAATGAGGAGAAGACCTGGGATGAAAGGGCCATGATCTTATCTTCAAATATTACTGAACTGTCACAAGGTTTGTAGCAAGAGCTACCAGCTGTTCTACTGCTTTGAAGGATCAACATAACCAACAGGTAGTGGTCACAGTCAGCCGATGAGGGGTCACAGCAGGAGCTCAAACAGTCAGTGCTGTTCCAAAAAGGTACATGCTACCTGCAGAGGTTCTGAGTGATTCCTGACCACGGAAGTCAGGTGGAAATTCTCTAAGAGGATAGTCATCAAAGTGCTGTGCTATAAAAATAATCCTTCTGATCTAATCATTGAAATACATCAAGAAGAGAGGAATACTCAAGTAGATAAAAGTACCCAAGGACTTACCATCATACTTTGCTAAGACCGCCTGAACATCAGCATATGCTTGTAGTTCCAGAAGGGCTTCTAAAAGGTTTTCATGGATGTTGAACATGCTCAGGAGAGGGAACTCCTTCATTAACTAGGAAAGAAGAAACCAAGGAATAATTAATATATGTTTCTTATCTTTTTTAAGTATAACTAATACTGAGTTATATTTATACACTATATATAAAAATATAATGTAATTTTTAGAAGTATACTTAATACTGAATGATAAACATTCATATCAATTATTATGTTGTAAAGCAATAAATGCTTAAATTTTTTCCTGCTATCTTGGAAAAATGGCAACTTTGAATTTGTGAGAAAGTAAGGTGGGAGAAATTCCAAAAGTGAGGAGTTTTTATGAACACTGAGGAACATGCTTAGAGGTAGTACTGAATAATGTTAAAATGCCTTAAAGGTCAAATCAAGTGAAGGTTGAAAACTATCTCATAGGTGTTAACGGTTAGCAGTTTTGGATGGAAGCCAGAGGGTAGAAGGAGAAACAAAAGGCACTACTCTTCTGAGCAGCCTGGTGACCAAGTTAAGGAGAAAAAGTAGGAAAATAACTAGAAGGTGATAAGTGTTGAGAAAATTTGTAGGTAGTGAGACAGGGAATGTTAGTAAAAGAAGAGGATGTTCAGGAGTTCCTGCCTGGTGGTCTCAACAAAACAGAAGTCAAGATTATTTTCTGAGACTGAGGGAACAGGTGGCAGGGAGGAAATAGGAAGACAGCAGTCGAAGTGTAGAACAATCAAGGACTGCAGAGGCCATCTTGGGGCCCTAACAGACCATGAATTTGCAGAGGTTATAATTGGCACTGTTGTCAAGTTTCAGCTAACAGTGCTCAGCAGCCCAGGTACAGTGGCAAAGATGTCAAATGATGAGGCTGAGCCTGGGAAGACTGAATTAGATTCAATGAGAAGTCAAGAAGAGAACTGGCTAGAATGGTGAAAGAATGATTAAAGGAACGGCCTCAGGTTCTCAACAGCATGGGGAGGAAGAGAGGTCCAAAGAGAGTTAAAAGATATGATAATGAATTTCACTGGAAAACAAAGAGAAAGAAGACAGGACCAAGAATTTCAGAGTAAAATCTTATCTTCAAGAAAAATAAATCTCACCTTAAGAAAAAGATAACCAGGGTCTTTATAAAGCAAAGACACACACACACACACACACACACGCACACACATGCCTATTTATATATATGTGTGTGTGTATGTATGTATTGATGTATACGTATATAACCTCTATTTAATCTCCTAAATGGATAACTGTTTTCTATTATAACACAATGACCTCTAAAAAAGTGATACCTTTTTTTTTTTTTTTTTTTGCAGTATGCAGGCCTCTCACTGTTGTGGCCTCTCCCATTGTGGAGCAAGGCTCCGGACGCGCAGGCTCAGCGGCCATGGCTCACGGGCCCAGCTGCTCCGCAGCATGTGGGATCTTCCCAGACCGGGGCACGAACCCGTGTCCCCTGCATCGGCAGGCGGACTCTCAACCACTGCACCACCAGGGAAGCCCCGATACCTCTTTTTTTGATGTCAAAATATTTAACGCAATTGTGCTGAGAGAAATAATACTCAAAAATAGGCTAATTTACTGTTAAGCAAGAAACCAGTGGATACATTGCATTGACTATCCACTTCTTCCAAGTTATAAAATCTTTGCCATATTGTTTTGTTTTTTTAAAGCCAAGAACATTTAGCATATCTCTAAAAATAAGTAATTTTCTGCCGCTCCAAAGCATCATATTACCAACGAATAACACCTATCAAAATGATTATGTCTTCAATAAGCCTGTCTGAACCCCCTAGAGACAGCCTGCAGTATTTTCATTGCTAGTAAAGTAAGTGAATAAGGCTGTATCACACATTGTTGATGTTCTGTAACCAATAAAAGTATTTCTTGTTCTGGTTCACTTTGATTCTGGCTGACATCACCTTTTGATTTTTTTTCCCTTTATAATTAGTGCTTGTTAGAATTAAATCTCTCTGTCATTCAGCATTTGGCAACACAATCAAGACATTCTCTAACCTGCAACATTTAAACATTTACCATTTTCAACCAATTCTTCAGGTAAAGGTCAAACTTCAAGGACACAAATCATATTCTATAATTTAAAAAGTGCAACTCCAAATATTAGTATGCTGAAGCTTAAAAACTGAGAGGGGGGTCTAATTAAAATCCAATGAGACTAAGAGCAAACATGGAGGTCTTGGCTTGTTTAAACAGAACTTGAAGTAAGATGCTAGGAGTCTGGGCAGCAATGCTTTTGCTGGAAGCTTGGACAGAGTATAACATGTCCAAAAAAATAATCACCAATAAAAGGATTTTAAACATGGCAAATAGCAAATGTTGGAGAGGTAATCGAAGTCATATGACAATTTGGAAATCTAGCTTTGCTTCTTGAATATAAACAAGAAGAAAAAGGGAACCTTCTGCTGTCCCATCTCACTCTAGCTCACACCTGGCCCTCTCCAGCCCTTCACAACAAACTCTCTTAGAAAAAAGCCATGAATGTTCTACTCCCGCAGCTCCCTTCAATCCTCACTGCAAGCTACAATCTGGCTTCCAGCCCCACAATTCCTCTGAATCTGTTCATTCCACATTTCCAGGTGACTTAAATTGCTCCTGTGGACGCCCTCCAGTCCTTTTTGTGCTTGACCTCTGCAACATTGGACAGTTTGATGACTTTTTCCTTGAAACTCTTGTGTCTCTTGGCTTCCTCAACACCATTCCCTTCTGGTTTTCTTCATACTTATCTACTAGCTCCTTCTCTAGTTTCCCCCTTGTCTGCTACTTAGGAGAAGGTTGTCTCCCTGGTTATGCCCCAAGTGCCCTTCACATAAACACCCTCATCTCTAGGGTACTTCTGTGTCCAGGGCCTCAATACCACCACCTTTGCGGGGATAGCTCCCACATCCTCACATCCTCACATCCTGCTCTGACCTCTCTCCTAAGCCATTACATCAATTTACAAACTATCTCCCTGACAGTTTTACCTGATCCATCTAATACTGGGCTCATAAATTTCTCCTCCCCACGCCAACCCTTCAAACCTGTTTCCCCCCCCACACTCCCCGTAGTACTTCCTATTTCGGAAAAGAACCATTAAGCCCCACTAACCTCTTCACCCTACCCACAATAGCCACCTTAGAGGTCCCTAAACCCCTGAATTCATATGTAAAAAATGCTTGTAGTTTTCATCAGGTTCGAAGAAAGCTCTGTCATGCAAACAAATACATAAACATAAAACAAGCAAACACTTTAAGAATCGTTATCATTTCCTCTTTTCTCTGACCTTGCTGCCAATAACTTAGTTTATGCCCTTACACTTGGCCTAAATTGCTCAAATAGCATCTTCCTCTGCTTACTTCTAGATCATCTTTTTCCAGCCCACCCTTCACATTACTGTCATAACGACTTTTCAAATAAACACACTTGAGTCCATCTCAAGCCTGCTTGAAAGGCAACCACTGACGTGGCTGGACTTATCCTAAGGAAAAATGCAGATGTGAATATAAATTTACAAACAAGATTGTCTTTCACGACATTATTTATAGTAGTGAAAAATGCAAGCAACTTAAAACTTTATCTATTATGAGGCATTTATGTAAAATAAGATAAAGTCATCTATTGGGCTATGATATACAGTCATTAGTAGCTAAATTCTCAAATAATTATTAATGGCATGGCCTTGGAAATGCAGACACATGACATTACATTAGAAAAAGTAAGATACAAACCAAATAACACAATAAGATCAAGCTTTTCTTCTGTATCTATGCATAGAAACATACTTGGTTAGAAACATACCAAAATGTTTACTAGTAGTTATTTCTGGTTAGTGAGATTAAAGGTGATTTTTATTTCTTCCTTCATATTTACCATAGGTTGTAATACTTTTAAAAGGAGTATGTGTACATTCTATAAACGGGGGCGGAAAAACTGTTTTTGAGAATATTGACTTCTCTGAGAACTATGAAACATTGATAAAGGAAATTGAAGATGATTTAAAGAAATGGAAAGCTATCCCATGCTCTTGGATTGAAAGAATTCATACTGTTAAAATGGGCATACTACCCAAAGCAATCTACAGTTTTAATGTGATCCATATCAAAGTACCCATGACATTCTTCACAGAACTAGAATAAATAATCCTAAAATTTATATGGAATCACAAAAGACCCGGAATTGCCAAAGCAATCCTAAGGAAAAAGAACAAAGCTGGAGTCATAACCCTCCCAGACTTCAGACAATACTACAAAGCTACAGTAATCAAAATACCATGGTACTGGCACAAAAACAGACATATTGATCAATGCAACAGAACAGAGAGCCCAGAAATAAACCCACACACCTATGATCAATTAATCTTTGACAAAGGAGGCAAGAATATACAATGGGGAAAAGAGAGTCTCTTCAGCAAGTGGTGCTGGGAAAGCTGGACAGCCACCTGTAAATCAATGAAGTTAGAACACACGCTCACACCATGTACAAAAATGAACTCAAAATGGCTTAAAGACTTGAATATAAGACATGATACCATAAAACTCCTAAAAGAGAACATAGGCAAAACCTCTGACATAAATTGTAGTAATATTTTCTTAGGTCAGTCTCCCAAGGGAATAGAAATAAAAGCAAAAATTTAAAAACGGGACCTAATTAAACTTAAAAGCTTTTGCACAGCAAAGGAAACCATCAAGAAAACAAAAAGACAACCTATGGAATGGGAGAAATATTTGCAAATGGTGCAACTGACAAGGGCTTAATTTCCAAAATATACAAACAGCTCATATAGCTCAATATCACAAAAACCCAAACAACCCAATTAAAAAACGGGCCAAAGACCTAAACAGACATTTCTCCAAAGAAAACATACAGATGGCCAACAGGCACATGAAAAAATGCTCAACACTGCTAATTATGAGAGAAATGCAAATCAAAACTACAGTAAGGTATCACCTCACACCACTCAGAATGGCCATCATCAAAAAGTCTACAAATAATAAATGCTGGAGAGGGTGTGGAGAAAAGGGAACCCTCCTACACTGTTGGTGAGAACATAAATTGGTGCAGCCACTATGGAGAACAGTATGGAGGTTCCTTCAAAAACTAAAAATAGGGTTACTGATATGATCCAGCAATCCCACTCCTGGGCATATATCTGGAAAAGATGAAAACTCGAATTCAAAAAAATACATGCACCCCAATGTTCACAGCAGCACTATTTACAATGGCCAAGACATGCAAGCAACTTAAGTGTCCATTGGCAAATGAGTGAATAAAGAAGATGTGGTATATAGGTAATGGAATATTACTCAGCCATAAAAAAAGAATGAAATAATATCATTTGCAGCAACATGGACAGACCTAGAGGTTATACTAAGTGAAGTAAGTCAAACAGAGAAAGACAAATGTCACATGATATCACTTACATGTGGAACCTAAAAAAAATGATAGAAATGAACTTATTTACAAAACAGACTCATAGTAAACAAACTCATGGTTACCAAAGGGGAAAAGGGGGAGTAGGGATAAATTAGGAGTTTGGGACTAACAGATACACACTACTATATATGAAAACGATAAACAACAAGGACCTACTGTATAGCACAGGGTACTATATTCAATATCTTGTAATAACCTATAATGGAAAAGAATCTGAAAAAGAATATATATATATGTATATATATAATATATATACATATATATGTATGTATCTGTATTAACTAAAATCACTTTGCTGTACACCTGAAACTAACACAATATTATAAATCAACTATACTTCAATAAAAAGGGAGAAAAAAGAACAAAAAAGAATATTGACTTCTCATCAAATTTAGGATATAAAGTCCTTAGCATGGCAAACACAGCCCCTCGTGACCAGTCCCTGTCTACTGGCCAGCCTCACTTCTAGCCATTTACTAGACACACACTACATCTCACCATAGAATGGCTTTCAGTTCTTTAAACAAGCCACATTCACTCATATTTCTACCTGTGTGCTCCCTCTCCCTGGGTGCTCTCCCTTCGGCCTCCTGGGTCAATCTGGCCAGGTCCTCAACTTCCAGGAACACTTACCTGCCCACCCCTGACTCCTGACCTCTTATCCTCCATCTGCCAGGTTAGGGACTCCTGCCCCAAACTCCCAGAGTCCTTGTCACAATGGTCTGCTGGTCCATCTTCCCCACGAGCCTGGGAAGAGTGTGAGAGCAGGAACTCTGTCTTATCACTAGGTTCTTGGTCACTGACTGACCCATCGTAAGTGCTCAACACATATTTGATGAATGGAAGGCTTTTTAAAGGCTTTTAACAGTACTCTTCCTTTGGGGTACAGTCATATGGGTGCTGCCACAGGCCTGCTTCAGGCCCTGGGGTCACATATCCCTCAACATGTTCCTCTACCATTTAAAATCTTCCAATGACTTTCAGTATCTGCACCTTAGAACAGGTATAGCTAGAACCCATAAGCTTTGACTCAATGTAAGGAAGAATTTTCTTATACTTAGAGCTGTCTGAAAATGAACAGATGGTGTACAAAGTCTCCATCAATGGAACTTCATAGAGAGAGAGGACGGTCACTGGACAGGGACGCTCAAGAAAAGACAGAGGACCTTTTAAATCCTCTAATTCCAAGGAAAAGCATCCCAGCTCCTAAGCATAACTTTCAGGCCCTCCCTCAGCTCAGTGCCAGATGCCTCTTGCCTGCCCCGCCCCCCGCCGCCGTCTTCTACAGATTAAACTCTAGCCTAGTCGGATCAGACTATTATACACCATCCCTGAAATTCTTTCTACAGTTCCTAGACACTGTGTTTTTGCTCAAACTGTTCTTACCACCTGGAATACCTTTTCGCTTCATTTACAAGGCAGCCTGTCAAAATCACCCCACCCTCCAAAGCCCAGATCAAATGCCACCTCCTAAAGTCACAGCATCATAGAAAGTGAGAGCCAGAAGAACTTGTGGAGATCATCCAAACACCCTCCTCAGTTTACAGACAGCTCCCTCCCACCCCCGCCCCACCAAACAACAATGAAGGCTGCAGATTTAAGTCATTCAGCCAAGTTAGTGCCAGGACTATGATTCAAATCAGTACTGATTCCAAATTTCAACACATCAGAACACTGTCTCTGGCCTGCCAAGTCTAGGAGAACTAAACCATTTTGCTTATGCTTCTCTGCTATAACACTTACCTATCTGCTTGGTATTGTGTTTGCATGAATATATGAAGACAGCTATATTACAGAGGAAAGGGCCCTCTACATTTGGAGTTATTCATGAGTTTAAATCTCACTTCTACCACTTACTACCTGTGTGACTTTGTACACATTACATAACCTCTCTGAGCCTTGGTTTTCGTATCTCCTGGGTCTCAGCCCATACAGCATTTTCCCAGACTCTCTCTACCACCTATCTGATGTCATCACTGCACTCACATCACCATTTTCCATTGCTTCTATCACGTTCTGAAATCGTCTTATTTATTTACTTATGTAGCTGAATATTAGATAATTTAAAAAGCAAAACAGTAAACAGAGTGACAGTAGGTAATACTATAATTTCACAGGTCAGCAAATTTTTTCTGTATAGAGCCAGAGAGCAAATGCTTTGGGCTTTGCGAGCCATATGGTCTCTGTTGTGACTACTCAATTTTGGCATTACAGCATGAAAGTGGCCATGGACAGTACATAAATGAATGAGTGAGGCTAGGTTCCAACAAAACTTAACTTATAAAAACAGGCAGGAGACCAGATTCGGCTGCAGGCCTTAAACTGCCAATCCCTGGCTAACTGGAATAAGTTTCAAAAAACAAAAGGTCTTCATAAAATGAGTTTTATAGTGATATTACATTTGAAAAACATAGCATCTCTCACACACACAGCTGGTTCAGCAGACTGTAGTAAAATGGAAAAAGGCCTACTCTACAACCCAATACTTCCTCTTCCAGCTCTGTTTCCTAGAGCCCGTTCATACATATTTCTGAGGATTCGCATACTGGGATATTCACACAGGATGAGGAACACCGCCATAAATAGCAGAATGGATAGATCAAATGAGGTTTACTCATGACAAAATGCTATTCAGCAGGCAAAAGGAAGGAGTTAAGCTTAATATGTCTTAATGTAGACAAACATCAAGCAGTTTTGAGTTCTCTAGAAATATTCTAGAGAAACAGGCTGGAGAATATAACATTTAATTAAATTTTTTAATGCACACAAAACAATCCTACATATTGTTTATGGGTATATTTTATGGAAATATATGAAAGCAAACTGAAAAAACAAAGTTGCTGGTACCGAAGGGGAGGTGAATGGTGTGAGTGGTAGTCACATGGGGTCTATAGCTTTATATTGTTTTATGATAAAAACCGTTAATTATTAATTTACTACTATTTAGTTTTATAATTAATTATGGGTAGTGAGGCTGTTTTTTCATATATTAAATTTTTACACATTTTTAAAGTTGCTTCCTCAAACATAGGAAGTTCATTAGATGTACTTCTCATTTGTAATTCCTCAAGTCATGAAGACTTTGATTTTTATCGTTTAGACTTTAATTTGTTTTCCTATTTTCTAATTGCCCTTTGAAGCAAAATTACTTCTTCCTGTTGGGGGTTTGACTCTGTAGCTCCTTAAAATATTTCTAGCAATGTCTGATTAGACAAGATTAGAGAATTTCCTCCAAAATTAATGTGAGTTAATAGATTTTAATATACTGCACTTGAATTTGATAATGATGACAAGATAATAATAGCTAATCTCAGATGAACCACGTCTTAGAGTCCCATCTTAGAGTCCCAATTTTCCTCCATTTGAGTTCCAGAGAGTAGGGCCGCTGACAGACGTGGTGTGAAGAGCTGTAAGAATTATTATCTTACCTTGAAGGATGCTTCAGCGTTAAACTTCCTCTAAGTCCCTCTCTCTCTAACCCTTATAGCTGGGATTGGGGTTGAGGCTGGAGATAGGGTTAAGGGTTAGGCTTAGCTGAGACCACCTAACAGGAAAACTCTTCTGTCATAAAATTCCTTCTTGCTTCCTCTCCAGAACCACAAAGATTCCCATGACATACTGTTTTCAAAATAAAAGAGAAGGCACCGCACATATCAGTGGGGCTGCTGGAAAGGGTTCAACATGGGGGAGGTGGTATACAAAAGTCAAGAGCACCACTGCCTTTGGAATCAGATAGATCGGGTTCCCATTCAGGGACGGTGGAGTTTCTTGGCACCAGGTGAGCTGATTTTTCTCATCTGCAAGATAAGGATAATACCTAGCTCACAGTGCACCCAGACACAATCCAGGGCTTGGTAAATGTCAGTCATTATCCTTGCATGTTAACACCAGATACACTGCATTTTCAAGGTGCTATTTGTTTCGCCGTGTGCGACTAAGTTTCCTTCAGGGGTTTAACTGCGCAGTATAACATATCCCAATTCATTTATTTATTTTGAAATAATGTACAAAAAATAGCGTGGTGACATAATTAGCCTTTCTACTAAGAAACTCGAATGAAGGCATATGATAAACTCAAAGGCCTGTTTTCTATAAGCGAAGTCATTCTAAATAAATCTTTAAAGTCCTATCTAGCATAGTTCTGTTTATTTATTGCCAGCTATCTTCTCTGCACTGGTAATTGCTTTCTCCTGGCAGTAAGAAATTTATATGCCCTGTTTTGCCCAAATATTACAGTTCACATACAATGAAAACACTAACTCTCCTATGATTCCTCTAATACCTAGGGGGAAGAACATGGGATGGGCCAAGGATAGAATTTCAGTTTCAATTTTACATCATCTGGCTATTGTCAGTTCAACTTTATTTCAATGGAAGAATTTGAGGCACTTCTGAGGTTAACATTTATGAGCTCAAATAGGAAAAAAAAGGAGAGTTAATTTACTGGATTTGAAATACTCTATGGACATAATTTAGAACTACAATCTGTATGCTTTTTCTCAGCTGACTTACAGGATGAAAACAACAGTTTAAACTTTTCAAGTTTGATTTGTATCTATTTAAACATTTTATTAGTTTAGCTATCCATGCATTGTTCTTTGAGTGAGAAAAGCAATGTGAAAATTCTTACATATTTTAAGGCAGAGGTAATTAAAAGAGATCCTCAGCCAGATTCCTACTGAGCTCAATGCAAGCTTGGCCTAATTAAAGTTTATAGAATTTGGCCTGTATTATATTCAAACAGCAGATACTATTTTCTTATAGTTGCAAGTTTGACATTATTTCATTACAGTTTCAAATAAAGGCATAAACAGAAAATAGAAAAGACACTCTGTATTGCATGCTTATTATTTTGTCATTGATTTTTACTGACACTAAGGGCCATGAAAGGAAAAACTGAATTGTTTACCAGTGTCCTCAGAGGGCTGTGAGAGTTCCAGTTACACAGACCACTCTAAAATGCAGTCCTGAGAGGCTTAAACATACATTAATAAGAAAACATCATTTTCAGATCTAATCTAAAGGAAAATATTAAGCTGCATCTATTGCAAAGTAACATGACCAATACATGATATGCATGGACAGTTAGTTAAATCACCAGTTAACTAGTTCTTCACTGAACTGAGCACATGATGTAAATACATTCATCACTGAGAACTGGAGAGGAAAGTAACAGTTGTCGGCATGACAGTGAGTCATCCAATGACAGCTTGGTACGACCCAAAAACTCAAAGGGCTGGAAGGTTACCTAAATAATTATCTTCTTTTCTTGTCAAAATTATGCTCAGTTCATTACAGAGAAGGAACTTTTCCTTAAAAATTTCTAGTGAATGAGATGAGCTTTGCATCTATACAGATCCTAACAAAAATATTTTCAGTATAAAACTTCCTCCTCCATTTGTTACTCAATCCGTTAAAGATAAAACAAGGACAGCCCTGATCATACCTTAGGAATCTTCAAAGATTCTCTCCTTCAACCTCTACCTTTCTCAGTGACATTTTTTTTTTTTTTACCTCGCTTTAAGACATCTAAGAACATTTCTTTCCAAAAGCAAGGATCAGATAGCACCCCTGTCTCATCTATGTTATTGTATATTTGTAAAATTTCCTTACTCTAAACTCTATGGTAAACTGCAGTTTCAAGAACTCTGAGGGTGAAGCTGGAGAAGAGGGCAGGGAAGCAGTCAGCCTCATCCTGTCTTGGGGAAAAGAATGATTTATAACGGTCCTCAAAACTGACAGGTAACACGTTGAGTCAAACATTTTCCTTATCATCTTAAACTGCTTCAAACAGGGCTGCGCCCTAGCCCTGAGTTCATGAACAAATCTGCACAATTTGATGCATATTTGAAATGGCTTGGAAGAAGGCCTGGTAACGGAAAACAGGACGATAAGCATCCTTCCCTCTGTGATGACATGGCATTGCTCTCCTGTTCCAGGAGTGGCCTCAAGGAGCAGCTAAACATACTGGCCAACAATTACTGTCAGAAAGGACTTTTTATGCCAAAACCACAATAACTGTGTTTGGCAGACACCCTTCCACATTCACATGGGTAATGGTAAATAACTCTACTCAGAAGATTAACTCATTTGGTTATCTAGGGCACAGTTATTAACAAATACTCGCCCTGGCAGGCATCTCACAACAGGGTCATGCTGAAAGTTTACAATTATGAAAGATTCTTTTATAGCAACAGGCAGAAGGTCAGTACTTCAACCTCTGACATTCATCCCCACACTGCTCTGTAATCACTCTGCCTTCCAGTGTTCTCTTTCCTCCCCAAGTCTTTCCACTGTATCCTCCTGAAACCTGAGTCCAGGATACACAAATTCCCCAACACATCCATAAGCTATTTACAGAACATGAGCCTGAGTTCACTGCTTCTGTAAATTCCCCCCACAAAACTTATGTGTACCAGCAGGATGTAGGGCTGGCTTCTCCTAGTTCCCCAAAGCACATCCAGACCATTACTGCTCAGCCCTGGGGTAGCAGTTTCTGGTCCTCTGAAGCTCACGCCATAATGCTCCAGTACCGGCCACCATCCTTTGATCGTGTTTTCTACCAGGTAACAGATCCTCATACACTAAAGATTTTGGCACCTGTCTCCATATTCTCACTCTGAACCTCAAGTCCTATCCTCAGTGTAGATGATTACAGTCCATGTAAACATTCCACCTAGTATCCGAGATTCTCAACTGTTTTACTGTCTCTAAGGAAAAGACTGTCCCTCTACTGCAATTAAGTAACCCAAGGTCATAGTCAAACTGCAGACTTTGACATCTAGATGTGTCCCATCTATGCAACTCTCTGACCAGAATGTACCAATCCCTAGCTATCTTACACAAATACTCACACTAAACTTCTTCTCTAACTTCACTAAGACCACCGGTGCCTTATCCTGTCTACTTTGTTTGGTCCTTATCTCTCTCAGGCCATTCCCATTACTCTTAGTTTTTTTCTTCTCCTAGCTTCCATGGTATCACACTTTCCTGGTTTTCCTCCTAGATTTCCAGGTCCTCCTTCTCAGAAGCCACTGGATGCTCCTCCCCTACCCAGCCTGTCAATGTTGGAGAACACAGGGCTCACTTTTTTTTTTTTGCGATACGCGGGCCTCTCACTGCTGTGGCCCTCTCCCGTTGCGGAGCACAGGCTCCGGACGCGCAGGCCCAGCGGCCATGGCTCACGGGCCCAGCCACTCCGCGGCATGTGGGATCTTCCCGGACCGGGGCACGAACCCGTGTCCCCTGCATCAGCAGGCGTACTCTCAACCACTGTGCCACCAGGGAAGCCCAAGACATCCATCTTTTTATGAATCCCTGCCTTCCCGAAAGTGACATTTTAGTGAAGGGAGATAGAAAATAGGCAGGTAAATATAAAGAGAGACTCTCAAGTGGTGACACATTCTAAAGAGAATGAATAAAGCCGGGAATGAATAAAGTTAGGGAATGCTGGCATGGCAGGCAGATGACGTTTTAAATAGAACAGTCAGTGAAGGCAGCACAGGGAAGATGGGATTGCGAAGGTGGGAAGGTGGGATTGCGAAGGTAGCATTTAAGCAGAAACTAAAGCGGGTGCAGGAGCTAGTCATGAGACTGGAAGAGGAGAATTCCTGGGAAGGGTTCCACAAGTAAAGATCCTGAGGTGGCAGTGAATCTGGCGTGTTCAACAAACAGGAAGAAGGCCAGTGTGGCTAGACCACAGTGAACACAGAGCAGAAATGAGGGTTGGACTGTGTAGAGTCTTCTAGGCCACTTGTAGGGTTTAAATTCAGAATGAAGGTTTTAAGCCAAAGAATGACATGGTCTAACATGTTTCAAATGGTTCATCCTAGCTGCTGTGTGGAGAGTAGATGCAAGGGTACAAGAGTGCCTGCAGAAAGACCAGTTGGAAGGCTCTTATAATCCAATGTAGGGTAATGATGGTTGAGATCAAGGGGGTGGCTGTAGATATAGTAAGGTGTCGGGTTCTAAATCTATTTTAAAGGTAGAGGCAATAGGATTTGCCAATAGTCAAATCATACTGATTCTATGTCCAAATATATCTCACACCCATCCACTCCTCCATTGCCACCCCCAATTCCAAACCTTCATCAGCTCTCGTCTGGACTACTACTGTACCTGCTCACCTGGACTCCCTGCCTCCATTCTTGCCCTCCATTCTCAACAAGGTACCCAGCAATCTTATAAAATCATCAGTAAGATCACATCCCTCCTTTGTTTTACACATGTTTAAGTTTTACATACTGTATATTTACAGTAAAAACTAAAGACCTTACTATTTCCTGCACAGCCCTGGACGACACAGCTCCTGCCTGCCTTTTCACATTCACCTGGTTCCAACCTTTCTTTCACTCACCTGGCCTCCTGTTCATTTGCCAAACTCTTTCCAGCCTCAAGGTCTCTGCTTTAGCTCTTCCTCTGTAACGTCTTTCCCCAGATCTTTACGTGGCTGGCTCTCTCTCTCAGCTTTCAGGCCTCAGAAATAAAGTTACCTCCTGTGGACACCTTCCTTGAGCAATTATCTGAATTAGCCCCTCTCCAGGTACCCTTTATCACAGCAGCCTTTTTAGTTCCTTCATAGCATTCACCACAATCTGTAACTGCCTTTACCATCATGTCTCCTCTCCTCCTCATAACTGCTCCATTAGAGCTGTAACTGTTGTCTGTCTTGTTGTCCACTCTGTACTTCGTGCTGGCACCTTGTAGGCACTCAAAAGACACCTGTCTCTAGAAAAGACCGAGTCCATCATCACTTCTTCCTTCCCTCCCTCCCTCCCTTCCCTGACCTAGAGCCCACAGTTCATCTCCTTACCACTTCCTTGATAATCCCTCAAGTTCCTGACTTGTCTTTCTATTGCACTCACCCTACAACACCTGACCTCTGATCAACCCAGATGTCTATCAATTCTGCCCCAACATTCAGGCTAAAGGCCACAAGTGTAAGGTTTGGAGGAACAACTAAAATATAATGATCTCCAACCTCTGCTGGGCCGATGCTGCCCAGTAACCCTCAGTATTTCCCTGGTGACTTCTCTCCCCCACTCCACCATTTCTTCATACTTGTAACCCAGCTCCTCCCAGTGAACTCTTAGCAGAAGATCTTGTCAACTATTAGTCAAGAAAACAAGTCAACAGGCAGGATCCCCTTCAATTCTTCAGCCCTACCCCTCCACTACAATTCCCATCTGCATCCAGATACACCTGCATATTTCTATCAGCCACACTTGGGGTCCCTCCTTTAGTCAATCCTTCTCTCCTGCGCTCTGGAATTCATCACTATGCACTCCTCAGGACCTCATTCTAGCAACGATCCCCTCTCTTTCAAATGTATGTTCAACTTTTGCCTTTCTTCTCAGTCTTCTTCCACCATCATTTGAACATGCTCAAGTCTTCTACTGCTTATGTGTTCCGTTCTAGGTATCATCACCTCTCTTTCCCTTTTATATACAAGCTTATTGAAAGTGTTGTCGCCAGAAGACACATTACCTCACATTCAGCAGACAACGCAATGCAATCTATTTTATACCCTCTACATCCCACTGATCTTGCTTTTGCCAAATTACCAACCACCTCTTTGGAGTAAAATGTGATAAATATTGTCTCCATAATAAATATTTACCAGATACTTAATGTGTGACAAGTACTGCACTAAGAACTGTCTAGATCTCATATTCATGTTCCTTTCTCGCTATGGTTTTCACAGCACAACATGCTCCTAGATTTTCTTCCTATTTCACTAGTCACTTCTTCTCAAGTCTCCTTTGATCAAACTATTCTGCACTCTCCTCCAAACCTCTTTTTAAATATTCACTCTTCCATATATGATCCCATCATTGCTCATGGTTTTAATCATCTTCCATGCTGATCACTGCCAGAACTTCCTCCAGCCCAGGTCTCTCTCCTGAGTTCAAGGTCTGTATGTCCCAAAGCCTACTAGACATTTCCATTTGGATGACCCACAGGTACTGCAAAACAGCATATCTATAATTGAAATAATTCCATCTATCCTCCCCCACCCACTCCCAAAACCAGCCACTAATACTACAATCTCAATCTCCATGATGGCACTGTTGTCTCCCCAGCTTCTCAAAAAAGAAATCAAGAAATCATCCATGACCTCTTCTTGTTCTCTCCCTCATACACCACTCAATGTCCTGAAAGGTAAAAAAAAGAAGACCAAAAATACCCTTATCTAAGCAGTCTTCAACTTCTCTCAACTCTACCTCTGAAATCTCTCAAACTGGGCCAAGGAGTTGGGGGTGTTCTACCAGGACCTGTTAAATTAAAGCCAGAGCATTCAGATGTGTCTCCCCATCCCTGTAGGATAGAAGGCAAAGTTTAAAAAAGAAACTATATAAGACAGGAGTGACATTTCTCTCTTTCTGAAAGGAACATATGCTCAGATGCAGCAGTGTAAAATGAACTCTTACTTTTTAGAGAAAGGTCTAAATAAATTTCCCTGTCTGAAATCAGGGATGTATGAGAGCACTAAGCAGACTTATTTATTAATAAATAAACTCCAAGTCTACTCCAGAAACCGTTATGTATCTCATATCACTACAGTAAAAAAACCCAGGCAAAGGACTTACAAACTGAGACAGAAGACTGAACAAGCATGTCTACCTACTCTCTCTCCCACAAACCTACTGAAATGATGGGAAAGTGGTACAAAAGGAGACAAACCAATACCTGTGATGAAAACAGGGAAGAGGGTGGGAGGAATGGCTGGCAGTCACTGAACAAGAGACTTTAACAAACTTCTCCAAGACAAGTTACAAATGGGTATTGATTAAACTACAGCAGAGGAAGCAGAGGAAGCCTCAGCTGTTCTTCTGAGAAAAGACCCAGAGAAGTTCCAAATTTTGGAGCTGGCAGGGACAGAGAGCAGGAGTGGGCTGCAGAGCAGTAACCATACATGACTAAACACCTGACCACAGAACTGCTGGGCTAAACAACCCTTCTCATCCCCCTGAGTTTAATGGAAATGAAATGACTGCCTAATCTCTCATCAGATGAGTGCTCACTAAAGAAACTGAAGATCTGTTCAGGGTGGAAAAGAGCTTGCAATGTGGTCATAAGATCTCAGTCCAGTCCCCTTGTTTGTGCATTTGGCGGGATGTGGTTAGGAAGTGATACTGTCTACTCCCCACCCAGGCATCCATTCACCTATCCATCCATTCAACAAAAATTAACTGAGTAGCTATCATGTGCCAGGGAACAAGATGAAGTTCCTGCCCTTGTGGAGTGACTTTCTAGTGGAGATGCGGGACACAGACAACAAATAAGTAAGTAAGTAGGTAAATAAATAAATATATAAATAAATAAATAAGTGAGATAATTTCAAACGTGAAAGGGCAATAAAAAATAAGACAGTAATATGACAGAATGATAGGGTGTATGAGTGTGTATTGTGTGTTTGTGAGTACACGTGTATAGTGCTCCTTCAGCTGGGTATCATGGAAAGCCTTTTAAATGTAACGTTTCAGTCGGGCTTAAATGACCAGCCAAGTGAGGATATGGAACAGAGTATTCCATGCAAAAAGAAATATGTGCACAAAGCCCCTAAGGAAGTAACAGGCAAGCTTAGCATACTCAAAAGGAAGCCCAATGTGGCTTTAGCCTAGCAAGTGAGGAAAACAGTAGCATAAGCTGAGTTTGGAAGAGTAAGCAGGAAGCAGATCATGTAGGGCCTTGCAGGCCATGGAAAACATTTGTATTTTATTCTAAATGTAATGGTAAATCATTGAAGGCTGTTAAGCAGGAAAGTAACAAGTTCTGATCTGAGTTTTTAAAAGTTACTTGGGGGACTTCCCTGGTGGCTCAGTGGTTAAGAATGCACCTGCCAATGCAGGGGACACGGGTTTGAGCCCTGGTCCGGAAAGATCTCACATGCCTCAGAGCAACAAAGTCTGTGCACCACACTACTGAGCCTGTGCTCTAGAGCCCACAAGCCACAACTACTGAGCCTGTGTGCCACAACTACTGAAGCCTGCATGCCTAGAATCCATGCTCCGCAACAAGAGAAGCCAATGCAATGAGAAGCCCACATACCTCAACAAAGAGTAGCCCCCACTCGCCGCAACTAGAGAAGTGCACACGCAGCAACAAAGACCCAACGCAGCCCCCCAAAATAAATAAAATAAATAAATAAAAAAAAAAGTTACTTGATTACGTTCTGTGGAAGGGACTCTAGAAGGAGAGCAGCATTAGCCTGGAGAACACCTGCATAGTACGGATGAAAGATAATGGTGACCTGAATGAGGATCACAGCAGTGCAGTTGAAAAGAGGTGAATATGGCAGTAGAGCTAACAGGACTTATGCACATTAACTGAAAGTGGAAGGTGAAGCAAAGAGAGGAGTCCAAGGTGTCTGGGAGTAGAGAAAGAGGTGGTAACTACCTTTACTCTACCCAAGCAGTAAAAATTTTCCTAATGGGAGAGTATAGCAAGGTGCTCTACTAGAGACTATGCTTGCATTCACAGGGCTCAATGAGACTCAGGTCTCAGGAAGTAGCCTTGTGCACCAGTGGACTCTTGAGCCACAAAGGCAATATCTCTAAGCCCGGGGAGAAGGAGAAGGCAATGGGGGTATCTGCTCTTAACAAGCAGGACAGACAACTATCTAGGAAGTAAATATATCCAATGCTTTCGTACTGATTATTTAAAAAAGAAACCCAAGAGACCCAACTCATTGGCCTCCCTGGTTATCACATGCACTGCTGGCTTTGCCTGCTTTATAGTTTCTGTTCCTTCTGGCCCAGGTCAGCCAAAACGTCTCTTTTCAATAATCACATCTCTGTTCACCCTAGAAGTCAACAGCTTCACTGGCTCCTGGTCACAGAAGCAGCCCAGCCAACCAGTAGAGACTCAGACATCAGTGCTCCCTGCACAACTCACAGAAGGAAAAGCTGCTTACAAATTTCCCTGGTTGCTGCACGAGCTAGAGAGGGTACAGGCACAGGTTAAGTTAACTGTACCATTTGGGAAAAAGATATAGACATTGATAAGCTTAATAGCTGATCAAGAAACATAATGGACATATATACACTACCAAATGTAAAATAGATAGCTAGTGGGAACCAGCCACATAGCACAGGGAGATCCGCTCGGTGCTTTGTGAACACCTAGAGGGGTGGGATAGGCAGTCTGGGAGGGAGATGCAAGAGGGAGGAGATATGGGGATATATGTATATGTATAGCTGATTCACTTTGTTATGAAGCAGAAACAAACACACTATTGTAAAGCAATTATATTCCAATAAAAATGTTAAAAAAACCCATAAATATAAGTATGGATCCTAGTTAGTAGGGACCACAAGAATAATAAAACAGAATTTTTAAATATTGAACTGGCAGATCTATTCAATGGAAGAGAAGAAAGGAAGAGGGAAAGTATGACGGATACAAAATATGAAAGAAAAAGTGACCCTAAACAGAATAATAATGACGATAAACACAAATGGGAAAACATACCAACCAAAATACAAAACTGTCAGATTTTGAAGACAATATTCAGCAAAAATTTTACAGATACAAATGGTCCATCAAAAAGTTACAGAAAACTTGATTATAAAATATGGAAATAAATATACCAGGCAAATGCAAATCCAAATAAGCTAGAGCAGCCCATCGTAACACAAGTTAAAAAGAAAATCAAGGCAGAAAAGACTAAGGGACAAAGGAGGGGCATTATATACTCAATAATCAGTAAGACAAAATAATTATCAACTTAAATGCATTTAACAATATAGCCTCAATATATATAAAGCAACAATTAACTGGACATGGAAAACAGCAGGTAAGTAAACAATTAGAAATGAATACTCTTATCATATCCTTCTCAGAAACTGATAGAGCAAACAGACGTTTTTGCTAAGACAGAAGATTTGAATAACGTGGTTATTAGTAAGCTCAAACTAGTAAATACATATAGACTTTTTTTTTTAACATCTTTATTGGGGTATAATTGCTTTACAATGGTGTGTTAGTTTCTGCTTTATAACAAAGTGAATCAGTCATACATAAACATATGTTCCCATATGTCTTCCCTCTTGCGTCTCCCTCCCTCCCACCCTCCCTATCCCACCCCACATATAGACTTTTGTAACCAGCAGAAGCATACTCCTTTCAAACAGATATAAAATTTATGAAAACTGACCATGTAACTAGGCCTCAGAGGAGGCCTCCATTAAATTTTCCCCAAATCAATATCATATGATCTATGTTCAATAAATATAATATAAAAAATTATAAATCAATGATAAGGGGCTAAAAACACACTATGTGGAACAAGATGAAATTATAAGGAAATAAAGAGATACTTAGAATCAAATGGAGCTACGTGTTTAACTTAAGAAACTGATAAAAAGGCAATAAACACAGAGAATGGGGGAGGGGAGAAAGAAGAGAAGGAGGAGAAAGGAATAGTACAAATATGGACAGTAAAACTGGAATAAAGACAAAAAAGTTGAGTAAATAAATAGAACCAAATCCTAGTTCTTTCGAAAAGTTTAATAAAAAAGACATGAAGCAACTGACAAAGGATTAATCTCCAAAATAATACAAGCAGCTCATGCAGCTCAATATCAAAAAAACATAGAACCCAATCCAAAAATGGGCAGAAGACCTAAACAGACACTTCTCCAAAGAAGACATACAGATGGCCAACAAACACATGAAAGGATGCTCAACATCACTAATCATTAGAGAAATGTAAATCACAGCCACAATGAGGTATCACCTCACACCGGTCAGAATGGCCACCATCAAAAAATCTAGAAACAGTAAATGCTGGAAAGGGTGTGGAGAAAAGGGAACCCTCTTGCACTATTGGTGGGAATGTAAATTGATACAGCCACTATGGAGAACAGTATGGAGGTTCCTTAAAAAACTAAAAATAGAACTACCATATGACCCAGCAATCCAACTACTGGGCATATACCCTAAGAAAACCATAATTCAAATAGAGACATGTACCACAATGTTCATTGCAGCACTATTTACAATAGCCGGGATATGGAAGCAACCTAAGTGCCCATCGACAGATGAATGGATAAAGAAGATGCGGCACACATATACAATGGAGTATTGCTCAGCCATAAAAAGAAATGAAACTGAGTTATTTGTAGTGAGGTGGATGGACCTAGAGTCTGTCATACAGAGTGAAGTAAGTCAGAAAGAGAAAAACAAATACTGTATGCTAACACATATGTATGGAATCCAAAAAAAAAAATGGTTCTGATGAAACTAGGGGCAGGACAGGAATAAAGACACAGAAGTAGAGAATGGACTGGAGGACACAGGGAGGGGGAAGGGTAAGCTGGGACGAAGTGAGAGAGTGGCATGGACATATATACACTACCAAATGTAAAACAGATAGCTAGTGGGAAGCAGCTGCATAGCAAAGAGAGATCAGCTCAGTGCTTTGTGTCCCCCTAGAGGGGTGGGATAGGGAGGGTGGGAGGGAGACGCAAGAGGGAGGGGATATGAGGATATATGTATACATATAGCTGATTCACTTTGTTATACAGCAGAAACTAACACAACAATGTAAAGCAATTATATAGTTCAATAAAGATGTTAAAAAAAAAAAGACACACCCCTGTCAAGACTAATCAGCAAAAATAAAAGTAAAAAGAGGCAAATAAAGAGAATACAAAATGAAAAGGGGGGAAAAACTACAGACATAATATTTTTTAAATTATGAAATAACATGATAAAAAGCAATATGCAATGAATTTGAAATATATTTAACATATATATAGTGTTTAAAACAGGCCTAGTACTGAGATAAATGGGTGTAGTCATGTACTGCTGATGAGAATTTAAACAATCACAGGCAGCCATTCTGGGAAGTGTACTGGCAGGACATGCTGAAATCCACATTCATATGCCTAATATCCAGCAATCCACTCCTGGGCATACAACCCAGGGAAGGCTTCTCGCATGTCTATCAGGGTGTTGATAATGGGAAGCTGGAGGCAATATGGGGGCCCTCACTAGGGGAAAGGTTAAGTAAAACAGAGTAAGAGCATAATAGGGAATAGCACACAGAAGTTAGAAATTGCAAACATATACCAGAGGTACGAGAAGTAAACATGGACAGACCTGAAAAATAAGTGTTGAGTGAAAACGGTAAGAAAAAGAAAATCTATAGATATGTAAGTTAAACACATACTGCATTACATATTTTGCAAGATTGTGATGGTCTGTCTCTCTAAAATCAATTAGGTTTTGCCTTCCTGGGATTTCTTAAATGAATGGTACTATAATGGGAGTTCCTCATCATCTATATTTTAGAAGAGATTCCATCAAACACAGAGGTCCCATTATTTTTCCTCTATTTAATGGTTTCCTCACCTCAACAAAGCGAAAATTTGTTTTGATCCACAAAAAGATTAAGAAGCCATTATTTATGATAAAAATGAGTAATGTGCTCTCTCAAATATAGCATGTTCAAAACTGAACTCAACTTTTCCCAAAAAACCTGCAGATTTCCACATCTTAGCTGATAGGAACTCCTCTCCTTCCATGGCAAAGTCCTTGGAAATATCCTTGACTTCTCTTTTTTTCACACGGCATATTGATAGATTAGCAAATCTTGCTGGTCCTATTTTTGAAATATATGTAGAATCTGATCACTTCTCACCACCTCCTCTGCTACTACTCAGGCCTGAGCCACCACTGTCTTTCGCCAAGATTAATATAAGAGCCTTCCGATTGACCTCTTTGCTTCCCTCTTGCCACACAGCAGGCTGTAAAAATTAAGTGTGGTCATGTCACTCCTCGGCTCAAAACCTTTCATGGCCCCCATTTCACCCAGAGCAAAAGGTGAAGCCCTTACTATGGTCCAAAAACCCTACATCATCTGTAATCTCCACCCCTCCCCTGGGATTACTCTGTTCCGCCCAGAACTCTTTTGCTATTACTTGAGTGCACCAGTATACTCCTGCTTCAGGGCCTTTGATGAAATGTCACCTACATCACACATACCTGATCATTTTATTAAAACTGTGATTTCCATGGCCTCCACTCTCTGCCCACTGCCTTTCCTTATTTTCCTTATCCTGCTCTATTTCATTGTTTTTCCACAGCATTTATCAATTTCTAATATGCTATGAAAATACATGCTTATTATGTTTAGTTTTGTCTCTTTTCTCTGCTAGAATGTAAAGCATGTAAGGTCAGTGGTCTTTGTTTTGTTTATTGATTACACCTATCACCCAGAACAGGGACTGTCATGAAATGGAGGTTCAATCCTTTTTTGCTGAATAAATGAATAGATGAATAACTGGATGGTTTAGTGCAACGTGGGTAGTGGAAGACCAAAATCGGGGCTGCAGTGTAGAAAGGGAGAGAGATGACGTGGAACTAGATAAACAGTGGGCATGACTGGAGCCACTGAATGAAGCCAGGATTGAGTCCTGTGAAGGTGAAATGCAGAACAGCCGGAATCCAAGAGAAGAACTGGTTGTAGACATAGTGGAGAAGCAGAAGCCAAAGATGAATACGTGGAAAGGGAGGTCAAGAACAGTTGACTGGAGGAGGGAAGCCAAATCAAACTCCCAGATGACAGGCATCTATCTAGAACTGCTCATAGGCCAGCCGTATACATTGAAAGCTCTACTCAGTAGTGGATACTACTCACCACATGGAAAAATGTGGGCCCAGCATATGAAAAACCCTGACAGTGACAGCTAGCTTATCAGCCATGAATTTATTATGCCACAAATAAGACTTTTATGTAAATGACAACACCTAAGGTAAATAACACTCTCATCTGCCTCAGGGATTATTTGCCACCAGCCCTTCACTCTGAATAGTGAATACAGAATACAGTGCTGATGAAACTGCTTCATCATTGCTGATGCAACAAGGTAAGTCAATAATCAATAAATCTATTATTTGCTCTTATTGGTGAAATAATTTTCCTTTCTATATAAAGTACTAATTGCCAATAATTTATTGAATAAGTAAACTTAATATATCAGGCAAATCCAGAAAAGCAAATCATGATTAAAAAAAAGCAAAGGTCTATTAAGTTTTCAAAGTCATAGCCTTTGAAGATCAGTGAGTTACTATTGATAGCATTTGCTTTCAAGATTCACTTTTTCTTTATTTGTGAGTATAGCAAAGATAGAATCTAGAAAACATGCCAACAAACACTTCAGGAACACTTACTAGGAATTAACATATTTCGCTGCACACTTTATCTTTAGTTTAATGATCTATCTGGTTGTCTTAAAAGCTTGAAAGTAACTATGTTCAAGTGATACTCGGTTGCCTGAACATATTCAAATGCTACTCTTCCCGTGCCTCACGCCTACATAATGGTACTTGACTTCTTTCAACAATCTACTCAACATCTTCTAAAACAATCCATCAACCAAGTTATTCATAATGATCCAAGACAATTTTTTTTTTTTTTTCCGGTACTCGGGCCTCTCACTGTTGTGGCCTCTCCTGTTGCGGAGCACAGGCTCCGGACGCGCAGGCTCAGCGGCCATGGCTCACGGGCCCAGCCGCTCTGCGGCATGTGGGATCTTCCCGGACCGGGGCACGAACCCATGTCCCCTGCATCGGCAGGCGGACTCTCAACCACTGCGCCACCAGGGAAGCCCAATCCAAGACAATTTTAAGGAAGTATTGATAAAAGGGAAATGTGACCTGTGGAATGGAAAGGTGGAGGGAAGAAAGGAATGAAACTAGAGGATTTAAGAATAAGGAAAAAGAGATAAAAGGGAATAGAAATTAACCTCCAATATATCCAGCTAGAATTTTCCTCCTAAAAAGATCTTCCTACCTATGCAATAAAAACAGAATTTTCGTTACAGAATATTCTCTAAAATTTTTTTAACAATTTGGGAAGGGCATACCAATTCTTTTTATAAATCATTAATTTCATGAAGATTTTTCTTCATGAACATAAGCAGACAAAAACGCAAATTAATAGTCCTTAATGTTCCAAAGAGTTTGATTAGTCCCAGAGGTTTATATTTTCTAAAGTGTGCTTTCATCAGAAGTGCTCCACTTTGCAAATCATTTAAAGCGCATCCTCTTGCTATTAATACCAATACTGTTAAATTAATTCCCAAAGGTCAATTGCTTACACCCTAGGATACTTCTAATGACCTAAAAGGGATGATATATAATGAACATCTACAATAATATTCTAAAGTGAACTTGCTTTAATTTACTTTAGTTTAAAAATAAATGTTACCACTTCTAAGGAAGGTAGAAAATCAGTAGAATTAAACCAGTAACAAAGAAGTGTCTTAACAAAGGCTGGGAAACAGAAGTCACAGGTGCAAAGTGCTAACTGGGAATTTGTATGCCACAGCTCTGATTCACCAACTCAAATATTTTCTTGACTGTCTATCTACAAGATACTGTGCAGTGTGCTGAGAGGGACACACAAGAAAATTAAATACCATAGCAGCACTCAAGACGCTCAAAATCTAATGAGCTTCACTTATCCTTTTGTATGCTTTTAAAATTTGGCTCAAAAACCCTGTCTCTCTCTGTTCATTGGCCCTAATCTCTCCTTAATGAAGGGATCACCTGAATAAGTGATTTGACATAAAAATTGAGAACAGTGAAAAACGGGGATAAAATAATTGTGAAAAAAGAGATCAGGAGAAATGGCACTATATTATCTCAAAATCTGTATGTCTTCTTTAAGAGGAAGAAGCTCAGAAAGTGAGCATCCCCATGAAGGCTTAATTCTCATATGGAAACTTGGTTAAGATACAAATCAACTCTGCTCAAAATCCTTACATGATCAGATACGTATTTATAGGAGCAAAGAAAAGGGGGTGGAAAGATGTAAACTGAATCACGAGTGTTGGTTACCTCAGTGAGATGGCACTGCAGGAGTGGAGGAGAGATCATAACTGCCTTATTCTTTGACTTGTTACAGTGAGTACAAATTATTCTTCCAACTTAATAGGACACCTATGGTGTGTGAGTTAAATGAGATGGTATACGTAAACTTCTTAGCAAAATGTCTGGTACATAGTAATACTCAATATGTAACTTACATGACAAAAAACTGAAAACACTCCAGTTCTCAACTGGGAATCATGGAAATGATGCCGAAAATGCAGGAAGGATACAAGCCCAGGACTGAGGTAACTGCAGTTTCCTCTCACTATTTTTTATAAAGAGCCCCGACTAAGAACAAAAGAAGGGTGTTTAGCAGTTATAACCTTTACCGGCTAGACTGAGAAAGGGTTTAACATGGTCTAAAGAATATAAAACATGCCTTCAGCTAATCTGATATAGGCAGTGAAATTTAGAAAGAATAAAAGTATTGACAAAGAGTCTATATTTTGCTTTTATATATAACCTGGTGGTGTGGGTTGAATTGTGTCCTCCAAAAAATATATTGAAATCCTAACCCTTGGTACCTATGAAAGTGACCTTATTTGGAGACAGGGTCTTTGTGGATGTAATTTAGTTTTAGTTTTAGTTTCAAAAATGGTAAATATCAACAGATAAACCCACACAAACAAACGTTTTGGGGTCCTTAGTAGTTTTAAAGGGGTTCTGAGACCAAAAAGTTTGAGAACCACTGGTTGATATTAGCATCTATTTTTAATTGAAAAAAATGGAATCAAACGATACCTAATATTTACACCTTTCCTTATCACTTAACAATATATCTTAGACAGTAATGGTAAGAATAGCACACTGAGTACTTATTCGTGAAGTCCTGTGCCGAGTGCCTTGTACGGACTATTCCATTTAATTCCTACACTAATCCTGTGAAGCAGGTGCTCAACTAGCACCCTGGATATTTCTGGTGCAGGTGATTGGATTGGAAGATCACATTCTCAGAAATACTCATTAGCTATGTAACCTTGAACAAGCACCTACGTCAAGGGCTGTTATGAGAATTAAGTAATTTATATTTGTAAAGCACTTAAAATAACGCCTAGAACATAATAAACACTACAGAAATGTTCATCAGCATTTAGATGGTATTTAAAACTCTGAGTCTAAATGTCATCATCCAGAGTTGTAGATGGAAATAGAAAGGAAGGCTTAGGACAGGCCAGGGGACACTTCAAATTTGGGAAGTTAGGAAGATGAGGACAATCTAGCCAGGAAGACTGCAATTTCAGGAGAACTTAGAGAGCATGGTTTCCTAAAATAAATAAAATGTTTTAAGAAGGTTGTGATGACCTGTGTCAAATGAGAGGCCAGGATAGTGAAAGAGGTAGTGTTGCAGAGAGAGAGGGTGAAACAGGAATCAGGGAGAATGACTCAGAGGTCTGCAGAAAACTACCAAAAGGAGGCAAAACAGGTGGTAAAGTCTGAGAGCTTACGGTCAACTTTCAAAGGAGCTTTAGATGTTAGGGAAGAGAGGCAGACGATGATCTAGAAGCATGGACAAGGACCAAGGAAGACCTCCACCCCATAATTTGCCTCTGTTTCTTTCTTATCCCTCCAACTAGGACACCGCCAAAATCTTTAAGTTCATTTACTCTTCATACCCCAGATACCTGTTCAGGGAATCCCATATGAGACAAAATAGCTCCTCAAACCAGCCTGGTCCCAGGTCAAGGGTTCTAGTAGGAGCTAATCAATTTTAGGGATGCTTTAGAGGTTTGTACCCACCATAGGGGAAACTCAGACTACCAACAAGCAGAGTGAATAAAAATCTGACGTCTGCCCTAAAACATATCTACTCACTGTAGGATTCTCCAGATCAGTGGTTCTTAATGGGTAATGATTTTGCACACCCCCTCCCCTAGGGGACAAATGTCTAAAGACTAGCAGTGTCTAGAGACATTTTTGGTTGTCACACTGGGGAGCAACAAGGGGGTGGGCTGCAACTGCATCTAGTGGGTAGAGGCCAGCAATACCGCTGAACAGCCTACAATACAGGACACCCACGACAAAGCCATGTGGCACAAAATGTCAATAGTGCCAAGACTGGGAAATCATACCCTGGACCAAATGACCTGGGGCAAGAGGAGCTTTAAGAGGGTCCTCTTATCTGAGCACACAATCCCACCCATACCAGTTTACACCAATTCTGACTGAGTATGGCTAAGGGGCCAGACCAGTCAGCCTTATGAATTCTATTTCCAATCTACTCAAATAGGGCCAGGGAAAGACAGAGGAAAAATGTGAGGTTAGCTAAATGGTATAAGTTAAAAAGAGAAAAATTGTGTCATATATCAAATGTTAATAAAAGAGGCGGGGAAGAACAAAAACAAAAATAAAATAAAATAAAAATTTTTTAAATTAAAAAAATAAAAGAGGCAAAATTCCCCCAAATGAGAATAAGCAAATAGACTTTCTTTAAATTTGAAAAAGAAAGACTTTCTTTAAATGTAACTCTTTTCATTTTGAATAATAAGTAACACCTCATAGTGAAGTTCAAAAGCCACCATGCTCTCTTATTAGCTCTATTCACTGCCAAACACTCCTTCAGTAAGGAAGGTGCTTTTGTATTCTTGACTGCAAAAGGAAGCTAATTAAAGTGAGTTTTTGAGAAAACATCCTGGGAATTCAAAATAATTAATGTGGTGCTTTCAAAACGAGAAACCATGAATCTTGACATTAAGAAGCCTGTGTTTTCTTACCTCATCAATATTTCACTTACAGGATCAATATTTTGATCCATAACCATCAACAGCTGGCCTTCCCAGAATTCCCATTCATTCTCTTTCAGGATAAATCACCAATGAACAGTTTTTAACAGTTTTCCCTTTCTTAAGGGATTGCCAGAGAAATGTTTTAAAGAGTCTACTTTCTACAGGGAAGGCATTCTGACTCTGCCATTTCTATGTCCACTTTAAAATCTGCTCTAGGAAAGTTTCGACTAACGCACACGGGGGAGGATGGCTGTGTCTTCATGAAAACTTAGATCCTCCTGCCCTAATGCTTTATCAGCAGGCTGCCTGGAAGCCAGCGTGCTGTTTTATCAGAGGAAGCTTCCCAGCAAGATGGTTCGTGAGCACGCTGTTGAAGGAGTGGCCCCTCAGGGAAGTCCCCGTCTACGCATGACCCGTGACCTGAGAGGAGCCAGGCTGGCCCAACTGTCTGCTGCAGGGCGGGGACCAGCTTCGGCTTTAACAGAAAGAGGGGCCTCAACCTCCCCTCCTCCGTTTAGGGTTCCAGCAGTTTCTGAAGGAAAGAGCACTTTGGATATTTCTCTTCAAAACAAATCTCCACCATGTCTGACGGTGTCCTTCACTGGACTGTTTACAGCACTAGGGCCCATATCTACTGGATGCTCCATAGACCCAGTCGAAAGACAACATGTATTGGTCGTCTAATAATATGACAGATTTTTTTTTTTAGAAAAGTAACCCAAGAAATATATACATAGGATTATAGATATATACATGTATATGGATGTGTGTGTATACAGATATGAAAAGAGAAGGAGAGAGACTAATTGATTCATTCAAGAAAAAGAAATCATAAATATCCCAAAATGCCCATCAGGGGTATAGTTCAGAAAATTAAGACATAATTATGTAATGGAGAAAAAATAGGGAAGAAAGGTAAGCACGTCTACTATATGCCAGGTGTTTTCACATTATCTCATTTCATTGTCCCCATGACTCCCTCAGTTACTCTTTTAGGTAAGAATCATTATCCCCAATTTATAGAAGACAAATGAAGAGCCCATGAAAGGGAAGGAAGTTGCCTCGAGTCACAAAGCTAGTGAAGAGCAAAGCTGAGAGTTACCTGCAGGTTTTCCTACTCCCTGCCCAGCATTTATTACACTGGATTCCAAATTTTCCCCCAAGATCTATTTGTAGACTAAGTCAACAAATGGGATTGTAAATATAAAATAAGGTTAAACAAAAATCAAACCATAGTATAGACATATTGCTTTTAATCATGTGAAATTTTATATGTATATACTAAAAATGATGACAATCAGCATGAGACTGATTTAAAAAACTGGAATTAAAATCATCTGAGTTTGTTTTTCCTATGAAATTGCTTAAGCATATAATAAAGAAAATCACCAAAATCTGTTCCTCCATGCACGCCTGTCCCAGGCTAATTAAGGTTAAGAAAAGGCAATAAATATAAAATACCCTGTTAAAGGCTGAATGTGGCTGGGCCACTTTAAGATACAGAAATACCCCATCCTTCATAAAATTCTCAGCTCTTTCAGGGACTGGTAGAGTTTCTGCACTATATCAAAAGCTGGAATTTCTGCAAGTTAAAAAGCTTTGCAGGCAAGTCATGTTTCTACAGAAATCTCCTTTTCTAAAATTTAGCACTATATAGCATTCTTTAAATTCTTCCTTCGACCAAAAGAATTTAATCCTGGGAGATCCCCCTTGCAGTGGCTTTGCCTAAGAAACATCTATCACCTTCAGTCAAGTTAGAATTATCTTGGAATCTCCCTCCTCTGTTCCTCTCCTCACGTCTGGTGGCTAAACTGCTGTTTAATGGAGTAGCCAGAACCCGAGCCAGAAGTATGGGCCTCACTTGGGCCTTCACATTAGACTGTAACTTGCAGAAATAACCAGGGCTGAGCCTGGAGTGCAGGTCCCCACCACCAAAGAGTAACTGGGAATTTACATGAATTACTACCCTTCCAGAGACAAACTGAGGAAAGGCTCACTGGGTTTACACAGTCCTGTTCTCAAACCCAAAAGCTGAGAATTGGGCAGGATGCCACTTTTATCTTACCCCTCATTTCTTTTATTTTTATAATGGGCAGTTACCTGTCTCCTAATTCAGGAAGACAGTAGAAGAATAAAACGTTGACAAAGGCTTTCTGAGATTGTTTTTAAAAAGAAAATGGTTTATAAATACAATTCCCACTGGTGTCCGTTTCTTTATGAAAAGTATTTCTTACTATAAAAAAAAAATGTGAAAAAAAAATGTGGAAGTAAAAGTTCCTCAACTGGTTTCCCTTAAAACCACTGCTTTTATTTAAAGTTACATAATAATAACCTCCTTTGGTTCTCTTCTGTTTTAAAACTCTCACCTATTTTCTCTTATTATGTTGACTACCACTAATAAAATATCCTGATTCAAGAACGTAGGAAAATGCTTGAAGTGACTATAATAAGATTAGATCATAATGTTATTAAATTTGAGAGTAGCAATTTGAGCCATAGTTTATTCAAATCTTCCTAACAACTAAACACAAAAAAAGTCAGTTAGCTAAAATGGCTGATCTCATTCTTGGCTTCTGGCTACAATCCCAAAGGTCTAATAATAAGGATATCTACTGAGATTTCTTAAATAGGCCAGTCACTCTATTAAAAGCTTTGCATGTATTATCTCATTTAATCTTCACAACACTCCTAAGTAGTAATCATTATTATTAGTGTATTGTTATTGCTAAAGTTACTGTTATCCCCACTTTACAGATGAGGAAACAGGGCACAAACAAGCTGAGTAACTTGTCCAAGATTACTCATCTACTAAGTTTGGAGCTAGAACAGAACCCCAGCCCTTATGGGACCACCACACCATCAGTGGTACTATCTGCCGTGGCCCCATTCAGTGGGTTCCTCCTTCTGTAAGTCAGATGCATTGTCACTGTTCCCAAACATGAATTCAAACTCACATCTCTCATCATTTTCACTGCTTCTCTGGTCCTCCCGAGTCTTCTGGCACACATTGCTAGCCTTCTTTTGATGTAGACCAAGACATTGGTGTCTCGTCCTGAAGAGGGAGACATAAAGCACCAAAACTTAAAAAAAAAACAAGAGCTTTCAGCTCAGCAGCAAGAAAAAATACAGAGGCGTATTTTTCATGCCCTTAAAGGAAAACCTCAGAGAGAAGAGTCTGCTCCTTTGACTTTTCCTTACTGCCAGGAGCACTGACAACTTTTCTAATAGCAGAATGCAAACAGAGTAAAGTCAAAGTACTTAGACTTCCAAAGGTCAAATCATGTGACTATTAAGTCATGCTTTTGAGTTAGGATGTTGAATATTCGATAAATAAAATCATCTGCTACAAAGTGCTGGGAAAATGAACATACCCACATTGCATGAGGTTTACAAGCAAGAATTCCACATTCTTCTAGCGTGCATGCTTTTGGTGAAGATGCAAAGAGGTGAATCTCAGGTTGCATCCTGATGAACTATTTTTTTTTCCTTCTTGACATTAAGTCTGGAGAAGCCTCATCTTGAACTTCTGTTTTACATTATTCTTTCCCTAACACTAGTGACATCATAATCATCTCCAGGTCCCCAAAGCAGTCAATTTTAAATGGCAACATAACACATTCCAGATATGACAATAGACCATGCAACAAAATGAAAAACTACCCTAGTGTTAGAGAAAGTATTGACAAGCTAAATACTTGTAATAACAGTCACTAAAATGGCTCTTAAAAAGTACATTAACAACTTCTCATCTTAATCTCTTCTTTAATTATGTGTATTTCTGGATATGTTTCCAGACCAGTGAGAACATGTATGTACTTAATCCTCAATAAAATTACCATGTTTTAGAAAAATATGACACACCTGTTATAGATTAAGTATATGTATAATATGCAGCTATTAAAAGATGTTAAGACCAAAGTACTAACATTTCAAGTTTCAAACAATGAGAACAAGATGTGTGCTGAATATCCGCCAAGTACCTACAAATTACTTTAAAGATGTGATTATATGTTTTTGGATAGATTTAGGCAACAGGTTGAAGGGATTAATTTACAGAAGAAAAGAAATAAAGAAAATTTCTCAAGTTATATTACAGATTATGTAATTTTATGTATTAATCCTCATTTAATTCACAAAACAGACATTTACTATATATGTCTTCAAAATTCACTGTGCTATACATATTTTTTTTAAAAAAAGCAAGATATAGATGGTGATTAGAGACTTGACTAACATATACACTACTAAGAATAAAAATTAAAACCTGTGTATTGAGGGGTTATGTGGACAGACTTATACACACAGGCCACAATGCAAAGATCTCACTATACCTTAGTCACAGGGACTAATGCATTCAGTTTCTGCACCAAATCCAGGCTTAACACTAAAACTTAATTTTATAATCTCAAATATGAAGGAGATACACTCCTACTCTCCAAGACGCAGGAGAGAGAAATGAGAGAAATTCCATTTTAAAGAAACAACCCAAAGTTTGGTTAGACAATGAAAACACTCCCTCTCACAAGGATCACTAAATTTCTGCTTAAACAACCAACAAATTGACAAGTCAAGGAGCTCAAGAAATTCCAGAAATGATTTTGTTGTCTTTTTTTTATACCATTCCCCTAAAATAACACTGACTCTCAGTTTAGTGTACTAAAGTGAAAGGTCTCATTTTGAAGTTATGTTAAATAAAAGAAACCATTATTTTAAATAATTTAAATATAAAAAAGATACATAATTAGGAATTCATGGCTCTTTCTCCCTAGGAGCCAACAGCAGTGCTTCCTAAATAAGAGCTAAATACTGAGACAATCACCAACAGCTGTTATATTCTTAGCTGTCCTATTACAACCCATGCTGTAGAAGACCCATAAGACAAAACCTCTGAGAGCATTAACGCTAATTTAAGTCCTGTTTCCCAATTAGGATTTAAAACTATGGGGCAGAGAAGCAACTGATAAACAGAAATACGTAAGAATTCTGAGGAGCAAAAGGGTCACCATTAAAGGTTATTACTTTTATTTCTAGAGTTAAAAAGCTAGGGGCAGGCATGAAAACATGAACAGTGATGAAGCTATAAGTTAATTATGTGCTGTGCTCTTGTGGGGAAGAAAAATTAATAAAAACAAAGAAAGGCAAAAAACAATATTTATTCTAATCTAGGAGAAATGTCTTTTGAACTGGACTGAAAATCTGCTCTGATCAATCATGTTACAATTCTGATCCCCCAACACGTCAACCTGGAGGAAACCTTACTATGTTGGGCTTCATACTGGGATCCATGATGCTGTAGCTGCTGAGAACGCCGGTAACAGCCGTCTCCAGCTTTCAGGGCCTGCTTAAACAGCTTTTCTGCTTCAGCAATGGTTGTTGCTTCTTCTTCAGCCAAGAGAATATAAGCAGTTGCACACCTGTCCATTCAGATAACAGCCGCCATCAATTACAAATACAAGGACATTGTAATAGCTGTAGGAGTGCATGCAGAAGGGCAGGAGTTATGCCAAAACATGCAGAGTGGCCAACTGGTTCATGCACCCCTGTTTGTAGTTGTTGACACAAGATAATGGTACAAAAGAAATGTCTGTGTTTTAGCTTGAGAGGTAGGATGAGTAGTGTTAGGAGCATATGGACTCTGCCCCTTATTAGTGTGTCACTTTGGGCAAGTTATTACTCTGCCTCCCTGATGGAGAACAACATGGAATCCACTTGTTCACAGCGTTGTTGTGAAGGTTAAGTAAGGTGATGCATGAAAAGTGCTCAGTACAGTAGTAGCCAGCATGTGGTACATGCTCAACAACGTCAACTAACGATGGCAATGATAATAGCTGTTATTAAACATCTCCTTCTGACACTCAAAGTTAGAGATACCATAAAGTTTACTTTTATTTACTAAACACAGATTCTCTTTAGTCTAAGGGTTTATTCAGAATGAGAAATTCATTAAATCAAGGAAGTTATTCATTTAACAAGCAGTGCTTCAACATCCCATTACAGTTAGCACTGGTTTTCTATGTCAGAGAAGAATACTGGAAGAACCTACAGGTAGGGTTATTTCAGAAGAGCTCAAAATTAGATTCAGCCTCAGTAGCAAACAAGGGTTAAATCTCACACCTTTAACAAAAATAGCTACCACCTGTTGCTTAGTTTATATTAAGCACTGTACCAGGCACTTAACATATATCGTCTCATTTAATCCTTTCAACAACCTCTAACATAGGAAGTCAGAAAGGATAAACACTCAACCAACGAACAAGGGGAACTCTTGAAAATTTAAACCTTCCAAATCATAGAACAACAACCCAAATGCCAAAGAAAGGGAATGTAATAAGGAAATGGTGAGGCCAGAGCAGACCACACAGGTCCTGATCTGTGCATATCCCTTGGCTTTCTCCACTGCCTCTCTTGTGGTCATTTCCCTACTTATCACAACCTCCATCAGACCACAAGAGAGAAAATAAACAGAAAGTGAAACCAAATGTTACTTCTACTATTCATAAACTACAACAGCCAGGTAGGAAAAGGAGGCTGAATTTATGGCTTATGTGAGATTTGGGGTTACTAGTTAATCTTAGCCTTGAGAAGGGGTCTTGTAAGTTCTTTAGCCAGTCCCTCTAATTTCAGGCAGGACTGATCAATAGGGCTTTAAACTGAATGTAGTGAGGTAGGGAGAAAAAAACGCCCAGAAAAAAAGCTGTAAAACCAATTACTGTGGAGGGCAGCAGATATGACTTGGAGAGAACAATTATGATGCTAAAACTGCCCAGTGATTCATTGGAGAAATAAATGGGTTGGGCATTGGGAAGCAACACTTCAGGCTTCAGATGCCGACACATAAATATAAGGTCCAGGGTAATGAAGTGAAAATGGAGATTATAATACTGAGTGGTGGACACAGTATCAGAGGAATTAGCTACAAGATTATAGTTGGTGGGCTGGGAACTCAAGACAGGTTGGGGCTAGCTTGCTTGCTTTGTTTATTTATATTGCAAATAGCACTCTTAGGAGGAGAGGCAGAGTAGCACTACTGGCCAAGAAAACATACATCTATGTAGAAACTCATGAGTCTGGGGTAGAAACATGCTAAGAGCTTATGAGTGAAGGAGAAAGGAAAGAGCAATAGAAGTGCTAATGGTTGGGGAGTACAGAACAGACTGCTCAGCTCAATGGAAGATAGAGATGATGCATCCTGTCACAACACAATACACATACAGAAGCAAGAAAGTATGGTGATGGGGGTGTCAACCATCCAGATATCTGCTAGAAGAAGTCTCATTTGGTTAGAAGTAGGGCACTCAACAGGTTCTTGACTTACTTTGGTAATAATTTTATCTCCCAGATGGTAGAGGAAGCAATTAGGGGAACTTCAACTCTGGACCTAATTCTGACCAAGAAGAAAAAAATAGTTGGTGAAATGAAAATTGATAGGAACATTCAGAGAGAGTTACTATGTCATTTCGGACTTTAGGATAATCAGAGAAGGTAAGGTGGATTTCAAAAAATTCAAAGAAAAGAGGCGTGATTCAATGGCATGAGACGCAGAAGGAAAAATGGTTTAAGAGGATTAAGCAGCTTCCAAATGTCTAATCAAAACTGCAATCACAAATGACCCTCTCAGGAAGAAAAGAGGGGTGACAAGTAACCACTATGGCTGCACAGAGATCTCTCACAAGGTCATATTTCTAAAGGACATGTAAAAAAAGATGGAAAGAGGGCATGTAATGAAGCGCTACAAGAGAAATGAGCTTTTCAGAATAATGTCAGGAGAGCTACAACTCCACATTAGCTGAAGCTTGCAAAACAAAATAAAGGCAAAACAAAAAATGTTAAAGACAACCATCTATTCCCTGTTTTTAAATTATGTTTAAGGCCCTATCACCACCCCCACTTCTCCAAAACCATGACAAATATAAATAAGCAAAAAAGACAAACAACACAACAACAACAACATCAAAACAAGGAAAGTTTATAGTTAGTAGCAGCAGATAATAAAGAGAAAACAAAACTCTCTAACTCCTATTTTGTTCCTGGTTTCTCCATCAGGGAGAATGATTGTCAGACTGACAAAGGGAGAAGAAACCCTAAAATGAATAAAAAGATGTAAGATAGCAAGTAACTGATCTATTGTAAATGAATTATTGGACTGGGATAGGCAAATCCCAGGAAGCCAACAGATCCTGTAGGCAGCCCTCGGAATTGCTCTCTGTGTATTGTTAAGGAATCACAAAGAATGGAGAGGTTCTAGAAGATGAGATGACTAATGCAGTAAAAATGTTCAAAAAGGGGAAGAAGGCAGACTTCCCAAACTACAGAACAGCTATTTGGTAAGATATTCTAATGGGTTATTAAAGGGATAGTTTCTAAGCATTTTTAAAAGAAAGTAGTGAATGCTGGAAGCTAGCTTAAATTCACTAAGAATAAATAAATCAGTTTGTGCTAGCTTAATGTACTCTAATGGATTTACTATACATTAAAGATCCACAGCTACAACTGGCATTTTTAAGATCAAAATGCAGAAATATGGGCTGAATCACAGTGTAACTGGGTGGCTTAGTAATTGGTTGTACAATAAATACCAAAGGGTGATGATCCAGGAAGACATGAACCTGGAGGGTGGTTTCTATATGTCATGTCACAGGGTTCTATCCCTGGTCCTGATACTTTTATTAGAAACACGGATGACACATAGAAGGCAGGCATATCAAATTTATAGATGACAAGAAACTGGAAAATAAATATGTTGCATGACAGAATCAGAAACCAAATAGATCAACAGGTTACACTGGCAGGATTTCCAACTCTCAAGTGAATCTTTTCACTAAGACCTCTGAAGATTCTGTAACCCTCTTCAGAAAAATCATAAAATAGTTTAACAATGACCACTTGGCAGGGAGAATGTCGAGGTGATTCAAGCACCAGATGGGTGTTTGAACTACAAGACCTTCAAGGTCTCTGCCAACCCTGAGCTTTTATGACTCCAACTTTAAGAATCTTTCTCATTTCCTGACATCTCCAGACGAAACTTCCCAGCCTTCCTTGGTGACCCACAGAATGTTTAACAGCACTAAGGACAGCATTTCCTCTTATCTTTGTCTTGATCTTGAAATATTTTTAAAGTATAATTTCTTCACTTTATGTTTTTACTATGTTTTCCCTACTAGCAAAAGTTCTACCTAGAAAATGTGATGGCAGAGATAAGCATTCTATATCTGGAAAAATGTCCCTGTCACAATGTTTTAGATATGTAAAGCACTGTATTTATTTTATGTCCACACATTATTCCATGGCTAGTCCTTGAAGGATTTAATTTAGGGTCATAGCAAAGCCACTAAATTGTTGTCTAAAATGACTAAAACTATCTTCACATGGATGTCCTTTATAAAAAAATTTTTTTTAATAAATTAATACCCCCCCAGAATAATCCTCAAGTTCAAATTCATAGTTTAAGTAGCCCATGAATGGCAACTGAATATATTCAGCAAGCAAGATTTCCCCCCACTTACTCATTTATCTCTAAGGCTTCATGGGCTGCAGAAATCCTAGCTTGGGGGTTTCTCTCTCTCCAGGCTTTCTGCATTACTATTTTAGAAAAAGACAGAAAAGCACGTCAATAAATACTTAAAAAGACTCAGTACAGGTACAGCTAAATTAATAGCTTTCAGCTTGAATTACAAGAGAACAGTTCACTTACCAAGTGGGTTAGCCCAAAACTCCAAAGTCACACAAATACACTCTAATTTGCTATTCCATTGTCCTTCAATTGCTGATATCAAATCTTTCTTATGCTCATAAAACTAGAGGTCTAACATCTTATAGACTAACCCATAGTCTATAATCATAGAGACTTAATCTTGATTAAGATTTCTTAATCAAGAAAAGAAAAGGCATTCTAACAGAGATTTAATATTTCTTTTGCTCATTAATATCATTTGTTGTTAGAGAACATACATTATTTTGCACATTTTGGGATGAGATTGCTACTAATCTCTTACTTCTGTTTAGACACAGCACAATTTTTATCGGTCATTTTCCCAAACACTTGCTACAGGATCTGGATATTAGAACATTCTAAAACCACTGGAAGAATTATGAGTTGGATCAGAAAAAAGTGCTTTAGACTTTTGCTTAACATGCGTACCTGTTCCCAAAGTTTGCTGCAAACCCAGTTTTTATATAGCAGAGCAGTTTGTGAATATATTGTGGGAAGCTTAATGCTTGGAATTTTCATTGTATTATGTATCCACCATGGCAAGGGTACCTTTTTAAAAAGGGTAACAATCTCCTTATCTAATTTGTTTTATAAATTTGTATCTTCTAAGTTAGTTTCTTAGGAGCATGTACATATTCTTTTTTTTTAAGGTTTTTTTTTTTCACCTATTTACTTTAAGCTTGATAATATAAAAAATATCAGTAGGATTATATGGAACTCAAGCAGTATGAAATGCATGCTAAACAAAGTCTCTTCTAGGGTGGAAAACAAATCTGGATGCCAATAACCAAGTCCATGCCCCCATTCAATGCTAGTGAACCTACAAATAGGCATATGAATCACTACAATATATTCATTATTTATTTGGGTTCACTGAATTTCTAACTAGAATATCATCAAGGAGACATGACCTTTCACTCTATCTCAACCAAGGATTTAGTTAGCTTCATGGTATATTTTTTAAAAATAACATTTTAAATTATAAAGAGGGGACCCATTTCTATATTAATACTTCATTGCGATAAAGCCTTTATTTAAGTATCAACAATCTGGGTTTTACTGGTCAATCTCCAATTTAATATTTTATTCATCAGGGTTTTTGTAGAGCAGATATTCTACAAGTAGTAACCTTGATCTTTAAAACAAACCAAAAAGCCCTCCCACTCAGTAACTGTTTAAAGTATTTTCCATACTTGCATCTGCAGGACGCAGATGGTCCGAGTCACAAGTAAAAAATGTCTGGTGGTCCTGGGCAGAGAGGTTCATGTCATAGTAAGTCAGAGGCTCTCGTCCAGTCACCCAAGTGTACCTGTAAAGGAGAAGTAAGATGGTCAGGCACTTTTGAGGGAGGAAAGCAAGACCTACAAAATATTAAGCTGCATAGGTGTTGAACCATAACACACTGAGTACTATTACCAATAATAAAAGAATAATCATCCTAGTCTCCCTTTAGGAAGTATATCAGCAGAAAAAAAGTAAAAAAAATTCTGCTATATTTTTGTCTTAAAATTTTAGTAGCACTAGCTAATGAAAACCTTTCCTAATTAGTATTATGAATAGAGATTTCCCCAAAGCTATGAAAATTCTTATCTGCCTAATTACTCTGCAAAATAAAATTCTAACATTACTTCTGTGGCATCTTTATAACCATGTTCCAGGTAACCTTCAAAATATTTTTGACTACATAGTATATAGTGAAAAGAATAACGTAACAGAAAATCTCTAAAAACCACACATTTTTGTATGTTATCCTAATTCCAATGCTAAAATATTTATAAAACAGAAAAATCAAAACATTTCAGGAGAGCATCAAAAAATGGAAGCGCTATACAGACTGTTAAATGACCCCTAAATGAACCTGCAAAAACATTTACTGCTGTCTTTGCTCTCTGAACTAGACCCATTTGTTTCCCAAGCTGTCAAAATGCTTACCGATTATATTCAGCACCCCTAAATAAATTTAGTGGATTTCGCCATACTTTGCATTCTGCAACAAAAAGAAATGTGAAAATATTACACACAAGTTCACAGACACTACAAGCTAATTAATTCAGCAAAACACCCTTCCTGGCCATTTGATAAGATAATTTTATTCTCTATCCTCTACATGGTAAGCAATGTGGAAAAACTCTGGGTAGTTAATCAGGAAATGTAGCTCAGGCACCAGGACTTTGGAAAGTTTCGTCTAATCTCTCCAGGCCCAAGTTTCCTCATTTGTTAAATCAAGGCACATGCCAAGAGCAGCTAGTTCATAACCTCTATAGTCACTTCAAGAGGTCCAAATAGATTGTATAAATTTATTTCTAAATTATAGGTAGAAGGTATCAGTAGAGGTAAAACTACTTTCTGTCACTCTAAAATATATCTTACAATGACTACCTATATAACAAGCTAAATTTAACCTCCAGAGCACAATATGTAAAGAACCTTAGACTCGTAATTAGGGCCTAAGCTAATATTGATTTTGTGATAATTCACCAGCAATTCACATTGCTGTAAAGGAGTGGTAAGAAAATTAATACTAAAGTTACCATTATGGTAGAGAGAAATGCTATGAAAATAAATGGTTTTCAAGTACTTTAACATTGTTTACTTATGCAGACACAGGTAATTAATCATCATACTAATATCATAATGTTAGCATGTAATAATAGATTATACATCTTGTTATACAAGGACCACAGACAGAACCACAGGACTTTAATTTAGAAAAGTCAACCATTAGCTTTTAAGACTGTTATAGTAAATGTGTGACTAATAAGCTACAGTTCTTTTAAAACAGTCTATGATTAAGAGTTTCTAATGATTCAGAATGCTACATTTCTTTGAATGAATAATTCTTTATTAGAAAATAAAATCAGTTAACAGTATTTAAGAATCTATGTGTGCTGTCAGCCAAAAAACACACCCAGAGACATAGATACACAAAAGTGAGCAATTATTACAGAAACTGAAAGAACATTAAAGGCCATGGATGATTCATTAAGATTCTACCCTCAATCCTGTTACATTCAACATCCATCTGTCCACCCACCCACCCACCCATCCATCCATCCATCCATCCATCCAGTATGCATTAACTGAGCACCCAGTGGGTGAAACAAACAAGTAAAACCATCAATTACAATACAGGGTGAAAATGGAGGAAAACATAAAGCACTAGGGGAACACTGTGTAATCTCAATAAATTTTTGTTAAAATAGTGAATGAAAGGTGTACACATAACAGGAAATCATGTTTTTATTTAAAGAAAATAAATTTATCTTTAAGTTAGGGCAGGATCCCACCTGAAATTTACTTAATGTTTGGAAGCAATGGTCCTAAATTTTTTGTCACTTAGCTTAACATGCCACTTAGGAAATGATGTTTGCTCAGTTCAGCAGTTTTGAATTTTGCTCTTGAGAAACTGAGATTCGATGGCTGTCATTTCATATGACACTAATTAGAAAATTATGCTTCCCTTAAGTAAATACTTTTTTTCCAGACATAAAGCTCCTTAGTGGGGTCACTAAAGTACTCCAGATCATGGCTTGAAACAACTGGTGAGCCAAACAACCATGATCTCAGCCCTCATGGCTTTCACAGCACTTAGCTCTTAGGTCCTCACCACTCCCAACCCCTCCTAAGAGGATGTCTTTCAAGATTCCAAGTGCTCTTCTTAAAGCTTCATGAATATTGCTAGGTTTGCATTTAACACGTAATAAACGTGCACACAAATTTGTGTGCAATCATGGTCATTTCAGCATTATTTACAATAAAATAGGATATTTGGGGAGAAGCCTCTCCCCCACCAAATTTCATCGAAATATCAGTAAAAAGGTTACGGCAAATACTTTGTCTCCAACAAATATATTGCCTGGAAGGATAAGTGCCATTCAAATATCAATTGACACATTATAAAGAAAATTGTCTTCAATTAAAATTTTAACTCTATTATACATTAGATACAAATGAAATTATTTCTAAATAAAAATAACTCCAAATAGAAATGGTGTGTATACCTAAAGTATTACTGAGCAGTATCTAAAAATGCCATCTTTACTTAGGAACTGCCATGATATAGCCAGCAGGGGGTGCTGCAAACATTTTGAAATATTGTTTTTATGACTTCTACTAGAGAACTGAACTTTAAAAAAAAACATTGTTAATATCAGTGTCATACATCTGGTCTGTATTCAGTTTCTTCAGCTATTCCTGAAACTTAGAAATGAGTACCTAAGTAAAAGTAACAGATGTAAAATGTTCTGAATGAGAAAAAACATGTGATGAAGAAATATATAAGAAATGTCTTCTTGAGCTATATCCTTCAAGTTGAGGGTGCAGAGCAGGTACAATTTTCTTTTAAGAAATAAGCTATCTAGAGGTCGAATAAGAACACATGTAAAAAATTTCACTTCAAATTAGGTCATAGCTACATTAATTTCCTCTTTGCTGCTTTGTTTCATAATTTTATCTTTACTACGAAAACTCTCTTGGTCTGGAATCACTCTAGGGAACATACCCCATAAATATCAGACTACCTGATGGTTTCATGATATGGACAAAGGTTGTAAATGCCAGAAGTATCATAATATGAAGATTTAAGTCAATAAATTAAACTCAGGTCTCCAGAGGGTAAAAGTTTTTCTACATGAGGTCCAGTTTCTTATCTTACTTGTATCTTTGAGAAGTAAATTTCTTATTTAAGTCTGAATTAAAATTTTACCTCCAAAAGGTATTTTCCATTATCCATCAATATCAACAATTTTAGTACTCTTTAGGAGCACTAAAGGTTGACTGGGACTCATCAAGGGCTTGCTAACATCATTAATAGTTCAGTTAAAAATATGCCCTTGATACAATTAACATGTTCTCTCTGATTCCATCTGTAGTAGCCCACAGAGGAGTCTCTACCCATAACTGCTGATAGGAATGTTCAGACCTCACCATGCACATAAGAATGCAATTCAAGAGAAAGAGAAGCAGTAAACATTGGAATAGCGCTTGTTTAGTTCCCAAAGGAACTAAATGGAGAACAGATTCCATTCACCCGTAGGATGACAATAAATTTCTGTGTGGGAGATAACATAAAAAATAATACTTACCACCGTCAAGGACTTATAAAATCATGCTCCAATCTTTTTTTCAGTCTTCCCTCTCACCATTCCCTACCAAAACTTTCCATCTCAGTGATACTTATTTCTTGCCTTTTCATACTCAGTTATTCCTCCAGAATGCCCACCTCATAGGACTGAGTGGTTTAAACATGTATAGAATGGCTATTATGCATTAGTCCTTGCACGAGGTCCTGGGTTACAAAAAAAAGATACAGTTTATGACCTAGAGGAGCTTATACTGGGTTGGCCAAAAAGTTCATTCAGGTTTTCCCATAACATCTTACGAAAAACCCGAACGAACTTTTTGGCCAACCCAACACATTGGTAGAAAAAGGAAAAGGCCACTGAACCGCTGTATGGCATCCAGATGGAAAAGCTCCTTAGAAGGAATAAATGTACTGAGAGAACCAAAGACTCTCCCTTTGGCACAGTCCTCAAGGAAAAAGAGAACTTAATTCTCAGAAAAACCAAAAGGCTCTAAAGTCCCAGGGCTTTTAATCCCATGGAAGAAAATATTTTTCTACATCCAACCTATTTAACTCTGAAAACCTTTTTTCCCTAAAATTAAAAATATATACATAGAGAGAATCCTCACTCCTAGGACTTTCAAATATATAAGTAACTAATTTATAGCCTAGGAAGATGTATTATACCAAAAAGTTACCACCTCTTCCCAGGATCTGAAACGTAATAATGACGGTAATACTATTACGAATAGCAGCAACAGCAACTTGTGTCATAGCTTGAGCTTGACTTTCATTGAGCCTTTCTATAAAAAGGCTTAAAGCTCTAGTCATCTAAATTCCTAACATAAGTTAGTGAGGGTCACAGAGTAGGCCCTTTTTATAGAAGTAAAGAGTAAAGCATAGAAAAGCTACATAATTTCCCCACGGTAAAAGTAAATGAGATTAAAGTCTGGTATCCAGACTGCCTAACAAGTATCCACAATATACAACAGCCCTGTTACCTGCAACATGATATTTTAAAAATCATGTGACTTCATCAATTAAATCTTCTACTAGAGGAACAGTTTTGAAAACTCCTCTGGGGAAATGTTAGGCACTTTGAAACAATACTTTTAAACATTTTAGTTCCAAAGTACAACAGAGAAGGGCCCTAACTAATGTTTTCTCCGATATATTATGACAATCAAGATTAACCCCAAGCCAGTCAATTTCTGACATGTGATTCTGCATATATTAGCTTTGCTATCTCAGAAATGACTACCCAATTCTCTACGTCATACAGGTTGATCTTAAGCAATCATTAAGAGTAACAAAATATCCATTTTCTTTTTTTAAGTCTTTATTGAATTTGTTACAGTATTACTTCTGTTTTATCTTTTGGTTTTTTGGCCTTGAGGCATGTGGGTTCTCAGATCCCCGACCAGGGATTGAACCTGCACCCACTGTATTAGAAGGCTAAGTCTTAACTGCTGGACAGCCAGGGAAGTCCCCCATTTTCTTAAATAACTAAGCTTTAACTGTTTTCATAACCTTTTGAAATAATTAGTTTGAAAAGATTACTAGAAGTAAAGGCACAAAGTAATATGTAGGTAGCTTTCAATTCAACAAATATATTACTCTCTCAAATTCCCTTCTGGAATGAGAAAAGGTGTAAATAATTATGAGTTTTAAGACCATTTTTATTGATCTACTTTATTCAAGATAGTGTACAAATTTCTTCAAGAATATTGCTAAATGGCTAAATCTCTGTCTCTCATACATTTCTCATTGGTCATTTCTGACCTAAGTCAATCAACTCTACCAAATAACGTGAAAACTGTGAAATAAGTTTATTAAATAAATGTTCACCAGGGGACAAAAGTGTTTTTGAGGCATTTTCACCATTCATCTGGAGAGCTAATCTATGCTAGAACACAAATTTTAGTGGCAAAAAATTTTAAAAGACGTAATAAGCACTGGCTAAGAGAATCATTTTCAACTCATAAATAGATTTTGGCAAGTATAAACTGAGTTTCCCCTGATTGAGACTATTAGTGAGCAACTCTAAAGGTCCTGGACATGCAGCAATGAAATTTGCTGACAGATATATTTGAAATGCAAGCTCTGAAAGGCCTGGTCTTAGGATATATCTTTACAAGCTACCTGAGTTTCTTCAATCTCCACTGCTTTTCTTTAAATTATTACCTGTATTTAATTAGTGCTTGAACTGCCTCTAGTAATGTAATGAACCTTAACTTAGAATCCCAGGAGAAATTCTTATTAAAAGTTTTACATAAAAATGTATATGAGCTCACGAAATATGCCGAGGAGGCGAAGTAAGAGTGTCAGAGGACGCCAGCCCACCGAGGCCCTGATACTGGGGTTGGGAGACTGGGGTTCAGACTGGACGCAGCACCCTGCCTTCCAACACCACCGACAGGCGGGGAGGAGAGGCGAGGGGCCCCGGGCAGAACAAGAAGGGCGGCCCAGTTCGCCATGAATGTCCATCCGTTGTCTGACACAGCTTGGGCCTGGCCCCGGCGAGTCAGACATCACCACATCCATCGATCGACATCAAAGATAGAGAGATGTTTGCCATCTACGGTGGAACTGAAGATAAGAAAGACGATCAAAGGAAGAAGAGGACTTCAGGAAAAGCCAGTAAAGAGTGCTGAGAGGAGAAGACTGAGGCACAGAGGTGGAATCTTTCACCTGCAGTCACACAGCTGCCGTGTGGCTGACAGGGTCTTGGCACTCTGGCCAGTGTCAGGCCTGAGCCTCTGAGGTGGGAGAGCCGAGTTCAGGATATTGGTCTACCAGAGGCCTCCCAGCCCCACATAATATGAAATGGCGAAAGCTCTCCCAGGGATCTCCATCTCAACACCAACACCCAGCTCCACTCAACGACCAGCAAGCTATAGTGCTGGACATGCTATGCCAAACAACGAGCAAGACAGGAACACAACCCGACCCATTAGCTGAGAGCTGCCTAAAATCATAAGTACACAGACACCCCAAAACACACCACCAGACGTGGTCCTGCCCACCAGAAAGACAAGATCCAGCCTCATCCACCAGAACACAGGCACCAGTCCCCTCCACCAGGAAGCCTACACAACCCACTGAACCAACTTTAGCCACTGGGGACAGACACCAAAAACAACGGGAACTACAAACCTGCAGCCTGCGAAAAGGAGACCCCAAACACAGTAAGTTAAGCAAAATGAGAAGACAGAGAAATACACAGCAGATGAAGGAGCAAGATAAAAACCCACCAGACCTAACAAATGAAGAGGAAATAGGCAGTGTACCTGAAAAAGAATTCAGACTAATGATAATAAAGATGATCCAAAATCTTGGAAATAGAATTGAGAAAATATAAGAAATGTTTAATAAGGACCTAGAAGAACTAAAGAGCAAACAAACAATGATGAACAACAAAATAAATGTAATTAAAAATTCTCTAGAAGGAATCAATAGCAGAATAATTGAGGCAAAAGAACGGATACATGACCTGGAGGATAAAATAGTGGAAATAACTACCACAGACAAAAATAAAGAAAAAAGAATGAAAAGAATTGAGAAGAGTCTCAGAGACCTCTTGGACAACAATAAAGGCACCAACATTTGAATTATAGGGGTCCCAGAAGAAGAAGAGAAAAAGAAAGGGAATGAGGAAATATTTGAAGAGATTATAGTTGAAAACTTCCCTAACATGGGAAAGGAAACAGTTAATCAAGTCCAGGAAGTGCAGAGTCCCATACAGGATAAATCCAAGGAGAAACATGCCAAGACACATATTAATCAAACTATCAAAAATTAAATACAAAGAAAAAAATATTAAAAGCAGCAAGGGAAAAGGAACAAATAACATACAAGGGAATCGCCATAAGGTAGACGGCTGATCTTTCAGCAGAAACTCTGCAAGCCAGAAGGGAGTGGCAGGACATATTTAAAGTGATGAAAGGGAAAAACCTACAACCAAGATTACTCTACCCAGCGAGGATCTCATTCAGATTCAACGGAAAAATTAGAACAGTACATGATGATTAAGGGATCAATCCAAGAAGAAGATATAACAATTGTAAATATTTACGCAGCCAACATAAAAGCACCTCAATACATAAGGCAAATGCTAATAGCCATAAAAGGGGAAATCAACAGTAACACAATCATAGTAGCAGACTTTAACCCCCCACTTTCACCAATGAACAGATCACCCAAAATGAAAATAAATAAGGAAACACAAGCTTTAAATGATACATTAAACAAGATAGACTTAATTGATATTTATAGGACATTCCATCCAAAAACAACAGAATACACTTCCTTCTCAAGTGCTCATGGAACATTCTCCAGGATAGACCATATCTTGGGTCACAAATCAAGCCTTGGTAAATTTAAGAAAATTAAAATCGTATCAAGTATCTTTTCTGACCACAACGCTATGAGACTAGATATCAATTAAAGGAAAACAATCTGTAAAAAATCCAAACACATAGAGGCTAAACAATACACTACTAAATAACCAAGAGATCAGTGAAGAAATCAAAGAGGGAATCAAAAAACACCTAGAGACAAATGACAATGAAAACAAGACAACCCAAAACTTATGGGATACAGCAAAAGCAGTTCTAAGAGGGAAGTTTATATCAATACAATCCTACCTCAAGAAACAAGAAACATCTCACATAAACAACCTAACCTTACACTTAAAGCAATTAGAGAAAGAAGAACAAAAAAACCCCAAAGTTAGCAGAAGGAGAGAAATCATAAAGATCAGATCAGAAGTAAATGAAAAAAAAATGAAGGAAACAATACCAAAGATCAATAAAACTAAAAGCTGGTTCTTTGAGAAGATAAGCAAAACTGATAAACCATTAGCCAGACTCATCAAAAAAAAAAAGGGAGAAGACACAAATCAATAGAATTAGAAATGAAAAAGGAGAAGTAACAACTGACACTGCAGAAATACAAAGGATCACGAGAGATTACTACAAGTAACTGTATGCCAATAAAATGGACAACCTGGAAGAAATGGACAAATTCTTAGAAAAGCACAACCTTCCGAGACTGAACCAGGAAGAAATAGAAAATATAAACAGACCAATCACAGGCACTGATATTGAAACTGTGATTAAAAATCTTCCAACAAACAAAAGCCCAGGACCAGATGGCTTCACAGGAAATTCTGTCAAACATTTAGAGAAGAGCTAACAACTATCCTTCTGAAACTCTTCCAAAATACAGTAGAGGGAGGAGCACTCCCAAACTCATTCTACGAGGCCACCATCACCCCGATACCAAAACCAGACAAAGATATCACAAAAAAAGAAAACTACAGGCCAATATCACTGATGAACATAGATGCAAATATCCTCAATAAAATACTAGGAAACAGAATCCAACAGCACATTAAAAGGATCACACACCACGAACAAGTGGGATTTATGTCAGGAATGCAGGGATTCTTCAATATATGCAAATCAATTAATGTAATACACCATATTAACAAATTGAAGGAGAAAAACCATATGATCGTCTCAATAGATGCAGAAAAAGTTTTTGACAAAACTCAACACCCATTTATGATAAAAACTCTACAGAAAGTGGGCATAGAGGGAACATACCTAAACACAATAAAGGCCATATATAACAAACCCACAGACAATACTGTTCTCAATGTTGAAAAATTGAAACGATTTCCACTAAGATCAGGAATAAGACAAGGTTGCCCACTCTCACCACTCTTATTCAACATAGTTTTGGAAGTTTTAGCCACAGTAATCAGAAAAGAAAAAGAAATAAAAGGAATCCAACTCAGAAAAGAAGAATCAAAACTGTCACTGTTTGCAGATGACATGACACTATACATAGAGAATCCTAGAGATGCCACCAGAAAACTACTAGAGCTAATCATTAAATCTGGTAAGGTTGCAGGATACAAAATTAATGCACTTCTGAAATCTCTTGCATTCCTATACACTAATGATGAAAAATATGAAAGAGAAATTAAGGAAACACTCCCATTTACCATTGCAACAAAAAGAGTAAAATACCTAGGAATAAACCTACTAAAGGAGACAAAAGACCTGTATGCAGAAAACTATGAGACCCTGATGGAAAAAATTAAAGATGATATAAAAAGATGGAGAGATATATCATGTTCTTGGATTGGAAGAATCAACATTGTGAATATGACTCTACTACCCAACGCAATCTACAGATTCAGCGCAACCCCTATCAAACTACCAATGGCATTTTTCACAGAATTTGAACAAAGAATTTCACAATTTGTATGGAAACACAAAAGACCCTGAATAAGCCAAAGCAATCTTGAGAAAGAAAAACAGAGCTGGAGGAATCAGGCTCTCTGACTTCAGACTATACTACAAAGCTACCTTAATCAAGACAGTATGGTACTGCCACAGAAACAGAAATATAGATCAACGGAATAGGATGGAAAGCCCAGAGATAAACCCACGCACATATGGTCACCTTATTTTTGATAAAGGAGGCAAGAATATACAATGGAGAAAAGATGGCCCTTCAATTAAGTGGTTCTAGGAAAACTGGACAGCTACATGTAAGAGAATGAAATTAGAACACTCCCTAACACCATACACAAAAATAAACTCAAAATAGATTAAAGACCTAAATGTAAGGCCAGACACTATAAAACTCTTAGAGGAAAACATAGGCAGAACATTCTATCATGTAAATCATAGCAAGATCCTTTTTGACCCACCTCCTAGAGAAATGGAAATAAAAATAAACAAATGGGACCTAATGAAACTTCAAAGCTTTTGCACAGTAAAGGAAGCCATAAATAAGACAAAAAGACAACCCCCATAATGGGAGAAAATATTTGCAAATGAAGCAACTGACAAAGGTTTAATCTCCAAAATATATAAGCAGCTCAAGCAGCTCAATATCAAAAAAACAAACTACTCAATCCAACAATGGGTAGAAAACCTAAATAGACATTTCTCCAAAGAAGATACACAAAGTGCCAACAAACACATGAAAGGATGCTCAACATCACTAATCATTAGAGAAATGCAAATCAAAATTACACTGCGGTATCAGCTCACACCACTCAGAATGCCCATCATCAAAAAACCTACAAACAATAAATGCTGGAGAGGGTGTGGAGAAAAGGGAACCCTCTTGCACTGTTGGTGGGAATGTAAATTGATACAGTCACTATGGAGAACAGTATGGAGGTTCCTTAAAATACTAAAAATAGAACTACCATATGGCCCAGCAATCCCACTACTGGGCATGTACCCTGAAAAAACCATAATTCAAAGAGTCATGTACCACAATGTTCATTGCAGCTCTATTTACAATAGCCAGGACATGGGAGCAACCTAGGTGTGCATCGGCAGATGAATGGATAAAGAAGATGTGGCACACATATACAATGGAATATTACTCAGCCATAAAGAGAAACGAAATAGAGTTATTTGTAGTGAGGTGGATGGACGTAGAGTCTGTCATAGAGAGTGAAGTAAGTCAGAAAGAGAAAAACAAATACCGTATGCTAACACATATATATGGAATCTAAAAAAAAAAAAAAAAAGGTTCTGAGGAACCTAGTGGCAGGACAGGAATAAAGACGCAAAGGTAGAGAATGGACTTGAGGACACGGGGAGCGGGAAGGGTAAGCTGGGACAAAGTGAGAGAGTAGCATGGACATATATACACTACGAAATGTAAAATAGATAGCTAGTTGGAAGTAGCCACATAGCACAGGGATATCAGCTCGGTGCTCTGTAACCACCTAGAGGGGTGGGATAGGGAGGGTGGGAGGGAGACGCAAGACGGAGGAGATATGGGGATATATGTATACATATAGCTGATTCACTTTGTTATACAGCAGCAACTAACACAACATTGTAAAGTAATTATATTCCTATAAAGATGTTAAAAATGTATATGATATATATTTATCTTATATAGAGATTAAAATGACATGATTTGCAACAGGAAACCAAGTGACTATAACCAGAGTTTGTCTAAAGATCCAGTTCTCTGCAAGATGCTATTAAAGTGTCTCAGGGAATTTAACCTTGACTTTGACAAGCATACTTCTAATGTGATGGAACACTCTGCACTTTTGTAAATATCTTGAAGAAGGTGAACACTGCAAACCTTTGTCTTTATGACATCTTATTTGAGAACAGGGCAAATTATCAAACAGATTTTCCCATGAACCCAAAGTCAGAATGTTACTGGACCCTGAGAATCCCTTCCCTTAAGACAGGGAGAAGTTGGACACATTTTAAATCCTTGTGCATCATCAGTTCATAAGTTAAGCTGAATTAAGAAATGGCAGCAGGAAACATGATGATATGGAAAATATATCAGCAGCGTTTATCAGAAACTGTATATTTGTGAGAAAAATAGCAGTTTAGCTCCCAAATAAATCGAGATAAGTGAAATGTTCATAAATGTTAACCTAAATCAGACAATCTGAAATTTGGCTAGATTAAGAAGCTGTGGGACTTCCCTGGTGTTCCAGTGGCTGAGAATCCGTCTTGCAATGCAGGGGATGCTGGTTCCATCCCTGGTCGGGGAACTAAGATTCCCACATGCTGCGGGACAACTAAGCCTGCGCACCACAACTAGAGAGCCCGTGAACCACAACTACAGAGCCCGCGTGCCACAGCTACAGAGGCCAAGAGCTCTGGAGCCCGCGCGACACAACTAGAGAGGAGCCCGTGCACCGCAACAAAAAATCCCACATGCCGCAAATAAGACCTGACACAGCAAGTAAATAAATAAATATTTTTTTTAAAAAGAAGCTGTATAATTAACTACATTTCTCTTCTGGCCCACAGATAAAGATCAATGCAAGTTTTGAGAGGGTCTGCACTCAGGCCAATTTGCACAAATCCAAATGTTAAACAATATATGAATAGTCTCCTGTAACAATTACAACTTCTCCCTTCCCATTTCTCCACCCCAAATTATTCTTAGGTAGGCCAGGTCTTTCCGCTTTTAATCAAAACAAATGATTCTTTAAAGAAAGAGCTACACTATGAGTTTTCATATAGTCCAATGTTTATAACTAGTACTTTCTGTCTGTTTTTAAATTTTTCAATGATTTTTTTCAAATAAGAAATGCCATTTAACTGCCTTTGCAAATGTCCATGGGACTTGGTTAGCCACGTTTTATTTCACGTAAGATTCAGCAAAGAGCTGTCTTATGATGCTTCTTTTATTAAGGCAATAGTCATTTTATCATTATTAAGGCAATATAAATTTTAAAACAAATTCCTCTATTTTAAGAAAATGTATTGATTACCCTCAGCTTTGGACCTTCTTTTTCCTTTATACTTAGCTGAAACTAGACTATGAAATAGAAAGTGATTAAGGGTAGAGATAAACAGAGACAGTGTACTTTTATAGCATTTTTCTTATTCAAAAATAAAAATCACCACAAGAAAAGAGAAGTGGGAAATGGTATTAATCCCATGGTACCTGGCACTTCCATACCAACACACATGTTTGTTGAGCTGAGTTAGCCAAATATTAGAAACCCAGATGTCAAGGAGAAGTAGGCAGATTGAGCCCTAAATATACTTGGACAAGATAATTTCCATTTTCCTAAATCTAATTACTTGAACACTGTTATGAGATCAGATCATAAACGCTGTATCTGTTACAGGAAATGAATGGAAATACTGCATGCATAGTAGTAGACAGTCAGCAAATACTAGTGAAATTGAATTAATAATAATATTCAAAAGCTTAGTCTTAGCAGGGTAAAAACTCAGTACAAATAAAATTGGGAAGTTCCATGATCATCATTGTCGAATGTATTTTTATAAAGGACTGAGATTCTCCCTTTAAAAACTGCTGTACCGGCACTAAGAATAGCATCAAGATTTATATAATGCATAAGGCTTATTCAAGGCATCCACAGAGAGTCAGCAAAGTAACAGCAACAATAAGGAGAGTATGAACTCTTCGTCGCATTAAGGAATGATGTTAAATTGGGCAGAGCGAGAATTTTAATGAAAATAAAAATGTACTCACAATAAAAAATGTCCTTAAATGAGGTTGCTTTCTGTTTTCAATCTGTTAATTTTCTACAATGTTCTGTGACATACAAAGACTGTAGTAAATCAGATCAGACAAGAGCACATTTAATCTGTAGGGTCTTCCAACATATGCAAAGTGAGGCAATTATCCATAGTGACAATGACTGAATGATCAAGACTCCTCATTAGAATAATATGCCACGTGTGTTAGAGTACCTGGTTGAAGTAATATTTCACTTTGCTCAGATCTCTGTTTCTTCCACAAAGCAGATGAGTTTATAAAGTCCCAGACAATTTTGTCACCTGAGTGGCACCATCTCTCACATGTGTACCCTTTAGAATGAAATAAATGTGTACTCAGAGGTACCCACTACCACTCATGGCCGGCTGGCAAAGGTTCTATTATATTAAAAGAGCATTGAATCAACATCAGGAATAAAATATATATACAATGCTCCTTGATGCCTATCACCTGGCTAGACAGTTACGAAATCTGAACTGAGTTATTCTAGGGAGGAAAGAAAAAAGATCTAACTTAGTTCTTTAATCTCTCCCTCTTCATCCTTCAAGTCTCAGAAGTGGTACTCTCTCCTTCAAGAAGCAAACTTCTTCCCCCAGTTTGGATCGGGAAGCCCTCCCTTGTACTCCAAAGTATTGCATGTTTCCCTCATATAATCAGAGCACTTAACACTCTGTCTCCCTTCAGTAGACACAAGAGTTCAATGGGGACAAGGACTTCGACATTTTTTAAAATCATAATATTCATAAGAACCTGTATAAGGCCAAGTCCATGTTAGAGAGTTAGGAAATGTTTACTGAGGTGATGAAGAGACCAAGCTAGGAAATTATATTCGTCCCTCTTCTTTCATGAGTAGAGAAATTACAGGCCATGTATGCCCTCATTCATTCATTCACTGAGTTTCAGTGATATAGTAGACACTATGCAAAATGCTAGAGATATTACAGTAAAGCAGTAAGCTTAAAAATTTCAGTACAATTTAATAAATGTTGCTAAAGGTAAAAATATATGAGTCAACAAAGGTGGAGAAATATTGTACAGCTTATCAGAGAGGGCTTCCCAGGAGGTCACATTTGAGTTGGGTTGTGAAAGATGAGCAAGCACGGAGGAGGGAAGACAGACTTCTGGGCAGAGGGTCATGAGAAAACATGGACCGTTCAAGAAATGACAGAAACCAAGGTTGGCAAGATAGAAGCAGCTTATGCTGTGCTAAGTAATCTGGAATCTGGGCTTTATCTTTAGTGGAATGGGAACCAACCAAGACTTTTAAGCAGAGGAGTGATGTTATCAGATCTAGTTAGACATAAGGTTCTACAATTAGCATGGAAGAGAATGGATACATTTAATGAAGTTTGAGGGACTAAGGACAAGGAGGTGGAGACTCAGGTGGGAACCACTGACCTAAATGATCATTAGCTAAATCAAATGGAAGAGAAAGTAAAATTAAACAAGATGAACATTTCCTTTCCCTGGGATGCTTATACTCTACTTCTCTTGTAGAAGTTGTCAAATTCTTGGGAAAATAAATCGTACTTTTCTTTGAAGTCTAATCTTTAAATAACAACATTCTTATTGTCTTATAGTCATAATAATTTAGTAAGAGTAAGTAAATAATGTTGCAGACTGAAGGACTTTCCATACCTGAGACGCTTTGCCTGTTGGAATCTGAGTCCCCATTACTGGAGTTAGAATTGTTGGAGGAGTTGTTGTCAACCCCTCCCAGAAGGGGGCGCAAGTGGCTTACTGAGACTTGTTCAATGAATGATGTTCCATATTTGCGAAAATACCACCATTCAAATATCTAGAACAGAAAGATAATAAGCGTGATTAGGGTCCTTGTTACCAGCTATGATTTTGTACATGCCCATAACTGTGTTGCACTTACTAATTATACCCACCTTAAACACTGGTTTAAACATTTTTATTCCAAAAAAATGGTTTATTTCTAAAAATTAAGAAGTTTGATAAAAGTAAATACCAATTACATTTTAACTTCTCAATGATGTTTTTTCCACTTAATACTGGTTTTTAAGGAAAATTTATAGCTACAATCCTGGTGAAAGAACATTGTTAAGAGCTGCTCATTATTTTCCTCCAAATTTACATAATATTCTGATAATAAAATCACCATAGCTAAAAAACAATTCCAGAAATGAATACCAACAAGCCAGTTTTAGAAGTATGGCTTATGAAATATTCCAATTCTTGGCATCTTATATTCTGATAAAGTCATAACCGTATACATTTTTAAGATAGTAAAATTCTGTTTTAAAAAAAGCATCTCCCTAGAGAAATCCGGCTTTACAGAAAGAATAAAAGCCATCCTATTTCATGTATCGAGGGCACCCAACTGCTGAGAGATTCAGTAGCATCCCACCTGCTGAGTGTGCTTTGTAAATGCTAGCATCTGTTGTACACCATTAATGTTTCCTAGCTCACAAGCTTACCAGTTGTTATGTGCTGTTTGCAAGGAAGAAAAGAAATAACTTTCATTAATAGAAGGAAAGAAGCACCGAAGCTCACATGACTAGACTGAAATCAGGGCTCTTGAGCATGGGGAAAGCCAGCCATCTCCCCCAATCTTTTTACCTGCCCCTACCCCCAAAGCCCCTCTGAGCACTTTCCCACCACTGTTTGAAGCTGCTCTCCCCACATCCTTTCCTTGGCTTCCCTGATTTGAGATTTGTTCCTTAAGCAGTCACAAATCACTACACAGAAGAAATTTAAGAATCAACTATATCCCAGAGTCTCCTAGGATAACTATACTATATTTTTGTAATAGAATATGGAAATAACATAGACTTAATTACCTTTATCCTTACTTATTTCATAAAAACAAGATTTTGTTATCTTCTGTGGAATGGACTTCGGGCTATCATTTAAAAATTGATATTTTGCTCTACCAAAAATTTCTTTAAAAGGACAGAAAGAACATCTACAAATGACCAGAAGGAACTGTTAATCAAACCAAATGTTTGCAATCCTATAACAGGAAAACTCGATTTAACTCCAAGGGGTTATTCCTTTTGACTATATGAATTTTCACATGTTAAAACATTTAAGTAATTTGACTGAGAAGACAGGGAGAATACAATATGAAAGCTAAGAACGGATAGGACCAGTCTGTAACATCTGGAATGCTAGGAATAAAAGATCTTGCTTGAAGAAAGCAGAAAGTTCAAGAATGGCAAATTTACTGACCATGGATCTAGAAGGGAATTTGTAACCTCAAGTGAGTTATTTAATCTATTTTAACATCAGTTTTTTCAACTGTAAAGTGGAAATCATATTTGTTATTTACCCTTGAGGGTCCTCAATTTCACACTCATGTAAAACATCTAGATTCAAACCCCACGTAAAAGACCTAGTTCAGTGCCTTCTGCATAGTTGGTTTCCAAAAGCAATAGCAAAGCTATCATTTATTACATCGATGCTGTACATAGTCAGCACACCTCACATACTGCTGTGGTGCATCCCTCTTCTTGCTGGTCTACAGTTCAGGATAGTACAGCATCTTGCTACTAAATGGTTGGCTGAGACCCGTGGTAATCATTGTGAAAAAGGAGACAGCTCACCATTTGGTCCTGACCACCCAAAAAAGATTCATGGCTTTGCCTTTATTAGAAGAGATGGAAGGCTCCAAAGGACCCAGAACAATGGTCACAGAACTGGCAATGGCTCTCAAACACTTGTGGGGTAGAGTTTTCTTTGCCCCAAGTCTTTACTCTGCTTTCTATTTTATGCTGTTAAGGCATCTGCCAGTCCTTCATTCATTCATTTACACAGCACTAAATGCTCCAATCCAGGCATGGGCTGTGCTCCAGGGCCACAGAACACAGATGTAGCCCCTGCTACTACCAGTGCATGCCACAGACCCACAATGCCTCTCACAAGTTGCTCCCATTCACCCCCCCCCCAAAAGAAACCACTTTGGGACTCTCAGATTTCTCAGTTTCTCCAGCAGAATCGGAGAACGTCAGCACTAAAAGAGACCCTAAAGGACCCTGAACAGTTTCATTTAGAGATGAGGAATGAGGGCTACATGTCAAGGTGTGGTGACCTGACCAGAGTCACATAGCTAATGAAGTAGCTATTCAGCCTGAAGCCCCAGCTCTTGAGCCACTAATCTTACTAGGGCCCTAAAACAAGACATCTTTTTATAACTCTCTTGCTCATTTAAACAGACAGATGTAGCCTATCGCTTCCCTTTTAAAATCTTCACTTTCAAATGCCCTCCAACTCCACTGTCTCTTTTTGCTTTCTTAGCTATCAAAACTAATCCAGAAGTAGTCTATCAAATGGGACTGGATAATACATCCTAAGGTATAAATGATTCATATTAATGGGGTATTTGCATTATAACAGGAGACAGACCTTCCACCCAGTATTTCTAATGCAAAAATAACAGACCTCAGTAAAGACTGGGTTATTCATGCAGCTGCTTGGGAGGCAAAGGAGGGTCTTCTCAAGCCTGACCTATCAGAGCAGTAGATGGCTTCTTTCCTAACACAGTCCTTTATACTAGTGTCCACAATGCCCTGGGGCTGACACTCTAATATGAATTAAATGAACAACTACTAAAACGAAGTAGGAAAGGACTTGAAGCCTTCTTAAACTTCAAACCAAATCTTCTAATCTGGGGTCTTAGCATAATAATCTGTCCCATATCCTGAAACATGACAGGATTTGGGCCAGAACCTCACAGTATTTTTAAAGAGCTGCACAGATCCAAATGGGCAGATGGTGTTATTTAACACGCACATATTTGGTGTCACTTTGAATTATTCTCCCTGGTGCATAACCTACAGTGTAAATAGCAAAGCTCTCATAAACAAATTTAGATTTTAAAACTAGCCCTTAGACATGCTAGTAGCTTAATGGAGTTGCCACAGTGGAACAAAACAGTTTTTAATCTGACAAATAACCATAAAATTAAAACATAAATTTACACATTTCACAGTTTTTAAAAGTGTAATCTCTCTACCCTAAGAATCATACAGATCAAGTAAGATGAGAACTAAAAAGCATCAAGTAGGTTTGTCATTCAGGAAGTCAACAATGACCCTACCATCTAGCTGAAAGGTAAAGGCCCTAAAATATTTCATAATAGCTGAGTTGTACGTCTTGGTTGGTACTCTTGATTCTCTGGGGCTCAGTTGCATAATGTGTAAAATAAGGTCACTCAGTTAATGTTGGATGGGTGGATGGATGGATGGATGGATGGATGGAAGGATGGATGGTTTAAAGACTGAATGGATAGATGGCTAAAAGGTTGAACGGATGGATGATAAGGGCTGGCCTGGTGATTTAATGGGATATTGTTTAAAACCAATGACAGGTTTTGTGTACATTTTGTTTGTTATAAAAAAAAGAGAGACCTATACCTATTTGTGGAAGAGGAAAGAATCTAGTAGAAAGAGAGAAACCGAAGTGCAAAAGCGTACAAATGACCAAGAGACATGACACCAGGAGCCCAGGAAGAACATTTACCCTGCCTTAAAAAGGTACCTTACCATTTCTTGCTCTAAAGACGAAAGGGAAGCAGGAATGAACAGAAGAATACATTCTATTTTGGAAAGTAGGGTGTGAGATGAGCTGTTTTACAGGTAAGAAGGCAACAAATGAATAAAATGTAGATGACACTGATCTCAGTGGAGATGCAGGTAAGGGTTATTATCTGAGAATAAAGGAAGCAGGGATGGAATTGGGAATGTGAGGGTCAAAGAAATGGTTTGGATCTATACCTTGCAGGACAGAAGGGCCATACGCTATACTCAGGACCCAGATCATATTTAAAACAAAGATTCATTTGTCAAGAACGCAGTTACCTAGCCTCGTAACCCTCTCCATTACTATATGACAGAAGCAGAGGGGATGATCAAGGAGCAATGGGGCTGTGGGCTGGGAGTGGAGATCCAGGTTTGCAGCTGGCCTAAGGGTGTAAATTTATCTCATCTTCACCTGCAGGGAAGGAACAAAAATCTGGCAAAGGGTTAACAAACAAGGCGCTTCCATCTGTCTAACAGACCTAAAAGCTGAACCTTTCATAAAGATGCCTAGATTCTTCCTATCCAACAAGACCTCCCCTTCTTGAATTGCATGTTCTATATATAAAACACTTCTCTCTCCTGTATCCTATAACATACTCAAAACTGCTTCAAGATTTCCACATAGCAGCACCATTGTAATTCCACAATGTAATTCCATTAAACCCATGGGAAACACAAAGGTGTCACAGCCTGAAACTGGCTATGTGTTTCCCAAGGATTAAAGTAGATGATGATATCACAGGATAGATACAGCAATGGTGGAGACTGAAGAGGAAATACGAAACTCTGGCAGTCTACTCCCAAATAGACTGCCAAATTGACACCTGCTCTAAGTCTTGAAATATTATCTAGTGGTAAACAGTTTTTTGACAAGAGGGGATCTTCTAGGCTTGAAGATAAACCAAGGCAAATGGCATGGGTTATAGTAATATCCATAACATTTTTAGTTTCCTGTTAGAATTTGCAAGTATACCCTTTCCTCCATACCACTGACCCTTTCAAAGTCCCTTGCAATTCCGCATGACAGAACTTCCTCCCTCCCTCCCTCCCCCTTCCTTCCTTCCCTTTTTTTCTCTCTCCTTCTTTCTTCCTTTTTTCTTTCTTTCTTTCCTTTCTTTCTCTTTCTTTCTTTCCTTTTCTTCCTTCCTTCCTTCCTTTCTTTCTTTCTTTTTTTCTTTCCTTCCTTCCTTCTTTCCTTTCTTTTCTTTCTTTCTTTCTTTCTCTCCCCCACCCCTCTCTCTCTGCCCCTCCCACCCCTTTCTTTCCTCCTGGCTCCTGCCTGTTTTGTTTAGGAATACCGAAGAGCTATAGAGTGGGTCTTGGCCTCCTGCCGCCTTGGGCCCAGCCTATCACCCCTCAGTCATCTGTTCCCCTAAGTAGTTCAGGGGGGCTGTGTAAAGAACTGCTCTTCATGTCCTTCCACCCCCTTTCCTGGCCACCTATTGCCAAGGCTTTAAGAAAAGAGAGGAGACAGAGAAGTGAGATTCTCTTCAAGGTCAACAGCCAGTGATCCATGCCCACCTCAGTGTCTGCGTGTTCACAGGATGAGATTTTCCACTGTAGCATCAATGACTACGGCCTGGACGGGAGGGCCACTCTCCTGGGGTGAAGTCATGGGGACCACTGACAAGTGGGAAATGCCAGCCTGTGCCATGGCGCCCCAAGCTCTGTCAGCTCCTCCTGGGTGGCAGCTTTCCTCTAGGCCCTTGCCCTAGAGATTCTGATTCAGTTGGTCTGGGGTGGTACTCAGAATCCATCACTTTAAACAAGCTCCCCAGATAATTCTGATACAGTCAGTTAATTCATTCACTCACTGGATCTGTGTGCATTCAACAAATATTTCTTAAGAGTCTACCCAAACATTATACAGTTGAACACAAAAACACAGATATGTTCCCAGCCTTTGTGAAGCTTCCATCACAGAGAGGATAAGACCATAAATGTCACAAATGAAATTATAAATTGTGTTAAGTGATGGTCCATGTTCTAGACTGACCAAATCTGACCTAATCCATGGCTGATTGGAAAAAGAAAAAATGTTCCCTCCAGAGACATTTGTAGTCTCCCTCCCTCCCCCTTTCCTTTCTCTTTCTTTCTTTTTCTTTTCCTTCTCTCTTTATCTACCTGACCCATTTCTACGGGTCTGTTCAAAGGAATACATCCACCACTAGACAATGCTGCTACCCATCTTCCTAGTCAACATGTTTATGAGAGGCAGAATGATGCTGGGACAAAGCAGTGGAAATTTAAATTCGAGCCTTCCCTATACCTTGCCTAGCAAGGTGACCTAGGCAAGTCAGAAGCTTTCTGGGTGCCTGTTCCTTAGGTCTTTGCTGGCTTAAACTGGATGGCTTCTGAGGGTTCCTTCCTCCAGCCCTGCAACTGCATGATTTTCGGGTCAAGTGGAGGTCAAGTTCTTTAGATGAATGAAAAGGAGTTGAAAGGAGCCACAACAATCTTCTAGTCCCACTCCCTTACTTTTGAACAGGAGGGGCTAGAGGGCATGGTCAGACAGACCCAAATGCAAATCTCACCATCTGTCTGCTATATATCCTTGGGCAATTTATTTAAATTTTGTGTCTGTTTATACTCAGAGCATAGAGGCATTGGTTATATCAACCACTTAGAATTTCAATGAAATCAGAATTAGAATTCACTTAGAATTAAATGAAATAATACATTCAAAGTGCTCAGAACAGTACCTGGCATAGAGTGGAAACACAATAAAAGGACCTTTCATTACAACTGATTCCTATCTAATTGTCATCTCTTCTACTGCTTTTCTGAAAACAATTGTTTTACGCCTAATCCCTGAATTAATTCTTTTATTTACTATTTTAATTTTCTTTTTTCTTTTTTTTTTTAAATTTATTTTATTTTTGGCTGCATTGGGTCTTTGTTGCTGCGTTCGGGCTTCCTCTAGTTGCGGCGAGCGGGGGCTACTCTTCCTTGTGGTGCGCAGGCTTCTCATTGTGGTGGCTCCTCTTGTTGTGGAGCACGGGCTCTAGGCGCGCGGGCTTCAGTAGTTGTAGCTCGCAGCTTCTAGAGTGCAGGCTCAGTAGTTGTGGTGTATGGGCTTAGCTGCTCTGCGGCATGTGGGATCTTCCTGGACCAGGGCTCGAACCCGTGTTCCCTGCATCGGCAGGCGGATTCTTAACCACTGTGCCACCAGGGAAGCCCTAATATTCTATTTTTATTCTTGATTCTCATTTTTAAAAATATTGCTTTGGCTGCCATTTCCCATATCTCTGTATTTAACATGAATGTGTAACACGTAGGTGTAGGAGCATGTCTATACACATGTTAATGGGGACACAGGGATCTAAGTATAAATGTCAATACAGCAGCATTTTCTCCATTCTACCAACATTTTGAGAAAATTAAGGGGAGCATTTTCTCCACATATCCACCTTACCATTCTCAAGAGCAAAAACAAAACTCAGAAATTTTTTCCACAGAAATAAACATTGCCCACAGAGGCTACATCAAGCAGACTGGGCATGTCCTTCCCACAGCAGATAAAAGACTAAATTGGTGGGTTTGGACTGTGACAACAGGTGCAGTTCCTGTGGCTGGAACTGGGCTGAGATGAGAAAGCTTGTGCCAAGTGGCCAGACGGGGCAGCTGGAAGTTAAGGGAAGGAGGTGCCTGGAGGGGATATGGGCCCAGGAACCGTAAGGGAAGAATGACAAGTAGGTGGCATAACAAACTCATTGCTGGCTTTCAACTTGTGAAATTAAGAACTAGCAGTGATATCTAGTAAAATACACACTTCTGAGTCCTCACTTATTTTTAAACATGTTAGTGTAAAAGCAGCATTTGCCAAACACATTTTATTTCTATGTACGTTTGTTCAGTTAACTGACGTTTCCTTCATAGGGGAAATAGCGGGGGGAGGGGGGTTGCTTGTTTGTGTTTACCTCTCTTCGCCTAAGACATTACATTGCATGATCATTTCAGTCTCCAGCATAGAAATACTGAGGTCCCCAAACAAATTCCTCAGGGCCAGCCCTGCACTTTCAGTATTCACCGCCTGGCTCCCTTGACATTGCTTAGGGGAGAGTAGTTAGGTAATTATCTCTCTGATGCCAGGAAACAAACCACTAAGCAGTTCTATGCACACAGCTATTCTGCAAAGCACCTGACTCTTGACCTCAATGCTGTCTCTCCATGAAATGCACTTGGCAGAAAAGAACAGTGGCTGAAGAGAAAGCTCAGCCCTGGGTGCATTTCAAGGGCTAGCAAAGCTGAGTCCCCAAGGGCTGGATACCACCAGTGTCAACAATCTCTAAAGCAGGAGCCTAAAGCTATCAAGAGCTATTCCCACATGGTAGTGACTTTGTCTTCAGTACAGACCAAGAATTTTTTTTAATATATTATTATTTTTTTAATTTTTATTGGAGTATAGTTGATTTAAAGTGTTGTGTTTAAGTGAGAGAGTGACATGGACATATATAAACTACCAAACGTAAAATAGATAGCTAGTGGGAAGCAGCCGCATAGCACAGGGAGATCAGCTTGGTGCTTTGTGACCACCTAGAGGGATGGGATAGGGAGGGTGGGAGTGAGGGAGATGCAAGAGGGAAAAAATATGGGAACATATGTGTATGTATAACTGATTCACTTTGTTATAAAGCAGAAACTAACACACCATTGCAAAGCAATTATACTCCAATAAAGATGTTAAAAAAATAATAATAAATAAAAATTTTTTAAAAAATAAAATGAAGTGTGTTAGTTTCTGCTGTACAGCAAAGTGAATCAGTTATACATATATATATATCCACTTTTTTATTTTTTAATTTTTTAGAGGTGATTTAGTGTTCTTTACACTATATTTTTTTACATCTTTTTTTTTTTACATCTTTATTAGAGTATAATTGCTTTACAATGGTATATTAGTTTCTGCTTTATAACAAAGTGAATCAGTTATACATATACATATGTCCCCATATCTCTTCCCTCTTGTGTCTCCCTCCCTTCCACCCTCCCTATCCCACCCCTCCAGGCAGTCACAAAGCACCGAGCTGATCTCCCGGTGCTATGCGGCTGCTTCCCACTAGCTATCTACCTTACATTTGGTAGTGTATGTATGTCCATGCCTCTCTTTTTACATCTTTATTGGAGTATAACTGCTTTACAATGTTGTGTTAGTTTCTGCTGTACAACAAAGTGAATCAGGTATATGTATACGTATAGCCCCATATTCCCTCCCTCTTGAGCCTCCCTCCCACCCCCCTAGGGCGTCACAAAGCATAGAGCTTATCTCCCTGTACTATGCAGCAGCTTCCCACTAGCCATCCATTTTATATTTGGTAGTGTATATATGACAGACCAAGCATTTTTGAGAAGGGCTTTCAAAATCTTCACACATCAGAGGTTTTCCTTTGCTCAAAGTTTTACGTTAGTCAGGAGTATCCTCTGCTTCCTAGGAATGCAGCAAGGCAAATATATCATAAAACAACACGGCAGTGACCATCAGGCTTCAGCAGCTGCACTCCACACACAGGGAGAAAGCCTCACAAGCCTGGATCTGCAAAGTTGGTCATGGTCTAAGGAAACCCCTTTATTTGGAGGAGAAGAGAAGCAAGGACATGGGACATCACCATCTCTAAGTGAGAAGGGAAAATGACTGTTAGGCTTAGCTCACCCTGCATTCTGGTAATTCATTTATAGCCTAGTGAACCCACACCAAGATACTACTAGAATAAAATCCAGACTTGCCATTTGTTCAGCAAGCAAGCTGGGAAAACAGCTGAGAACTTAACCAGAGAGGCAGTGAAGTGAGTGATAAAAGCACAGGCTCTGGTGCAAGCCAGTCTGGGTTGAAATCCTGCTCTGCCACTTGCCATCTATGTGACCTAAGATAGGTTACTTCCTATCCAGCTTATGTATTAGTAAAATGGAAACAGCACTAGCGGTTACCTCATTGTACTGTTTCTTGTCCATGTCTCTATAATAATTAGTAATCACAGCATTATGTATAGAGGGAAAACAAGCTTTCTAAAACCTCTTTCTCCTTAAAGCTCCTTAATATAAATTTAATTATATTAGAGTGATTCCACCAGTTTAGATGCCCCCCTTTAAGGTCACTTAAATTAAAGAAAACTACTGCAGGTGTTATAACTTATTACACCTATAACTATTTTAGCACATAAGGCAATGGAGCCTTAGGGGTGATTATCATATTGCTTTTTGACTACTGGGGATTTTTTTTCAAGGAAGCAATAGGGAAATATATGTAAATTTTAAAAGAAAAGGAGATGAAGGGGGAAAAAGCTTAGAATTGCCACATCCATGTCAATATATTTAAAGAAACTGAGCTATATTTCTACTGATCTTGATTATGTCCAATAATCCATTTTGAAAAGGGTAATGAAAAACATTTTAGTTTAACTGAGTCACACTTACTTTATAGTATCTTAGACATTAGAATTTGACACAGAATTATGTCTTCCTTTATTTTCCATTTTGTTTTTTCCTTCAACAAAAGCAGTATATAATTGTTAAAAAAAAAAATCTTTTTTCCAATATTTTAAAAACATATAACCTGGATAGTGAAAGGCCTCTATCAGTCCCCTATCCAACATATACACACACGCAGTCACTGTAAGGTGCTGGTGTATACTCCTCCAGAAGTTTTTCCTGTACATATATAACGTATATATTAGTAATCAGCATGTTTTTAAATAGCAGGGATTCCACCACTTACCAAAATAAGCCCTGATATTAGTGACGAAGTGCCTGTCAGGGCCACGTAGAACTTCGGTGTTAATGTGTTCAAAAA